>NC_042514.1:3405500-3735000 GCF_900963305.1 Echeneis naucrates
TAGAGTCACCAGTTAACCCAAACAGGATGTCTTTGGACGGAGGGAGGAAACTGTAACTCTCGTAACATCCTTCACTTTTCAGTTATGCCCTTATACTAAAGGAGCCATAGTGGATGTTTTCTCTGCTGATCTGGTTACAGAGCAGAGAATGTGGCTGCTTGTGTTTATATCCAGCACACACAGGCCCTGCTCTTGTTTCTGTCTGCTCAGGCATTCATGCAATGTGAAGCTGGAGACACAGTTAATCACAGAGCCACTTAAACTGGCAGCAGCTCTTAAAGGGAACCACAACACAAAATCTCCTCCAGGCCTGTCAGTGGAAGTAAACCTTGGTGTTATTTAGATAAAACAGCGTAGTTAAGGAGGAAACATGTCAGTGTCAGTGAGATGTAAGCAAGTCATGAATATTATTCATCTCGGCTTTGCTGAAATTAAACTGGCTGAGTTTGAATCAAGTCTGTGATTGATCTCTGTGAAAGATTTCCAGGAACAGTAACAGATCATGACAGCTTTTATCCCTCTTTCTTAACTCATCCACCTTCTAGGAAAAGCACTTTTTTCACAAAGTGAACGAACGTCTATCAAAGCCAAACATCTTTATCCTCAACAACCGGTGGGACGCCTCAGCAAACGAGCCAGAATACATGGAGGACGTAAGTGAGGCCTCTGCATCTGTTTCACGTCAGAAAAGAAAAAGGCATCTTCCTGCTGCAGAGTACCAGATGTGACCTTTTTCCCTCCAGGTGAGGAAGCAGCACACGGACCGCTGCGTCAACTTCCTGGTGGAGGAGCTGAAGGTCGTGGACCGCGAGCAGGCGCCCAACCGCATTTTCTTCGTCTCGGCCAAAGAGGTGCTGAACTCCCGCATGCAGAGGGCACAGGGCATGCCGGAAACAGGTGAGTGAACAGAAAACAGACAAACGATAGTCAGTGTTTTATTTGTCATTATTTTTTTTGTTTAATTTAGCAATCATGATTACAAATGACGAATAGCAATAAAGACAGCGATTAAAATGGGACCGACAGCTATGGATGTGTATCTTGAAGGGCTTTCCTTACTATTCATTTGATATCCAACATGTTAATTTCTTCCAACAGGTGGCGCTCTGGCCGAGGGCTTCCAGGAGAGACTGAAGGAGTTTCAGAGCTTCGAGCGGAGGTTTGAGGTATGTGTGTCTGTCCCTGTCCCCATCTCTGTCTCCGTCCCTGTGTCTGTCTATCCTCGGTGACGGATCTTGAAGAAAGTTCAGCAGCAGTTTTTCCTTGGGTTTGATTTGACACCGCTGCTGTCAATCTTCAACTCCACCAATGCCTCAGAGGGTAAAGCCTGAGGTACGATCAGAGTAACGTGGGCGACCAGCTGATAAACACTGCAGTTGGTTTATCATCAAGAGATAAATGTCTGTGCCGGGTTGATGCTGTTACACTGAGTTACTTCAGGAGAGAGCATAGAGAAGTCGCTGTTTGAGTAGTTAGGATCTTTTTTTTTATTATTATTATTCATTCAGACCAGTGGCTACCGAACATGCTGTGAACTCATTGTACAGAAGTTTGATAAGACAAGCAGCAACCAAGTGACTCACCTAACAGTGACCACTGAATCTTTAACCCGAATCTGACGGGTTAAAGTCCACCAAGGACCAGACCTGCACTCTGAAGGCCAGCTAGACCAATCGCAGTGCCCCTTTTCCGTCAACCTGCGTCTTCATTGCTGAAGTCTAGATTCACTTGGGCGAGGGCTTCCATTTGTTTCTGTTCCACTTTGGTTTATTTCTTGATGTTTTTGTGTTTTCTGTGTTTTGCTGTTGTCGTTTTTGTTTTCTTGAGTCTTGTTCTGATGTTTTGCTTTCGAATTGGTGAAACTGAATCTATCCACATAAAAGAAAATATGTGTTAAAATATAATCAGTTGGATTAAAGATCAGAATGCTGAATTACCTCCACGGCAGTCTGCTGATAATGAGGATCAGCAGGATGTGCAAAACAAATATAACACAATTGTGAAGTCATGTACGATTTTTATTTGTATTTTTTTTTTTTTAACCCCACAAAAAGCTGCTTTTGACAGCTGTAAATTTTATTCCTTAAATCATATAATTAGCATAGAAATTCTGTTCAAGTTTATATATTTATTATAGAAAAACATGTTGTTCTAACAATTTTACTGTCACAAGTGAAGGTTCATAAAAGGTTAATAAATTGATGGATGGACGATTTTCAAAACATAAACGTCAGCACAGCTCTGCATTTTCTACACGGCTGACTTCATGATATTAAAATAGCACATAATCTAAATAAACTTTCAAAAGCTATTCAACCATGAAATGCCAACCAGTAACTTCAAGTTTGAAAAGATCATTGTCCAACTCCAAAGGTCAAAAAGTGGGTGCTGTCCAAAGTAATGGGCGGGATTACTGGATGATTTCAGCCTGTTAAATTTGTGATTGAATCAAGGAAGGCGATTAAACGGTGCAGATTTTTTGATTTTTCTTTCACTTTCATTCTTTGTTGTTCTCTTTTCGTATGTTTTTATGTTTTGGCTGCGGCTGTGCCACGACATTACTGTGACTTTTCTACATTGTGGGCTGCGGGACGCAAGATACACACTCTGCTGCTGTCATTTTCACATCTGAGTTTCCATATCTTTTCCACTTTTAAGTTCAAAGCAGCAAAGCGTCTATCTTGTCCTCTGTTCGTCCCTGGCAGGGTGCTCGCTCGTGCATCCTGTCCAGCAGCAGCCGTGATAGCTGTCGCAGTAACTTGTGTGTTATGGCCTCGCAGGAGTGTATCTCGCAGTCAGCAGTGAAAACAAAGTTTGAGCAGCACACAATCAGGGCCAAGCAGATCACAGAAAAAGTCAAGAGCATCATGGACGCCATCAACATCGAGGCGGCGGAGAAGAGGTGAGTATCTTTGTCCGTTTCTGTCTCTCCGACCTTTGCAGCTCGGACTGTCTGGATAATGTCGAATTTGGCCTTGAAGGGCTCGTTGAGGTAATCTGCTATCTAACCTGCTAAGAAAACAAACATGTCGGCCATATGGTGCTAAACTAAGATACTGCAAAGTCAAATTAAGATATTAGGTCCTTCTCCCGGTTGCATGTACATCTTTACTCTACATTCAAATGCTGGGTTGGATCTGTGACATCATATCCTGTTGGTGGGGCGGGGCTTCAGAGTGGCAGCGTTGGAGGAAAGAGAGAATCAGATGGACCGGCTGGAGTTCGTCAAGAATCAGCTCAACTTGCTGATTGACGATATCAAGAAGAAGATCAAAGCCATAAGTGAAAACGTGGAGTCCAAGGTAACAGCGGCGACGGCACTGATTAAGCATGTCATGGTTGATGTCTTTGGTCTTCATACTCAGTCTTCCATTGATGGGAAATCGATATTGATAACTCCTGCCTCACATGTGATCATTATTGAAAATCAATTCCGAAAAAAGGGTGAGAGTCCTGGACTGATGACTGTGGCTGTGATTTATTTTAGTTTTAATTGTTTTTTCTTCAGGTGTCCAGTGCGATGGGAGAAGAGATCTGCCGTCTCCACGTAATCGTGGACGAGTTCCATGCCGACTTCCACCCGTCGCCTCATGTCCTGAAGATCTACAAGTCTGTGAGTAGAGCTTCACATTCATTCTTCGTGATCACACCTTTACTGAGCAATCATGAAATCAAGCGTGCCAGTATGGCCTCTCTTACCGACCGCTCTCCATCTAACCCGCCGGTGTTGGCAGGAGCTGCTGGCTCACGTGGAGGCGGGGATGGGGAAGAATCTGGCCTTCCGCTGCTCCAACGCCGTGAACGCGTCTGTCCAGTCCTCTCAGCAGTACATGATAGGTAATCTATGAAATCATCAGACCACCTTCGTCATGTTTTAGTGTCTGTGAGAAGGAATCTGCACCTCTCCCTGTAGCCATCCTGTCCTTGAACCAACAGTTTGGCTAAATGGAGCAGAAAAATTCTAAAATACACGATAAACTGAACTGAAGAACTGTAGTTTTCTCCTGCTTATAAATAAAATGCTGCTTACTGGAGAATGCAGAAGACCGAATTCTGCAGTTTTTTGATTTCAGAGGAATGTAATTTCCTCGAAACCTTTTCTTGACCAACAGGACTGAGAAGGAAATTTGATTTAATAGAAAATTACCTCAGCCCAGATTTTCCCGCCCTCTATTTATTTATTTATTCTTTCTGGTGTTGAACTTGGACACTCAGCCTCTGATCTGTAACACTCACTTCTATATTTACCCGTCTCACTGGATGCCATCATCTCATGCCCCATTATGCTGCACATGCGTCACCGTGTCGGGTGTGCATGCAAGCTGTGCTCAGTGGCAGTGGTGTTGAAAAGGCGTTAATGTGCCCGCTGATGAAAAGACTTCAGGTGCTGTTACGTAACTGTGGTGTGATTTTATTTATTTATTTATTTATTTATTTAATTTGGTTAATCCCTCAGGGAGGGAGAAAGAAAAGCAGATATTCAGATCAGATCAACAGTGATGATCGTGTGGTGATATTGTCTCTGACTTTGGGGTTGTAATCAATGAACTGTAAAATGAAAGATGAAAAGTACTCATTTTGAAGAAGAATAGTTTGTTCTTATGTCAGTCAGCACATGTTTAAAATAAGTATAACTAAAGGACAGACGTTCCCCGGCTGCTGTTTTAATTGAATCCTCCCCAGAGAGCATGGTGCCTCTGCTCCCCTCCACGGTGAAGACCCAAGTCCACATGCTGGTGCCCAGCAGGAAGTTTGACCTGAGTTACGACCTAAACTGCGCCACGCTCTGCAGCGACTTCCAGGAGAACATTGAGTTTCAGTTTTCGTTGGGCTGGACGGCATTGGTTCACCGTTTCCTCGGATCCGACAACGCGCAGAAAGCACTCAGACTGATGGACCAGAAATTCCAGGTTGGGATATTTTCTTTGACCAAACTTGATCCATAATGCGATTTTTGTTTTCGGATTGTTGATAAACACAGTTTGTCGTTGCTCAGGCTTCTCGACCGGCGCTGCCTGTGGCCTGCACTCCCTCCTCTGGACCTCCCTCCACCATGTCTCAACCCAACCACGAGAAGGCCCTCATGACCAATGAGGACCTGATGGTAGCTATGGCAACCAACGTGGCTTCTCTCACCTCCCGCACTTCAATGAGCGTCCTTGTTGTTGGAGGAGTGGTACGTTTCCAAGATTGTCCGTCCATTGAACAAACCTTTAACCCGAGGGAGAGCTAACGCAGCCTTTGTCCATCTCTCGTCTTCTTCAAGGTGTGGAAGACAGTTGGCTGGAGGCTGATTGCCCTGTCGGCGTCGCTCTACGGCATGCTGTATCTGTACGAGAGAGTCACCTGGACCACGAAGGCGAAAGAGCGAGCTCTGAAGAGGCAGTTTGTGGACTACGCGACAGAAAAACTGCAGCTCATCGTCAGCTTCACGAGCAGTAACTGCAGCCACCAGGTCCAACAGTAAGTCCTGATGCAGCACCATTTACACAAACTAGACACAGGACGTGTCTAACCCCAACCCTGGCTAACGTGGGATCATAAAAATGAAAACTGTTCTATTGGCCTCGGTGTTAGTCGGTTAACATCCAACGCAATCAGATGCTTGTGTCCCTTCCTCGTTTTTCCTGCAGTGGTATTTAACGTACTGACGAAGCCTGACTCCCTGTATTGTTCCTGATTTACACACAAACACACACAACCCCCCCCCCGTGCCCCACCCAGCCTTCCCCTCTGTAGCAGGGCTAAATAAATAAGCAATGCGCCGCTGTGCCCTCTGCGTTTCCAGGGAGATGGCTACGACCTTTGCTCGGCTCTGTCAGCAGGTGGACCAGACGCAGAAAGACCTGGAGGCAGAAATCCGCCAACTGACAGCCACGATAGATCAGCTGGAGACGGTCCAGAGATGCTCCAAGAGCCTGAGGTTAGTCCAGCGCCTCCTTTAGTGACACTGACGGGTGAAGAAGTAAAAACACTGCTGGCTAACTGTGAGCTCTCTAATCTCTGCACAGCTGTACTGTTTGTTCAGATGCTAACTGAGCAGCTTTTCATGCTTATTTATGTGCATTAATGAACCGACCTCGTCAGAGACGGCCGTCGGAGCCCATAAGATGTGACGCCAACAGCTGTGAATGAGTTCAAAGCCACTTTAGATGAAGTTGTTGTGGGTCTGACGTGTTTGTTTGCCTCCTCAGACATAAAGCCACAGAGCTGGAGAAGCAGCTGGAGGCGTTCTCACAGCAGTACCTCCAGCCTCAGCAGTAGCTCGTCATCCTCCTCTTCGTCGCTTCACAGCAGATTCAGCCATTCCTCGGTTTTGGCGCCTCCTTTGTTGACACCGCAGTGTGGACGTTACTGATCAAATCACTGAGTGTTTTTTTTCCCTCCCCACTTCAAAACTGTTTCTGGTAACTTTTTTTTTTCTTTCAGATTTATATTTTTTTAGATCAGTTTATCAAAAAGAAAATTATGAAAAGAATCTGTAGTGTCACGGACACGGCCGTGTTTTCCCTCCTCTTCCTCCTCCTCAGCCCGCCAGGTGCAGCAAACGAACTGTACAACAAAACTCCTGTAACACAAAACGCGGGACTCACAGCGGCGCACTAACGCTCTACAAAGAGGCGACATAATCTCGGTCGGCACAAAGTCGCCAAGACCGACCGGGTGCTACGTTTCAACACTAACGCGCTTCTAACTGTGAATATGCCTTTTTCTTTTTTTTGACTAACCTTCGTGGAGCAGATGAAGTCTGTGTGTCTGAGGAGACTGTACATGTATCTGTTCAGGCACATGATTTACTGTATTTACTGTAGCAAGAAAAAAATAAATATATTTAATAATGAAAGAAAACAGGTTTGTTTTTCTGAGTTAGATGTAGAAAGTTTGTTTGTAAACTGCTGCAGCAGGTTCACGGTCTATTTTCTAGCAATCCAAACTGTAAAGATAAAAGACTTTGGAAAAGCATCATATTTTATAATGTTTTATTTATACCCGTTATACTCAGTGAGGATTACACAAGTCTGAACTTTGTAAAGATTTCTTTGAACGTGTGTTGAAATACCTCCAGATTTACCTGTCTGTATTAAACCCGACTCAGTCTGAAACACGTTTGTTGTGCGTTTATTTGGAAAAACTGTGCGCCAGAGTTCTATTTCACTTGTTGATGAAAATGAATTGTGTTGATCTCAGAGAAGAAGAGTTTGGATCCAGAAACGTTCATATTGGTGTTCAATATCTAATAAGATCATGCTTCCTTAACAGCTGAATCATTACACACACAAAAATGAGCCAGGATTTCTATTCTTGGTTAAAAGTTTTTTTTTTTTTTTTTTTATTGGTTACAATAACTCATGGCAACATATCAGTATCACCAAGCCACTGTACAAATACCAAAAAAAGGTCTGGTGTGAAAAAGACTATAAAAATTATTCCATAACAAGTGATTATAATTTCACACAATAGCACTGTAAGAGAATTATCATGGCACCAAGTCCCTGGTCTTTACTGGCTTAAAACATTAAACAATAAATTAAACAAAACAAAGAAAACAAATGTCAGAACAGTAGAGTCAAAGGGCAGTGCATTATTCTGTGATGGTGTTTACGTGAGGCAACCGATTCAAGTGGCGACGTGTCAGAAGAGTTTATTTCCTCCTGTGGTGACAGTTTATCAGAAAAAAAAAAAAAAAAACCCGATTCATATTTAAATGTAAAATTTTAGATTCATGTGAAGAGTTTTTAAAAATACTGCCTGAACTGCTCTTCAAAGTTAAACGTTGGCACTGTGATGATGATAACCCCCCACCCCTCACCTGTGCAGGTGTGGGGATAAGCTGCGGGTAAACACAAACAACAGTGATGATAAAAATAAACCAAGTCAAGCACCTTGTTTGGTTGATGAGTCGACTGCACAGGCACAGAGAAGTGTTCGCTTGCTATTCCAGGCTTCAGCTGCTCATTCTGCTCAGTAACACACACAGTGAGGAAAAACGGCGGCCTGCTGAATTTCACTCAGTGATTCAGACCGGCCCCTTTTTTCACCTGGTAAGGGCTAGGGTGTTTGTTTTTTTCATTAGTATTTCACACAGCTCACGATGGAGGATGAAACTGAAAACACGGGTGAGTTTTGAGAAGCAGTCTGACATGATGGGAGTTTTTTTTTTTTTGTTTTCTACACACTTAACATAACTTAACTGAGCTCTTTCTTAAATTCACTTATTGGATTCTTAATGACACAATCAGGTTTGTCTGATTACAAAAAGTAATTTGCCCTTTAATGATTTTTAATCCCACATTTTAATTGAACTTGGATTTGCTTGATTTCAGCAGTCGGGATCAAACACACAGACACATTTTTAGTTTTCCAGATTTTTTACAAACTCAGGCCTGTTTTTGGTTTTGACACAATCCTGGTGAAAGTCAAAATACAAGTAACGTTAATTAAAACAATCCAAAAGTCAAAGAGCTCCGGATCATTTCCCAAAATGTCAAACTCCTCCTTTAAATTCTTTCCCTCCAAACTGAGTGAAACAGAAACTGGAGTCTGACGAGCTCGACTCAAATCAACAACAACATAATGAGGCAGGATTATGACTAACAGGAGATGGACGAGGCCGGCACTTGAGCAAAGTGAGCTAACATGTTTTGTGTTTGGTTTTTTTTTTTGTTGTTTTTTCCTTTTTCTTTGTCACATTGACTAGTTTTCATTTCACAGCTCAGGGTCTGTGGATAACATTGGCACAAGATAGGAAGTAACACTTAGATCTATATGTTATCCACATACATTAGATCAAATCGACCCCCCCCCCTTTTTCCCTTTCTCTCCCCATCCCCCAAACACACACATTCACACCTCAACACTGATATGTGATACATATCAAAGCTGACACACCCCAAAGATTTTCTCAGGCTAAAAACTATAACTGTTCATTTTTTTTTTTTAAGATTCTCTAAAAATGGATTCATTAATGCAAAGCCAGGTAGAAGCAGCTAAAATTTTAAAGAAACTATCTCACTAGAAGCACGGTTTGCCAAAGAGGGGCTTCCTTGATAGCTGATTGAACCTTAATAAATACTACAAACTGTACGGTAGTGGTGGTAGTAGTAGAAAGCAGAACTGTATAAAAAAGTGATGTAAAACACTTTAAGGAGAGGCTGGAGCTGCAGCAGTGGTGGTTTAACTGTAAGCATGCGTTAGTGTTCACTAGTATGAGAATGTGCTTCTATTGGGAAAAAGAAAAGGAAACAAAAACAGCCATGTTTCTTATCGATCAGTGTGTAAAAAGGAAGAGTAAGAGGAAAACATTTCCGCTGTGGATGCTCGTATTACCTTCTATCATGAACGGTATCGTAAGGCAGAATGGAGACAGAAAAGGGCCAAATCTCCCAGGATCAGACTGTCCTGCGTCTATTTTAGAGACAGGCACCTGAGACGGCCGACGGATAGGTCCAACTCACAACAGGCTTTTAAAAAACGAAGCCTGTTTTTGTTTGTTTGTTGTTTTTTTTTTTGAAGGAACTGAAAAAAAATGGAAGGAAAACGCCCCAACAATCAGAAATCCTCTACCTCCGGGGGTGAATACGTCCCGTGCTCCATGGTTTATAGTTGTGTATAGTTACTACTGTGTGAGTGCGTTTCTAGCTCCCTACTAAATGTACATTTCTGTTTACCAAGTGTACTTTCTTCACGAGCAATATCTAACAGTCCTTAACATGTTTGTTTGGTGAGGAAACAAAAAGAAAATCTCTGAGTGTTAAACCCTTTCAAAAAATTCTTTTTCTTTTTTTAAATACAGGCTTGTGGTGGCACTTTTTTTTTGTTTTGAGTGGCTAACATGGTTTCAGTCTCGTGCAGTCACTCATTTTACACCTTGTGGATGACAAAAAATAATAATTAATAAAGGATTCATTGATCCTTCATTAAAAAAAATAGAAAAAGGAAAATGACATGAGAGCTTCTTTTCTTCACTCCTCTGAGTCACTGCTGTCCTTCATGGTCCTTTAATATCCTCCTATAACGATATATTTGTCCACATCAGTGTCCATCAGTGTCACAACACATCCTGTCTCAGCTTTAAGGGGAAAGCGTAGACTCTCTGGGCTTCAGGACGTGGGACTATCCAGATCCAGAAGCTCTGCTGAGGACCAATATTGGCTGAAGAATCATTGGACACAGCTGTTGGTTTGCATGGGGGGGCTGTGGTCGTCAGATAGTCGACATTTACTCATATAATTTAAAAGTCTCTATCGTAGCCTCTACTTTGGAGCTAAAGCTGAATTCAGACTTAGAAATAAAATAATAAAATAAAACTTGTTGGTTTCTCTAATCACAACCACAGCAGTGAGACAGCTTCCTTTCAAAATAAAAGACTGTGGTGAGGAATGCTAAGGTAACGTGGCTCAACAGACAACACTCACATGAACACAACATGTAGAGGGGCAGTTGTGGTTCTCTGAACTACCTGTAACCAAAATACACACTCGGAAATGAGGAAAGTGAGTCTAGAAAAGCCAATTTATATTCTTTATCGCGTGCTTTGCTGACTTGTTTGACTAATACCCTCTTTTTGAGTAAGTCTAACCAAGTGAGCAAATGCCAAAAATGTACTTTTAGATTAAATTATCATATCTGGCTGCATCTAAATCAAAACAAATGTTTCTTGCATTATGTTGTGAAATAATGTCAATATGTACAATTTGAAATAAAACATAAAAAAACCCCAAATGATATAAAAAAACAACATAAAATGTGGGAAATAAACTACAAAAATATATACATACACATTATATATGCATATATGTTGCATATATACACACATAATGCTATACATATATACTGTATATATACATTTACATATTACACACCAACGGTCGTCTCATGTTGTTAGTCACGGTAACAGACGCTCTTTAACGCCCCCTACAGCGACGAAATCTACTTTTATGTCACCGTTTTTCATCGCTTTCATTTAATCTTTGATTGGACAACTCTATTTGTGTCGCTGTGTGTAGCTGGATGAAAAAAACAAAAAAACAAAAACAAAAGACACACACACACACACACAAAAAAAAAAAAAAAAAAGAAACATGAAGCATCACTTGGAAAAGGTAGAAAGAGTCAGTACGACGTCACAGGTGGGCAGGCCGCAGCGGACTGGAGGGCGCAGGGTGAAGTCAGAGGATTTGGGCTGACACAGTGTGCCTCCCGTCCAGATCCACAGCCTAGCAGATGAGTTGGATGGGGTTGCAGGTGGGGGGGGGGGGCAGTGACTGAGTACGGGGGCAGACGACGGTGAGGGGGGGGGGGTTGTTTTAGTTCCAGATCCTGAGGAAACTGTCCCAGGAGCCGGTGGCCACGGCCATGCCGTCTTCTGTCACTCCTAAACAGCTGACTCTGTTGTCGTGGCCCGCCAGCACACCTAAAGGTCCGGGGGGGGCAAAAGACAAAGTTAATTAAGGTGCCAGTTCACCATCAATGATCAATTTATGATTTAAGAACATTTTCAAGCACAAATCAAAAATATTCCCTCGTTCTAACAGATATGAAATTAGCCCCATTTTAATCATCTTCAGATATTTTTACGCCATGAAATTTCAAACTTCTTCATCAAGACAACAATCAGCAGGTTCTTCAATAATCACAGTTTTCCTAAATCCCTGCTTCATCCCGTTTTTTCTGAAGAATTTAAAAATGATACCGGCCACCCGTCAATCCGAAAACTCGTACCACTCTCCAGGCGTCACTTACCCGCCCGTTCGCCTTTCAGAGTGTCCCAAACGTTGCAGTTGAAGTCGTCGTAGCCGGCCAGCAGCAGCCGGCCGCTCTTAGAGAATGCCACGGAGGTGATGCCGCAGATGATGTTGTCGTGGCTGTACATCATCAGCTCCTGGTCAGCACGCAGGTCAAAGAGCCTGCAGGTGGCGTCATCTGAGCCCGTACCAAAGGCGTTCCCGTTGGGGAAGAACTGCAGAAGGAAAAATTTATCATCAGGCAGAAGGAAAGAGTTGTTAAACAGCCAGAGCTGATTATCTGAGAAAAAAAAAATACCCAACACAAACCACATCATAAACCTGGAAGACTCTCATGTGTTTGTGACTTTTGGTCCAACACTCACGGTGACGGCGTTGATGTCAGACACGTGGCCGGTGAAGGACTGCCTGCACATGCCGTCACGGATGTCCCACAGCTTGGAGGTGGCGTCGCAGGCTCCTGACACGAAGGTCTTGTAGTCCGGGCTCAGAGACAAACTCATCACATCGCCAGTGTGGCCAGAGAAATTGGTGGCCTGCTGGCCTGTCTCAATGTCCCACAATGCACTGCAACATGAGAAGTCCAGATTAAGAATTCATGGCGAAAGTGATTGAAAATCTGGGACGTATTCACAACAGGAGAGCTTAAACGTCTGGTTTGTGTTAACACAACACAATAGTGAAGTGAAGGAGTACGTCAACAACAAGAAGAAAAACATCAGAAAACATGGGACATTTTTACAGCTCAGAGCTGTTGGCTCACCAGGTTGTGTCTCCAGAGCTGGTCAGGATCTGGTTGTCATCCAGGAAACGACAGCAGGACAAATAGCCTGCGGACAAACAGAAGTTCCACATGAGATCAGTTAATCGGATATTTTAATGAAGACTGTGTGTGTCACATGCAAAGCCTTCCCCTAATAAATAAATAAATAAATAAATAAATGGTGAAGGCAATTTCTGATCCTCAAAGAAAGAAGAATTGAAACTGTAATCTCTCCACAAGTTCTACCACAAGACTGCTTTCTACATTTCATGACGATGTTTTATTGCTGACTTTTAAAGCTTTAAATGGCTGTCTAAACTTTGAGCCCATGTGAGGATTGAGATGAGCAGCGGAGGGCGAACAGTCGTTTGCCTTCAGAATCTCTTCCACTTTTCTGTCGTTCTGATGGACATTTTAATTACCTTGTCTTATCCCTGATTAACGCCTGACATATTTACTCATTCAGTACTCTTTTACTACGCTGAGGTAACTTAGACTGCTCTAAGTGCAACATAAATAATTGGACTCCATTAAAACAAACTAGACAAACACAACATAATAAGACAAAAATATGTGTTGAGGTTAAAGGTCTCTATGGCTACCTGTGTGTCCAGGTAGCTCCCGGGTGACGCGAACGTTTCCTTCGCGGGTCTTCAGGCTGTATATGGAGCAGATGTTGTCCAGTCCTCCGCAGGCCACATAGTTCCCAGAGGGGGCGTAGGCGCACGTCATCACCCAGGAAGAGCGCAGTGGAATGGCATGCATCTGAGGTCAACGAGAGTCAGTCATCTTCTTATTGAATACAATCATGGAAATAATGTTGAGCTTCATGGCTAATTAAAGTTCGAAGTTATCATGCTGTGGTCAGTTGGTGGGTGAGTCTGGTACTTTTTAATTCATTAGAAGGAAAAAAAAAAAATGAAATATGAAAGGAGAAGGTCACTGTTTTTATTGGCTTTGCATGTGTGTGGTTTTTGTTGGTCCATTTTTGTATTTAAGTATATTGCTGGTCTTCGCTCTGTCATGTAACTTTGTTCTGTGCTGGTTTGCAGTGCTTTGGATATATTTATCAAACCAAACTGTTTTTAAAGTTGCTATATTAATAGATTACTACTATAATAACTTTTGTACTACCCTGCACCTCAGTGTATTTTAGCCCCACTGTGCTTGTACACATTTTTCCGTGATCTCACCTTATTTGTCGTGTAGCTGTCCCAAATGATGAGCTTTCCATCTTGCGAGGCACTGACGAGTAACCTGGAAACAAGTTAAGGAGAGCAGCGTGAGAGAGCGCTCGCCGCTGACAAACACACACAAGTTTAAAGGTACATGCAGCCGGTTCATTAAAAGCAATGACAGCCAGTCACTTCACAGACTACGGTGCTCTGTCAGAAAGCATTCAGCTCATCGGTGGACTCCCTCCCAGTGCACATTTCCCCCCTCCATCTTCCCTCTTTGTCCCTCTCCTGGTGGAAGTCTACTTGTCCAGGGAAGCCACTTTAAATGTTCCACTCCATGTAATATTTACTACGCCGGTTATGTAAAAGTCCCTGCTGTCGGGTGGGAGGTGGAAGCCTGAGGGGTTGGGAAAGCACTAGAAACAAGCTGAGGTGGGGCAGCGAGGAAAGACGAAGCAGAGGATGATGGAGTAACAACAGGGAGGTAGAAGTGAGAGCTGAAAAGTGGTACAGATGCATTAACAGCTGGAACTTCTCACTTCCATCCCGCCTGTGTGTTTTTACCTCTCCGGGGACAGGAAGTAGTTTGAGGGTACTACACTACAATCAAGAGGAGAGTCGTCAAGCGTAAATGTCAGTAATTGTATACAAAATAAACACAGGTGTCCCGCAGGGTCACCCGTCGGGTGCTGGGCACATTCACACATACACACTTAACAGACCCACCTGGATTGAACGGCCTCTAAATTATCAGCGACAACTAAGACAGAGGGACAGCATGTGATCTAAATCCTGTCAAAAATATTAACTGCAAACCTCAAACCTGTGTTTTAAGAGATTAGTGCACTGCATGCATACCGAGGAAACTGTCTTCACTGATAAGTCCAGGTGCTCATACTTGCAGCAAACAGTTAAAAAGGCAGTTTGTAAGTGACCTCCATTTGAGGACAGCGACAGATGCTGTCCAACGTGGACACAGAGGACCTTTTTTACTCACTGATTACACGTCAGTCACTTGGGTGACTGGCAAAGATCTGAGCTCTTACAAACTGCATCTTTAAGAAATGATTGAATAAGCTGTGGTGGATGTCCGACTACCTGCCTGGTGGATATCATTACTGTGCTCAGAGTGAGGGCGTAAATACTGCTAGCACTTAGATGTACAGTAGTAGTGGAGGTGGCAGTGGTGACAATCATCTATGGTGGTATTAGTCATATTAGTAGTAGTAGTGGTGGCGGTGGTACTAGTAATAGTGTAGCCCCACACCTGGGACTGCCGTCACTGCCCCAGTGCATTGCATTGAGAGACAGATTGACAGAGAAGAAAGATCAAGAATGACACAGACACGTTAAACACAAAAAGAAAAACAATAACCAAAAAAAACACTAGCTGAGAAACTCTTAACTGGACTGATAGTTATTGTGCAGCGGGCTGAGCTGATACCAGACTGTTTTATTTCCACTGTTAAGTTCCTGCATTCTGACTCAAGGTGTGTCCGTCTTCTGCTGCAATGGAAAACCTGCAGGCTGGCACTTTATTCTCCCGGCATTTATCTCGACTGTTGTAATGTTAACAGTTATCGCGCCGTCGCTGGCAGGTGTGATATTCAATATTCTGCTGGAGGGACCAGGATATAACGCTGCATCGGGGCAAATGACCCTGAAAATGTTTACAATTACTAAAAAAAAAAAAAAAAAATCGCCAAAGACATGGCGCAAATTATAATGATCATTATGTCACTTGTACTGTTTGAGCTGTTTGTGAGTCTTGTCCTCTGCAGGCCACCGTAGTTACTTTCATTTCAATGTGTTGAGGGATAACTAAAATTATTGCCTCTCAAAATTCCAACAAAGTAAAATGGCTAAAACTTTTCACATCCTGCTTGAAGGCGGTCTTTTTGAATAACTACACTACCTGGAGTCGCTCCCCCAGTGCATTGCATAGATCTTGGCCAGGTGGCCCCTGAGAGTGCGCCGCGTCCGCATCTGTATCCGGCCCACTGAGTCCAGACCAGCTGTGATCTGGGGAACATAAGAGCAGGCATCAGAGACGACACTCAACAACAGGCCGACTTCACTCAGACATAAACAGTGATGAATAAAAGTGGCGGTTATACTGTCCGTGGAATATTAGAAAGCAGAAATATTTATTTTCACGGCTTTGGTTCAGTCACTTTATTTTCAGAAAACCATAAAACACCATGTGCACAAGGGAAATGAAAGTGAATAAACGTTGCTTCAACTGAGCCATGCTGCTGGAACTAAACTCTTTGTACCATTTTGTTCTGCACTTTGTAGCAATGAATCTTCAACCTTAAATCATTCATTTCTCTGTCTATTGTCTTGCCTTGTAAATATCTGTAACATTAATATATTAAAAGGGAGTAATTCTTATTTCCTTATTTCTGTCTCATAGCTTTCAGTAAGTTTTAAGGCCTTGAACACTCCCTTCTTGTGCAAAACAAATGACAGTCACACAAAGGAACAGGAAATAAAACTGAAATTCCTTTAACAGTGATATGAAGGTGCAGAGGAATTGTCTTACCTGTGACAGAGTGGAGTCACTGCAGGCTTTCCTGGCATCCTGCAACAAAACAAAAACCTCAATGCTCAAGCTGACCAGGTACAGATTTCAGGTTGTGCATATAACGACAGACAATCCTTTTGAATAAACGTGTGCCATAAATTGTTACCAGTCGCAGAAACTGAATGATCACAGAATAATCACACGTCACAACAGCTGACATTTATAGATCTATTCCTCAAATCCATTTTCTGCCGGAGAATGGAGGGGGCTGATTGACAAGTTGTATGCCAAGTGCGTCACTGTCTCATCTGAAACTGTGTGAGTCACAGCTTGCAGTGGCACATGTGATGTACACAGGCGTGTGCAACACAACACAAACAGACACACGTCAACATAAACAAATATGTGTGAACAATGTTGTTGTACCCGGATCTGATTGCGTAGTTGCTCAGCTTCCTGCCGCAACTGTTCCAGCTCGCTCATTGTTCCGGTGTGACTCGTTCAGGCCTCTCTCTGCTCCAAATACTGACCGGGCTGGGAAACACACGTGCCTACACGCACACACACATACACACACGTGCGCACATACACACACACACACACACACACACACACACACACACACACACACACTCACTCACGTGCACTTTCCCAGCTGACACCTGCAAAACAGAGAAGACAGAAATACTATAAGTTGAGGGGGCGGGCGGAGCGTGAAGGATGGGAACACTTCCATCAGACAAACTTAGGTATCCTGTTTGGGTTCAAACCAAAGGGAGCAGGGAAGGGTGGGGCTTGGGTAGGGGCTTGGAGGGTGGCCTGGCTCTTCAAACACCCCCAGTCTGGTTCAAAAGGCCATGTGAGCTAGGCGCTGACCTTTCCTGACTCAATCAGCCTTTTGTTTGGCTGCACTGCTCTGTTTGCTTGAACCAGCCCAAGAGCACTGGACATGTGTGTGTGTGTGTGTGTCGCTGAGAAAGAGAAAAATTTGTGCGTGTATTTGTTTTATTTGTGTCCACATTATATGAGTGTTTATTTGAATATGTGTCTGGGTTAAGTATGTCAGGTTCAGCATCTGTCTGTATGTGCGTCTGTGTGTGTGTGTGTGTCACTGCCTTTACCTTAGGGAGCCTGAATGTGGGTCACAAAGCACTTATACGCTCCTCAGAAATCTTTGGACCGCACCCCCCTCTCCATTTTCCAGGCTGTTTTACAGTCCGCAGTCCAGAAGTTAAACCCTCTGAGATTAAATTTTCAGTTCCATTTTCTATAATTCAACAATTAGGCTGAGTCCAGCGCTTCCTCCCCACAGGAAACCATCTTAATGTAAAGTGGAGGATGCTTGTGTTTTATCTTCTTTCTTGTTTTTTTTTTTTTTTTTTTCAAGTCTTTAGGGCCCAGTTACTTATTCACCACAAAGGAAAACGCCTGTTATTTTACAAAAAGCAAATAATTAACCAGGACAGTAATGTGATGTTCATGTATCTGAAAATGCCTCTTCAATATGCGGCACATTTATCTAGGTGCTGCTGCTCTTTTACATTCCCGGTTCCCTTGGTTTTGGCCTTTGTCCCTATCATCGTCTGACACAAAAGAGAACCGGGTTGGACAGATCCTTGTGGGCTCTTGTCTCAAGAGGTCTTTGACAGTAACGAGGGATCAGGGACAGCGAGTGTTGCAATGCTTTCAGCTGTCCAGGAGTGACGTCAACCTCTCCTCCAGCTGACGCAGCTCTTTGACAGCCGTGAATCCACTTCACTGTACGCTTCTGAAATCTGCCACGTCACACAGAGTGCCTTGTGGACCGCCAAAACACCCAAAACAACCTTCGACGCTCAGCTAAATATTATCGATAGATGTTTTCAGCCTCTGGTGCTCGTGCCGTGAATTCATTGAAGCACACTACAGACGTGAGGTGTGATGCTGATAACTAAGATGCACTTCCGGTCTTTCCATCATGTGGGTAAAACTGAGAGTTCTGATTTTAAGGCCAGTCGTGGCACTGATTTGTGGTTGAGTCACATGGGTTGTCCTGCTCAGAAACATTTGTGAAACCAAATCCAGGCCCCTCAAAAAAAAAAAAAAAAAAGGTATTCCAACAAACCACATATCAATCCCAACCAAAAGAAGCTGGATGAATGCTTCCTGCTACGTCATTTAATAATTCATACTTATGAGCCTCAGTGCCTGTGTGTGTGCGAGCATGTCTTCTTTCTCCAGCTGTAGGACTTGAGTCATGCAGCCAGCCAGGCGGGCCAACGCAGGCCCAGAGCATGGCACAGCACCGGGGGCCACAAAGGCGGAGCTGTATGCTGGAGCTGCCCATTGTTTAGTATGTGGCCACCAGATACAGTACAGTGCTGCTTGGCACCACCACAGTCGGTTCTCTGAGGCTTCAAATGCTGCTGCTCTGCTTTACCGACACAAACCAGCCATCCATCCAACCTGTTGACCCCGATGCAGCCGGCAAGAGACCATCGAGTCTGAGACAGGACCACAAAGCAGCTGTCACTGGCATAACAATGTGCCCGCCTAATTCTCTCATTAGATAACCAGGAACTTTATCATCTGTTTACATGTGAACACCCGTCAACGCTGGATTCACTTCATTCCTGTGCTGCACTGACAAAGTCCAACATGCCAGAGGAGCTTATATATGAGCCATTACACATGGCTGAGGTTATCTAAAGCATGCTATCCTCAATTCAATAATTCATCACTCATACATCAGGAGTTACAGCCTCGTCCTCAGGCTTTAAGTCTGAAAACCTTTGCCGGCAAAATAATTATACCAAACATTGAAACACTTTTGAAAGTTTAGATTAATAAATGATGGAAAAGGAGGAAACATGAGCAGAATATGTCAATAACTGAAACTTTTTCTGATGGTAAACTAAATATCTTGGGGTTTGGGTTGCTTGACAACAGAAAAAGAGCTGAAGACCTCACCATCCTTTTCTAGCGTTTCATAGACCCCAAAATAATGAAAGAGTGATGATGGTTGGTTAGAGCCCCCGTTTTAAAACCACAGTGAACAGTTTTTACATGTTGTTCAGATGCACATCTACATAATCTGATTTTAATCCAGGTTACCGCCAACCATAGTTTATCTTGTCTAACAGTGTCATGTAAATTTTTCACTTTCAGTTTTATACTCAGAGTCAAACGGAGAGAAAGAGATACACACGGAGAGATCTCCTCAGTGCTCACCTTCTCCACAGTAAAGTCTTTGTCCATCTCAATCCACTATTAGTCTCAGGTTTGCATAATAGAGCTTAGTCATATATTTTTGACAGGACACACTTTGTTCACACTGATTCAGTCTGTTAATGTTCAACAGGAAATATAGAGCTACAGCAGTACAGGAGTAAGTGCTCCAAGGGAGACTTGTGAGATCCAGCAGCCAATTTCAAATTTGTAAAGCAAAAAAACTGAACAATAAATAAAACGGAGATGATTTGCGTCAGAAAAAACATGAATGGAATCAGAACACAGATATTGACATTTATCAAGTAAACCCCCCTCCCCCTCCCCCCCCCCCTAGGTCACGTACAGTAGAAAGTCAAGCACATCTGCCTCAGTCATGAACAAATACTGGTGAACAGAGTGGCAGGGGGTGCAGGCAGTGCAGCTGCACAAAAGGCCATGGGGGGGTCCAACAACATCAAATGGTCAGGAAGTTAAGGAATTAGCATTATAAAATGCCAGGTCTGGACAGATTCTTGCAGCATGGCCCACTATCTGTGCTTCATGCAGATTTAATAGAAGGATTTAATATTTATCATCATTATTAATATCAAACAGTTGGACTTGAATACTCTGAATTCAATTGCACTGAACAAATAAATCTAGCTCCCTTCTAACTAATGTCTGTAGTTGTTTTAATGTCTCCTTTATTGTTCGTGTCCTTTTTTGTATCTGATTTCATTTTCTGTAAAGTGTACTGAGAACATGTACCACAGTGATTTTGAACTTAGTAAATTGATTAAAATAATTGTTCACCAACTCCGCTCAGACAAAACAAGCTGGTGAATCTGCAATATACCATTCAAAGACTGGAGTCCTATTAGCACTGAGTTTTTTATGTATTTGAATTTTATTTTACTTCCTCATCAGCTCTGTGCAAATTTCACTAGTGACAAAAGCAAAAGATGTTTCATTTTCACGAGATACTCCCATTTTTATTTAAGAGCCTATTTCAGCAGCGTACGTGGTGAAGGGGCCCGACTGAACATCGACTAAGACACTGACATGAAGCATTAAAGTGAAAAGCAGATGGAGAAAGGAAAGGTCCGCGTAGTGTAAACTTGTTCATGAGACTATTCAAAACATGCAGAGAATGGAGGAAATAGAATGAGAGATTCCATTCAGATGAAAGACAGCGTATCTTACTTTTTTGTACAGTCTCTTATCGTGTATTTAATGTGCTATGAATTACTGCGAATGAGTATTTGAAACCCACGACCCGACCCTGGATAAGCGGATGAAGATGGATGGATGGAGTATCTGAAATAATATTACAGTAAACTGACAGGAACATGGAGAATGAATGTGTAATGACTGTATGACCTACTCTGGTCATAGGCTCAACCCCACCCACATCAGACAGCTGTAGAATTACACATAATCTAGTCACACATCATTTCTCATCAAAACTACAAGAACCTAAGTAGACTGGGCCTGTTTGGACAAAACTGGATCCAAGTTGTGCCAAATGATCCTTTTGCAGAGATGTTTTGCGAATCTGTGCTAGTATCTACAGGAACTGTTGCGCTTGTAAATTTAGGTGTGGCAGGTTTCGCAAACAAACAGCTGTACAACAACAGCTGAAACCAGCATCATGCCATTACAAAACGAAATATTTACTTCATAAATCAATACAAACACTATTGTTTTCTGTACTCCGTTTATATCAGTGAGAATGGGCTATATGACACAAACATCTCCACAGTTTAATGTAAACCAGTTCAAGATAACAAAAACCCAAACTACTAGATTGTAGTAAAAATAAATAAATAAATTAACAATGCATAAATAGGTGTTGGTGTTGTCATGATCCCATCAACACAACATGACTCCACAAAGATCATACAGTGACGACATTACTGCCCAGTCCAGTAGCACATTGAAGCAGACATCAAATTATTGAGAAATACTTTTAAATGCTCTGTTTCTTTACATTCAATCTGCTACTTTATAACAATGTTCATTAATGGTTAACTTTCTATTCTTCAATTTTCAAATTGTTGTTTATTCTGTGGGAGATTTTTTTTTTTAAAGGAGTCAAAAATCCTCAAAGCATGCTTAAAAAACGAACAACAAACCACCTCATATTAATTTTACTATGTTAAAAATAACGGCGACTGCTTTTTGAGAACAAGCAAAAGTATTGGCACCTGCACCAAATAAGATGGGAACAAAAACAACATTCACGATGAAGCTTTCACTTAAATTCTCCAGAATAATTTATATCGAGCAGCTGTCAGACTCCACACACAGACTGTCAACAAGAGCAGAGACAGGAAGCAATCAGCTCCATCAGCACGGACACACACGGACACACACACACGTCTTTCTGAATGGATGTGAACGTTTCGAGCAACAATTTGCATCATGAGCCGCTGCAGTCATGCAACCGGTTGCAGCTCGCATGAAGGCGCACAGTGTTTTGTATTTTTAATGGAGGAGGGGGGGGGGGCAAATAACAAAAAACAAGGCAATGGGGCAAACTGCTATAACACACAACTAGTATATATAATAATAAGGAGAAGGGGGGGCACATAAGTCCGCTGCTAAGGGGGCTTGCCCCCCCGCCTCTCCCCCACCGTAGTTCCGCCTGGAAGTCATTTGACAGGCAGTGAAAAAGGCCTGGTTTGGGGTTAATGTTTAAAAAATAAAAACACGCAGACTGACTGAAGCAACAGCCAGTATGAGGTCAGTTATGTCAAAGAAACACCGAGCTGCTGAACATTTCAACACTGTCTGACATTTCTACATCCCAAACCCGCAGCCGAAGAAAGCAATAATAATAATAATGATAATAATAATAACAATAATAATAATAATAATAATAATGAAACTCCACGTTAGCTCAGAAGGAAAGATAAAAAAAAGTCACCAAAAATAAAAACTAAAATAAAAAAAAAACCTCACCTGAAACTAGCTCCTTCTTCTTCTTCTTCTTCTTCTTCTTCTTTTATGAGGAGGGGATCGGCTCCGTCCGTCCTTCCACTCTGACTCACACAGATCCGTTTTCAGTCGTGCACCATGGCCCCGGCTGGGAGAGGAAACCCGAAGAGAACCGGTTAAATATTTTAAAAAAACGATTTAATCGCTTTTTGTGGCTCAGAAAGGAGCGACTCTCCGGTCGGATGTGACTTAAAAAAAAAAAAATAAAAAAATTTTCTTCACCAAGCAAGCTAATCACCACACCCATGAAAGTGGGAACATGGCAACAGCCTCGGCTGGAGGGGGGGTGTGGGGGTGCGCGTTGGCGGTTAGATTGGCGTTTTGTTTTAATTTTACAGCCATTAATAATAGCATAAAATCACCCAAATCATATTTAATCATTTTTCTTTTTTAAAAATTACGAATTCGCAGTAAAATAAATTCGATAACTTCGTTTATTTCAGCGAGAGGAAACGTGTGTAGCTATCGGTTTCCCCTACAGACGGAATGGTATCGGCCGTCAGCCCCCTCAACAAAAAGGAACCGAGTGGGACACCGGAAACAGACATAAGAGCCGAGCGGGACTGACTCACATGGACCTCACCTCTGTTTGAAAAACAAAACAAAAAGACAGATCTACGTCGAAAATACGCTCTTTAAATTAATAAAACATATATTAATTCACTGAATTAACCGGAAGAGTTTAAAAAAATACAGTTATCGCTAAATCTGGAGGTGAGGAAAAGTGCAGTATTTGGATTGTTTGTTTGCTTTATGAATCAAATCTATTGGATTCATTTGACTTTGGGGCAGAGGTGTGATTTTTCTTTTTTTTTATTCACAGAAAAGCCTAAAAGTAGAAAATACTGAAATCAAACCACAGCTGAATAAATTCTATTGTGGTTATTCAAAGTTTATCAAGACTGCAATTATCCAAAGGTAGAATTGGTCTGCAGTAGAGCTGAAATGATCCGTCCATTCATCGACACAGAGTTAATTAGCAATAATTTAAAAATTGATTCATAGTTTGTCTTGAATCTTTCTTTCTTTCTCTGTTTTACATCAGTAAATATTATTTATTTGGGTGTTGGACTATTGAAATAATTCACCTAATCTCACCTTGCTGAAAAAGGGCGATTGGCATTTTCACTAAAAATAAGAAATGACTCAAATTCTTGCACCTTATTGTAACCTTATTGTACCAAGCAACAAGGGACATTTCTAAAGAAATATTTTTATTTTTCTGTTGCAACATGCAGGTTAAATCATTAACAGTGACGAGAATATAGACAGATTAAGATAAATGAGTAACTATGTCAAAATCACCCAAACTTAAAATGTCTGAATGGTTTGGACTGTGACAGATCTCACCTCGGCATGCCACAGATCGCTCATTGAAAAGGACCTCTCTCCATGAAGGAAGGATGAATTTTTAATGGGGCCAATGAAAGGGAGCAGTGGGATAGGCTTTTCCATATCTCTGCATGAGCTATAATCAACGGAGGGTGGATGAAAGTTGCCCGGTCCTTAGTTTCCTTTCAGAGTGGCATGGGGTCAGATTAAGTCTAACTGAATTCACACACACACACACAGCAGTAGTTTAGGTGTGTCAGACCAATTTCCTCTTAAACACATTATGAGGATTAGAATTGAGTTAATAGCAGAGACAGATGTTGTGATTAATATGTCATTAGTGCAGCTGGGATCAAGTTGGCTTTTTTTTTTTTTTTTTGGTTTGTTTGATTTGGTCTTTAACAGTGATGATTAGTGCAGCTGAGACAAAATGCCATCCTTAAATAATGATACATAATTTATACAAAATATGTAATTTGCGTGTTCTGCAAAGATACATAAAAGGTTTGTTTTTTAAAAAGAGATATTTTATTTTCTGCTGTAAAACAAATAGATGGCATGTGCCAAATCACAACCACAAACCAGCTCCTATATCAGAGACAAATGGCCCTCACAGCCTTCCAGCAATTAAGGCTTTTCTGTTATTGTTAAACATAACAGGCGTATGAACCAACAGGTTCATAGCTTGTTTTAAAGATGACACAATCCTGGGTCAGCCAAAGCTTTTAGTTGTGTCATGACTGAAGCTGTTAATGACTGCTCCAGGTAGATATAAATCATGTAACTACAGTTCGATTCTAGTCATTACTGTGATATTTTTTGCTGCCTACAAATAGTACACTGGAAATTTACTAAAAAACTACGTAAGGAGGAGTTTGCTTTCTTCCTCTCGTGAGCAGAACGACTGAATTCATTATCTAGCTGAGAGAGTCGGGGTGTCCAAAAGCACATCCTTGGCCAATCAGGTCCCTTGGCCCATTGCTTGGCAACCAAAAGGGGAAGGAGGGAGCAAATTGACACTGTAAAAATAGCACATCAATAGCTCGGTGTCTGAAAAAAAAAGGAAAGACACGGGTCTTGGTGAGGCTATAAATAGCCCCATGGAGCATTGCACAGGTATTGTGTACAGTATCGCAACTGTATTGTTGCCAACATTCAGCATGAGCAGGAAGAGTCATGCAGCGGAGAGAAGTCATTTGAATGTGAGGTTGGTTTATGGGAAGAGAGGAATGACAGTAAAAGTCATCCCGTAAGTAACAACAGGTTGGCGCAAGCTTTTCTCATCCTTATTTTTGCTGCGTGATGTTTTGCATGTCTACAGGCTCTTCCTCTGCAAAATATTCAAATGTACTACAATAATCAGTTATGTGCACAGACAAAGTTTGCATACCAGCCGGAATTTAGCGCCTCGTGGCAGTCACAAACAACTTGGATGATATATGATGTTTTCATCTTATCACATAATTATATCTGCATTTTGTTTATAGGAGGCATTGCAGTGAGCTACAGCTCCTCATTATCTCCCAGCTACAATATGACATTTGTGAAACGGGTGGTACACTCGTGCCTTTTGTGTAACAGAAGTGTGGAAGCAAAAGACGCGGCCAAAAATAGACCTATCACGTCCAATTCAGTTTCACAGGACTGCTCAAAAATGAGCTCGATACGTGGGTGATCAAATCAAGTGGAGATAATGGGACATCAATCTGAAGCAGCTTTTCGATGCCTATTTTTACCAGCACTGTCCCTTTTTTTTTTTTTTTCCCCCCACATGCGGCGATGCGCCCTGAGGACCTCCATGTAATGCTTCCACTGTATCAAAGGCAATTAAAAGGTGTAGCAACAGTAGAACCTTAAAAGGCTTTATCAGGGCCGTCTTATCCACCAGACATCTCCCGGGGAGGCTGGCCGTTGCCAGGGCAACCCTCACAAATGGCGACTGACGTCAAGAAGGTAGGAGAAATACCAGGGAGAGCCAGAGCTGCTATGCATAATGGATTATTGAAAAAAGGGCCCTCTTGAAGAGTGCAAAGTGACTTAAAATATGCGTGCTTTGCTGGGCTTGCTGCTCTCTCTCTCACTCTCTGTGTGATGAGGAAAATAGATGTTGACAGTTTCAGGGTTTTACTTGCTGGCTGGCACAACTTGGGCTTGGTGGGCCCGACTGAAATTATTCATTTTTAGTCAAACACTGCTGATGAGCTATCTCCTTGCAGGATGCATTTTTCCAGATTGGGAAATGCTGCACCATTTTTATTCTTTTTATTAATGGGAGTCTTTTTATTTATTCAGTTGGAAAATGTGCTTGTCCGTGTCCATGTGGTTCTGTGTCCCTTTTTTTCTGTGCTAAAATGAGAATATCTGGCTACACCTGCATCGTATTTCACCCAATCTAAACCAACAGATCCTTCGGTGGTCACATTAATGCAGATGACTCTAGGAAACGATCATTTCAGGTCATGGTTAAGTCTAAAGCCTAACTACCAGCAGTTTACGCTGTTCCTGTGTCAGGTTCTTGTCTAATCTCAGAGCTATTGTTGGCCCATGAGAGACTGTCAAAGCGGCAGCTTGCTGAAGAGCCCTCATCGTTTCTGTGATAATGCCTCTCATGCTCTGTTGGAGTCACACTAACGACAAGCGGGACACCAAGTGTGGATTCAGGTTTGCTGATGGCAAAGGCCAAGTACTGTTGCTGCCCAGATTAATACAGCGGGACAGAACAGCATGGGAAATAGAGAACTGAAAGGGTAGAAGTGGGACATATACACAAATTCATTATCATTAAACCATGCAATATATTCCAACCATTTCAGTAATATATCAGATTTGTGATCACATTTTCTAATTGAATTAGCTTCAATAAAATTTGTTGTTCAGAAACTAGTTGTCAAAGGTTCTGTGATAACAGAAAATCTGGATGTTTCCTGTCACAGTATTTGAAGTAGAAGCCACACTCAAAAAATAAAAAATAAAAATAAATTAAATAAATGTAAACTGTAAAATGCGCATGGAATAATAATAGGATAAGTGGACTGAAGTTTAAATTGTTTCAGGTAGAAGCTGCTGCAGATGAAATGTGCAAAGAGAAGAACTGAGAGTGTTTTAGTCCAGGGGAATCCCAGACACTTCTGTAAATCAGGAGATGCAACAAGCAACACAAAGCATGAACCTAAATGCTCTGAGTTTCCCAAGAAGTGACTCACACAACTCATGTATGGGAAAAAAAAAAATTAAAGGAAGTGAGGAACAGCCCTGATGTGCTAATGCCACCCTTTTAGAATGCCTACCGTTGCAGCTGCAAGTCTGTGGCGCCAGATGATCGTTAATTTATTTCCACAAGCACATTGTTATTTTTGACGACATTTTTTCAGCATTTCTGGTTCTCAGTCTGATTTAGGTGCACCACAATTTCACAGTGTAAGGTGAGACAGAGGTGTTGCTTTCATGTTGCACAAAATGCAAACAACGCCCATAACGCCAGGCACACAGATTGGATAGAGAGACTCACAAGAACACCATAGCCACCAGTGTTTCCTCCCTTTGTTGTGAAAATGTAGATAAAATGTTTGTTTTGCCTCCACACCCATCTCCATTTCAGTTCAAGTTCTAACTCCAGTTCAGATCTCACAACAGGAAACACAGTAAATTAAATGTAAATATCACAAACAGCAGGAATGGGCATCTTTGTACACTTAAAAAAATCTAGTTGTACAAGCACATCACGAGTGAACAAACCCAGACAAGACATTTAACAATGGGCACGTGAGTTGACCCAAAACACCACAAATTATTTACGCGTTTCTACCTTTTTCCAGTGCAGATAGGCAGCAGAAGTGGGTGTTTTCAGCGTACGTCCTGAACGGCATAGATTATGAGTCGTGCAGGCGCTCTGGTTTCACTTCTTCCTTTCAGCTGTGAGTGTGGATGCTGCTCGGAGGAGCAGTAAATGGAGAGAGAGGAAGAGCTGGAGTATGAGGTGGAGAGCTGCTGAGTGGGAGGGGGAGCATATGGGGGGCACTGAGGATGGGAGATGGAGTAGTAATTCTATTAAAGAGACATGTTCATGCAAATAAAACCTGCAGTGTTTCTAGTTTTTGTTCAACACCAATTCTTAATGTTCCTCTATATTTTGTCTACAAAGTAAAGTTTGTGGCATAAGGAGTGACTGCAGTTGCCACTTCAGAAAATTCCCCACAGAAAAATAAATTGCTGTGATTATCAGGTGTAACTGTGGAAATGGGCTTTGAGCCAAATGAATCTACATAACAGCAAATGTCTTGAAACGACACCCCCATCGCCAACTTCATTTAAGGTTCATTTTAGTTGCAGTGTGAAAATGATATCAGAGATGTGTGGTGAGTAACACTAACAGTTAGCAGCTTCACACAACTCCGATGGCTGCCAAGTCCATTCTCAAGTCAATTCAAATGTACAAGTTGGCATTTATTTTGTTTTACCTCTTTTTTGGGTTATTGTCTGCAGCTCTTGCACTAAACACTCCATCTTCATTTATTTCCCCTCTCATTTTTCAAAATCTTGACTGTGCCTTTACATTTTGTTGGCCTGAATGAACAGAATGTGATGCCTGAGATAACATCAGGAGGTATTACTAAATCCAAGTTCTAAAAACAGCTGCTGCTAATTCTAATTTTAATGACATATGGGGAAAAAAGGTTGACAGAATTGACATGTAAACAACAAGCCTTTATTTATTGTTAAGTCTGAAAAGCACATTGGGAGTTGTAGATGCCAGGTACAGTCTGTTAATGCTGCAGTAAATATACAAGCAGTTTGAAAGACAAGTACTGCATTGAAAAGCTATCTGCTTTTGCTTGCTAGTCATGTCAGAACTGTATCCTGCACTGAAAAGTCTGTTTCTCTTCATATGAAATGAACCGTCACATATTAATCCTCAATGATATCAACTCCAGTTTTTCTTCCAAAATAAAGATTTATTTTTTCATATCATATAAACCATCTGGTCCAGTCATCTAGATCTCGAGAAAAGTGCACACCAACAGTATTTGACCTCTGACACAAAACTATTTTCAAACTCCAAATCCTAGCTTAGTATCTAAAGCCACCACTACAGCCTTAGATTGATATGTGACTAACGACACTAATAAGAAATTATTTCAAATTCAACTGATCTTTTTGGATCCAAAAACAAATTTCTTGCATCATTTACCTGACATTTTGCTATATATGTTTAGTGTTGTCTTTTTGTGCTCTGTGAAGCTCAAAGAAACTACTTCAGTGTTTCACTCAAACTTGATTCCCTGGGCCAGAGGAAGATCCTTGCTGTAGTTTATTGTGCACGTCGAACGCCTCATGTATTGCTTCCACGAGTCACTGCCAGACTCTCTTCCACCTCCGGTGTGTTTCTCCCCTCCGAAGGCTCCTCCGATCTCAGCTCCGCTTGTGGGAATGTTGACATTCACGATGCCGCAGTCGGATCCCTTGGGACCCAGCCAGCGGAAAACCCGGCCCATATCTTTGGTGAAGATGCTGCTGGACAGACCCTGCTTCACCTCATTGTTCCAGGCGAATGCCTCCTCCTCCGTCTTGAACTTGAGGACGTAGAGGATTGGGACGAAGGTTTCTGTCTGGACGATGGGGTCATTGTGAGCCAGCCCTGTGATGATAGTGGGCTCCACGTAATTTCCAGGACGGTCCATCACCTTTCCCCCACAGACCACAGTTCCGCCCTGTTGCTTGGCCTGCTCAATAGCACCAAGGTACTGATCCACGGCCTGCTTGGTGTGGAGAGGTCCATACAGGGTACTGGGATCCCATGGGTCTCCGATCCGGACTTGTTTGTAGGCCTTGGTGATCCTCTCTACCACTGTGTCATGAACACTCTCGTGCAGCATCAACCTCCTGGTTGTGGTGCAGCGCTGGCCTGCGGTTCCCACGGACGCAAAGACAGCAGAGGGAACCACAAGATTTAGGTCAGCGTCCTCAAACACAATGATAGCGTTGTTTCCACCGAGCTCCAGCAGCTTGCGGCCGAACCTTTCCTGCACCATCATGGCCACCATCTTTCCCACGTGGGTGCTGCCAGTGAATGACAAGAGATCCACGCGCTCATCCTTGGCCATGGCGGTGCCGATGTCAGCACCGCCGCAGGTCATGGAACAGATGGCGCCAGGCAAGTTGTTCTGCTCTAGCACTTCAGCCACGATCTTGGTAACTGCAACGCTTGTGAGAGGAGTGGTCGGAGCGCCTTTCCAGAGGCAGACGTTGCCACAGGTCAGAGCGATGGCATTGTTCCAGCCGTACACGGCCACGGGGAAATTAAAGGCGGTGATGATGCCGACCAGACCGACTGGGTTCCATTGTTCAAGCAGAGCGTGGCCTGGCCTTTCTGAGGGCAAGATGGGCCCACCAATCATTCTAGACAAACCCACAGCATAATCACAGACGTCAATGTATTCCTGGACCTCACCCACTCCCTCAACATAAATCTTGCCCATTTCTATGGACACCAGGCTGCCGAGGGCTTTGATCTTCTTTCTCAATGCGTCACCAATCTGCCTCACAATCTCCCCTCTTTTTGGAGCAGGAATGTCTGCCCACACCTTCCAGGCCTCCCTTGTCTTCTGGACGGTTTCTTCATACTCCGCCAAAGTGGCCTGGGTGACTCTAGCGATGGGCTCATTGTTGGCGGGACAGTAAGATGTGACGACTTCCCCACTTCCTCCCCAGCTCCCGTTGTAAACACCGGGGTTGTCCTCAGACAGGCCGAGCTCTTTCAGCCAGGCGTATTTGGGCTGGTTGATCAGGAGACCTGACATGGCTGCTGACTGCTGGCAGTGTGCAGATGCAAATTTACTTCTTAAGAGGAGCCCGCTGTGCCGGGCAAAAGTCAGGGTCAGGCAGCGCTGCATGGGTGCTAGAAGCAAACAAAGTTAAAAATTAATTTTAAATGTTCAAACACTTGGCAAAACAGTGAGACTGTTCTGTTCAAAAAAATATTTTCATGTTAAAACTATCATATTCATATTTCACATTACCCTTACTCAAACTATCATTTTCTTTGCAGTTCTCTTAAATGCTGCTATCAAATGAAAGTGTTTTTCAATTTGAAAATTAATAAATAACTTCAATGTGGCCTCAACTGTGCAATAGTGCACAACTGGATACAGTCCATGCGCACTGAACAGTGTGAGGACGGTCGACAGGTGCTGGCCAGGAACAGCAGGTTTAAAAATAGGAGCTTTCTAACTCTGAATGTATACATGTGTAAGACTGCCACGACCACATTTTAGTCACGATTTGATTGTCTTTTTCTGATCATTTTATGCCACTACTAAGAAAAAGCGTACACCTACAACTAAATCCACGATGTCAACGTCAACAGATGCTCATCGAAATGCAGTCTGCGAATTTTAGAAATGAAGCACCTCATTGTTATTCACTGCAGGAGTAAACCATCTTCGGAGACATGAAAAACCACACAGTGCTGCAACATATGGTCTGGTCCACACAGAGCCTGGGTCTCAACATCTAGGAGCCAGTCTGGGATTACATGAAGAGACCAAACACTCCAAGATGGAGATCTGCTGACTACCCTGACCAATTGTACAATATTTTTAAACGCATCCTCACTTTTGCATGCGTTTGTAAGCATGAAGGAAATTCAACAGTAAACTTAAAAAACTCAAACTAAACAGGACACAGCAGATAGTGAAAGTAGTGCTAAGAGTTAATTTGACACGATGAGACAGGCTGCACAAAAACAGCTCCACGTTTTAACTATGTGGCCTTCGTGTTTTTCCACCATCTGCGCTTGCGCAATTAATCCAACTTTTCGGTCACCACGAGGCTGTAAAATCCGACTCCAAAAGAAATGTGGGATTATTAAAACCCAACGCACTCTGAAAGTACAACAACAAAGTGGTTTTAATGTGGCATTTGTCAACACAACAACTTTTGCACCACGACCCGGCCTGTTCGTTTGTTAGCCGACCTGGACTCAAGGTCCCGCCGTCAACGGCTGCGCGCTGACGTGAGACTTATTTCCCTCTTTGTTTTTTAACCATCTATAAGCGACTTTCTGCCCCCCGATAGCGGTTTCTCTTTTGCATTTTATTTGATAAACTCACAGCAATGTCAGGTCTGCGGGGGCCACGTCCGCTCCTCGGCGTGGAAGAAGTCGTCGGAGAAGATCCCGGAAGTAGTTCCCCTGCGCGGCGCTCTGATTGGTCGGCGACCTGCTCGCGCTGTGGCGCCGCTTCGTCAGGCTGGTTCATGCTAGCAGCTGTCTTTGTTGTGATCCACCGTCCGGCGGCCGTGTTTCTGTGTTTATCACCTGCACCGACAAGCCCGCTGCCGTGAGCGTTTAGAGGATGAGTGGCGGAGTGTACGGCGGCGGTGAGTGAGCTCTTATCGTTCAAATAAAACTAAACTCTTGTCCACGTTGTCCCGGTTGTAGCTTCAGCTAGCTTTGAAGTTAGCCGGCTAAGCTAGCTGTATAAACGTGTAGCTGCACGATAAAGACGTCAAACGTGCACGTTTTGAATCACCTCACGCCACGATGGGAATACGTGTGTGTCAATCCGTCGCCACTTTGCCAGCCTCGCTTTGTGGCTTGAAAATATTTTACAAATAAGTAAGGGATGGGGACCAACTTCGGTGCCGCTAGCTGGCTAAGCTAGCGTGGAAATGAATGAAAGTGGGCTAGGACGCTTTTCCGTTGTTCGAGTAACGTCAGTGTTCAACACAGATTTTTAAATTGCTGAGAAATGTGTCCAAGCGACTGAGAGGGATTTAACTTCAAGAGTGATCGGCATGTTTAATATTTAATGACGTGTCTCCTTTCTCTTTAGAAATCTTGACATGAAGTGGCTCTGCTGCAGCCAATTGAGCATCTTAATACATCTTAATAATAGAATGAAACTTTACATTCATGTCAGACACATTTGAACACTGAGCCGTAGATGATATTAAAACAATTTGATCTAACACAGTGACCTATGAACTTGTTTAATTCAGACAGCAACTTAAATGACATTAAACATTATCAGGTTGTGGTTGACAATTTTCACCACATTTATTATTCTCTGCAGAAGCTAAAGGGAAAATCTTCATGGTTGTAACATGATTATTGTGAAATAAAAATGTGTGTAATTGCATAAAAAAAATATGAAAAAAGTGCAAATAGAGTATATTTTTTCTTCTTTTTAATTAATCATTAACTATCTGTAATCATTATCTAAACTATATTTAAAGACTTTTATTTATAAGAATGAAAACAACATCTCTAAAAAGGACCGGAATAAATTGTGACGTACACTGGTATGTGACGAAAATAAATTTGTGTATATAAACCATCTACGGTATGAAAATGCACTGGTTTAATGTCTATGAAATAATATCCAAACAACTGAGTGTGAATCCTTCTCATAACTGGAAAATTATGTTTAGAGGTGAACCCTTACAGAAATAGATGCTGTCACACCTTGATGCAAAGAGCAATACTGGAAATACAAACTGGAACGATACCAGTATAGATTTCAGAGTATAGAGTATAAAGTGTGTCCTGTTGTTTAGGGACCGAACTGAAATTCTTTCAAATGCTTTTTAAAAAAAAAAAAAAAAAAAAGCGGTGGGCGGCTAGTGAATAGCCTTCTGGGGATTCGTATATAGTACTAATATGAGCACATTAAAAACAGATATAACTGAACAGCTGTTAACTGTAGTTGGCTCAGATGTTGTATGCAATGGCGTCCCTGGTTTCCAACGATTTAAAAATGATTCAAAATTTTCCAGCTGTATTCACAGTAATTGTCTCATTTGTGCAGATGAGGTGGGAGCTCTGGTGTTTGACATCGGCTCTTATTCTGTGAGAGCTGGATACGCAGGAGAAGACTGTCCCAAGGTAAATGGATCACTCAAATGACCTGATTAACTATGTGTCTTTTCTTCCTCTGAGCATCCTCATCTTCCCTCTGGGGGTAGAGCAATCTCAAGAAATGAGGACTGTCACTCTGGAGACAGGTGGCATAAATTGAGCTCAGATCATTCTAGAGTGCTGGTTCGGTTTTGGTACAGATTTCGATGAGGGACGCGCCAGAGATGGATGCTCATTGGCCTTCAGTAGACTGTTCTCTCATCAGCCTATGTAATACTGGTCTGAGTCAAATTCCACTCCATTACAGAAATGTTAGACTTAGGGAGCCCTGCGGTCATAACATGCTTAACATCATGATGTAAACAAGTCGTAGTCGTACATAAAGTCTGTATGACAGTACTGAGTTTTGTGTACCTGGATGCTATAAAACCAAACTGTAGCTGGCATGTTTTCCAAAGCTTGGTAGCAGAACGCAATATCTCAGTATCAATAAGGTGCTTGTTTTGGTGTCAGTATGGAAACACAATAATATTGGTGTTCAGTGCCATTTTTAACGGTGTATAAGTCTGCAACATATCTGAACTGGACTGTACGGTCCAGAGAAATGGACCAGCATGGATAGCCATGTGCGATTGCCAAATCACAGGAGCTGCTACTTAAGTGAAATTTGTCACAGCATTGTTATGCATTGTGGTGCTACAGAGACAAACTTTGTTTGTTTCCATAATTATGAAGTAAATTTTAAATCCATGGAAACAAAACTGAACATTTATTTTAGTATTTGTGATACAAGACTCAACAATTCCCATGAAGAGCAAGAACTCTGAGACATTGGTGAAAGAAAAAACAAAACAAAACAAAAAAAAACTTCCTTTTTAAGAGCCAGAGATCTCAAGCTGAACCACACTCAGAGCTGTCCGCCATCTGTTAATAGTTAACTTAGGTACTTTTTAGCATTTCCTCACAAGTCAGAGGTGTATTGCTTCACATTTGTGGGAGTTGATTCATTCACTCGTTCACAGAACCTGTAGTTGATTTTGTCCAGTTTGTTCTCTGGTGTCATGATCAGGAATCTGGTCTTGGTCAAACAGAGCGTGTGACAGTGTATGTAATTGGCTGTGTGTACTGCTTTGGTTCAGGCGGACTTCCCCACAGTGATAGGCGTGACCCTTGACCGAGAAGATGGCAGCACGCCAATGGAGACTGATGGCGATAAGGGCAAGCAGAGCGGCACCACCTACTACATCGATACCAACCAGCTTAGGGTACCCAGAGAGAACATGGAGGTCATGTCTCCACTCAAGAATGGCATGAGTGAGTGTTTTTTTTTTTTTGTGTTTTAAATCAATCTGTTTTGACCGTGTCCACAATAAACCAACGGAATTATCACAAACTGGATTTATACTCACATACAAAGGACTGATGGGGATGTGTCTATTTTTGCTGCTGTTGATTTGCAGTGCTGAGAGAGAATCCATGAGGGCTGAAATATGAACATGTATGGGTTGTTATTGAGCGTCTGACCCTCCGTCATAGTCTGTGACGTGAACTCAGTGATGAATAATTTATAATCTATTCTGCTTGAACCACGTCCATAATTAGACCGTTTAGGTCTGACAGCTGATTTTGTTGATGAGCTCGTCACGATCTGGTCTGACGTACAGTTGACTGCCGCTCAACATCATGAATATTTATGAGATTCTGTGAAGACCAAGGCGACTCATTATCATGAGCGCTCCCATTTAGTGTGCCATTGATTAAAAACAAGCCCCTCGCCATCTTAAATCCATCTCTGGCTGCCAATATTCATATTTTCATAATTAGTATTTCACTAAACTGTGGATTAGTCAAATACACAAAGCCAGATGTGTGTGATGTGAGCCAGATGTCCAAAGTTGTTTGAGATAAAACATTTGGACAGTGGTCATTTCCTTTGCTCTGGTCTGAAGCTCATTAGTTTTGAACTTCATCAGTTCATCAGTCTCAGATTTCCTGATTACACTTTCTCAGTATTATGATATAAACTCCTCACATTACCTAAACAGAGATGTGTAATGAATTACTTTAATCTGACACTGAAAGTTTTTTTTGTATACTTCTATTTACAATTTTTCAAATAGGGCATTAGACTAAATAGTAACACATTGTGTCATCATTCATCATTTTGTGAGCTGCCGATTTTAAGCCTCCAGTTTATAATTTAGCCACCCCCCCATTGGTTATTTGAAACCAGAAGACACCATGGCAATGATAAATCAAAAAATTCATTGTTGGATGTACTAAAAAGAGAGAGAGGAAAAAAAAAAAACGAAAACCCCAGCAACAACCAGTTGTTTGAGTCATTTTTTTAAGCAACAACTTCACCACTCTGATTTGCAACAAGCGGTCTAGAGCTTTGACCTAACTGATGGTTATCATCAGAATCTGGACCAGTGGAGTTTGGTTTTCAGGCTATTTAGAGATGAATGTGACACCAATCTTAATTGCAGCAGAACAGCATCATGGGAGCACAGGCTCCCTCAGAGTCCTGACCTAGAACACCGGTGCCTGTTGCGCAAATTATCGTTTCAAAAAGCTCAATGTCGCTCTATTTTTTCCACCATCTGACCCGATGATGATGAAAGTTACAAGTTTTTTGGGATAGTTTAATCAGCATTTTTTGTCTAGTTGACATTTCATTAACCAAATGATAAACCTTATGAATTAAATCTAAAAAAAATAAACTATACATACATATAACTTTGCTGCAGCCCTACAGGGATATATTATAGTAACTACAACCCCACACAAGTCCAAAAAGTGTCTCTCTTGGGTTTGATCAGTCTTCAGTTTTCTTTTCTTTTCTGTCTACAGTTGAAGACTGGGACAGTTTCCAGGCCATTTTGGATCACACCTACAAGATGCACTTCAAGTCTGAGCCCAGTTTGCATCCAGTGCTCATGTCAGAAGCATCAGTGAGTTAGCTGCATCCTCTGCAATCGCACAGTGCTCAGATGAATGTGGTTTAAACCTGGATTATCAAATAGTTTTAAGTCTGACTCTTTCAGTTAAATACTCCCATTAGCTTGTAATCTTAATATGTGCAGACAGTGATGTCGTGTGAGGACGTTCACCTCTGTTTTTGTGTCTGCAGTGGAACACAAGGGCGAAACGGGAGAAATTAACAGAGCTGATGTTTGAACATTACAACATTCCTGCCTTCTTCCTCTGCAAATCGGCGGTGCTGTCTGCGTATCCTTGACTGATTGACTTCATTCAGAGAAGGGCGTTCTGTCACACTTAAACGTCCCTTTGTGTTTGGATCTGTTGCATGTTGAATTGCCTTAACTCTTTGTGTGTAAGCTTTGCAAACGGGAGATCAACAGGCCTGGTCCTGGACAGCGGAGCCACACACACCACAGCCATTCCAGTACATGATGGCTACGTTCTTCAGCAAGGTAAAAAATTTACATAAATCCTTCTTCATCAGCAATCACCAAAGTTAGTTAAGATCTTTCTACAGGTTTTACATCTACAGGCACTTAAAGAGGTTGAATAGTCCCACAGCCTCCAGGTCAGGTGCTTCTCTGTAATGTTTATGTTGCCACCTGCTGGTTGGAGTGAGCATCTCAGATTTAGTTGACAAACAGCGGCATAATATTTCTGCCACCAAGTGAGAAGAGTGGATAAGGGGTTTTCCACCTGAAGGACTGAGGGATCATTAAGGGCATGATTATGGAGGTTGTGATGCATCAAACTGAGCAAGCTGATGGAGAATATGTCATTCATTGTCATTCATTCTCTGACAGGCATCGTCAAGTCGCCCCTGGCAGGAGACTTCATGAGCATGCAGTGCAGGGAGCTGTTCCAGGAGTTAAATGTTGAAATAATCCCTCCCTATATGATTGCGTCAAAGGTGAGATCTCTTGGCGCCCCTCATGCCTAAAATTCCCACTCTAATATGCAAAGGTGGAATCATCTATATATTTTACATCACAACACACTCAAATAACAACTACATGGACAACAAGAAATAATCAGCCAAGTAGAGATGGTGACAAGCAACTTTTGTGTCAATTGGCTGTGAACTACAGTTTAAAAAAAGAAAACAGAAGTATTAATGCACTGTTTGAACTTTGCCTTGTAGGATGGAGTGCGGGAGGGAGCCCAAGCCAGCTGGAAGAAAAAGGAGAAACTACCTCAAGTCACTCGCTCATGGCACAACTACATGTGTAACGTAAGCACTGAGCTCTTCAAAGACACCACAATATTTTATTGGGACAAATGTGTGCCAACTTGTGTGTTGTACTCTTTCCAGTGTGTGATCCAGGACTTCCAGGCGTCTGTGCTGCAGGTGTCAGACTCCCCATATGATGAACAGTAAGAGACTTACTTTAAACTTAATATAAATGTGCCCACTACTTTCCACTTCTACCCTTGTCAGCAGTTTACAATCCCCAAAACCTGAAGATGTCCGAGCTGTCGTTCCCCACACATCTTTAGTAATGTGCTTTCACAGGAAGGATCAGCTTGATGCATCAAATGCTGTTCCCTTAATATCAGTGTTCAGATATGTTTATTGTTTAGGACGTTTTCATCCACAGATTTCATTCATTTCAATTCAAAAGACAAACGAGGAACAGAACCAGCAACAGTTTGGACTGATTTGATCTGTTCAAAGCTGACTCCAGCTGAGACCAGCAAAGTGACTGAAAGAAATTTTTCCCTGTTTAGATTTAACTCTGGGCTTTACTAACTGATCAACTGATTACTGGCCCCCTGGCCATTTAGTGTGTTTACGCAATAAATAACATTTTCAGTTGATCTGTGAACTGTGATGTGTTCCCCTTGCTTCTGCAGCATCCAAAACACAGATTAGGCTGTAGATTTGTTGGGTCCCTGAAATTTCGGATTCCCATCCATGATTGCAGTTTTTAACTGTGACTTTAAGAATTTCAAAGGTTCGTTTAACTCTGGAAGATAAAACTCTCAGAAAAAAATTTGGTCTCTTTAACAGAGTGGCTGCACAGATGCCCACAGTTCACTATGAGCTGCCTAACGGTTACAACTGTGACTTTGGAGCTGAGAGACTGAAGATCCCAGAGGGGCTGTTTGACCCGTCTAATGCCAAGGTGTGTACTCTCTCCTTTAGTTCAGCTTCCATAGTGGAGCTGACTTCTTGTAATTTTTTGTATCTGTAAAGCACTTTGAATTGCCCGGTGTACAAATTGTGCTCTATAAATAAACTTGCCTTACCTAATGGTGCAGCCACAACCTTTATGGCTAAATGTTGCAATCTTTCTGTTGGTTCCCGTCACTCCAGGGTCTGTCAGGAAACACCATGTTAGGAGTCGGCCATGTGGTGACAACCAGCGTGGGAATGTGTGACATTGACATCCGGCCGGTGAATATTATTTTTACAGCCGCTAAAACATGCTTATTAAAATTACGAAGCCAATAGCTGAATGTGACACTGCACGTTGACAGCAAATCCTGATCCTGACAAGACCTGATTTGTCTGAGTTTCTCTGCTTTATATGCAAATAAACAGGTATGGGCTGTTGTTTTTAGCTAATCAGACTGGCCCATATTGAGCTTATTGGGAAGGCCAATGTCAGCTGGGGGGGAGTCATTCAAAAAAATGAATAAAACTTTATTCTTTTAGCACCTTTTTAAAAAAAAAAAAAAAATCTGAGCAGGACATAAACGAGGTGGATTAACAGGGGGAAGCCAGAAAATATATTTGAATATAATTTCAGGGAGCAAATACAACACATAGAATGCCAGCCTGTGTGTGTGTGTGTGTGTGCGCGCGTGTGCGTGCGCTGCACTCCAGATTTAACTGATTTAATACCATTTGCTGTGTCTTAGGGTTTGTACGGCAGTGTGGTGGTGACTGGAGGAAACACGCTCATCCAAGGCTTCACTGACCGACTGAACAGAGAACTCTCCCAGAAAACTCCCCCAGTCAGTGACCGCTACGTTTATACCCTGTTTAATGATGATATTTCATTGTCATAATCCTCTTAAGTTTTTATATGACCACCAAAGATGCCACTGAATGTCGTATTTTTCTGTGAATTGCAGAGCATGAGGCTGAAGCTGATCGCCAACAACACGACAGTGGAGCGACGCTTCAGCGCCTGGATAGGCGGCTCCATCCTGGCATCACTGGTAAGGACACACACTGATGGGTCTTACAACGTTGAGCTGGAGACTTGTCTACTGGACCATCAGGCCACCACCAATTTAAAATTTAAATAGCGTTGATAAAGCTGTGTCAACATGTCCACATTTTTTCCTTAATAAAATCATGCTTTGTGGGTCTACAGGGAACCTTCCAGCAGATGTGGATCTCCAAACAGGAGTATGAGGAGGGAGGAAAGCAGTGTGTGGACAGGAAGTGCCCTTGATTTTAATACCAAGCCCCCACCTCACCTCAACCCACCCCATCACTGTCTTTGCCAGAAGTTCAGACCAGGGACTCAGGAACATCTACAAAAGCTTGTTTTCTATTATTTGTTTTTAATACAGTTTGTTCTCATGCCTGTCTGGGACTTATTGTACAAGTCTAGCCATTTGCAACATAAACTGTGACGCAAAGAAGAAATTGAGTTTAGGTCGCTTTGTTTATGTCGTAACAGTTGGCCTATTGCCTTATCTTTAGATTGTTGGTGTTTTGCAGAAACATTGGACATTCAGAAAATCTTTCTTTTTTAACTACTACTAATACTTTAGGTCCTGAAGTCAGCTTTTTAAATCACAACTTTGGAGACACAAAATCTTTTGTGCATGGTTTCTGCAGAACACCGATGAGGTCAACGTGTTTTGAGTTTGTATTCAATAGTGTAACGACATTACAGTGTGCGGGGAATTATGTCATTTTGTTAATAAGCCCTTTTTTTTCTGTGTAGTAAATAAACCCATCTTTGGCCAAGGCTGTTTAGTTGGTGCCTGTGCTTGTCAGTGTGAGCATCAACTCAAAAAATTAGTATTTAATTTTCACTTTTGCTCATCATATGGTCTTTTTAAAAAATATTTTTTTTTGTTAAATGAATGTAATTAAAGTGTAATTGTTTACTTTAACACAAACAGTACTGTATGTTTAACATTTGTACTGAAGCATTTGTGGGATTGGCATCAAAAAGTCATATGATCCTTAAACTATTAAGATAATTGACTAAAATATTTCATTCTCAGGAGGGAACAAAAGCACTCAGTAATAGGCGTGTTTTAATTACAAGTATGAACACAGTGACCACAACACTTGGATAAAATATCAGACAAATAAGCTTTGACTTTAGCCACATCAGTTTCATGAACTACGACGTTGAATTGGCATGACTCAGCCAATAATAATGTGAATCGAGACAAATCTGGACTAATGTGAAAATTCAATGTCTGCACAAAAACAGTCAAAGTTCATGATGAGGAAACCTTCATGTCAGGAAACCTCTCCTTTAGTTTTGCCTGGGCTTTCTTCTTCAAGTTTTCTTTCCTGGCCTTTTCCCGGATGTACTTCTCTATACGCAACCTGCAAGTTAAAAAACTAATTAGAAGAACAGAAATGTAACACGACAGTTCAGAGTTTCTCTACACACAACTGTATCTCACCTTATGTATGGTTGGACGAACTTGGGTGTGTAGAACTTCTTTCTCTTGTATCTCCTATTCATGTACCAAGGAATTGCATATTCTTTGAATCGATACCTTGGAGAGGAAAACAAGAAGTGATTTAGGCGAGCTATTTTATGACATACATTTTATTTCAAAAAGCCTGGTCACTTGAAAAGATGTCACAATTAGATTAAACTCCAAAACCAGATGAAGTAAATGTTTCAACCTTCAAACAAGATATATATCAGCGGGTTTCTAAAGTCCATTCACCAATTTCAGTTTTTCTGAGATAATTATGAGACGCACACAAAAAAGGTTTTCTTTGGTTATTTCAGTTTATAATGAGAATATAATTTTATCCATGAAATAAGGAAAAATTGTATTGATGACTTTTTTGTGTTTCCTTGTTTAATATATAATTGGCTGAGGTTTTGGTGATCATCAGTATGTGGATACTTGGCTTTATAAAGAGAAAAAAAAAAGACATGTAAAGCCTTAATTCAACTGTAAAAGAGCTCAGAGCTCCACAGATTTCTTCCCCATGTGCGTGATATCATATATGCAGAGACTTGACCCTCACCAGTAGACGTATCCAAATGTGTTCCTCCTCCAGGCCCCTGGTCGGCCTTTCGTCTGTCCTGTCTGCAGCAGGCGCAGCGCTGTCTCCCTCTCACTCACAACTGTCTCCAGCCTGAACATCGAACGCTCAATCTGGGGAGAGGAGGACGGAGAGACCTCAGCTGTCTCGCACTCGACTGCCAACGGCACACACCTCCTGTCAAGCTGAGTGTCATACCAACCTTCCGTATCCGTTCAGGACTCGGCATCTGAACCCTTTGCCTTTTTGCTTCCTGCTCTATTGTCAGCAGCATGTTCTTCTCCTTCAGCAGCACATACCTGCGAGAGAAGGAGCGTCTTACTCAGCAGTTACACCTCCTTACAGTTCAAAGCAGCGGCCAGGTCCTCTCTGTCCTTACCAGAGTTTGTGTAAATCCTCACTGCTTTTTGCTCTCAGTTGTTTGGCACTCCATGGTGCGCCTACAAAAAACAGAATGAAAAGCTCTGCAACTACAGCTGCGCTACAGAAACATGAGGAATTCGAATTCAACTGAGTCTATTCAGTCATGCACATAGTAGCCTTTAAAACTCTGCTGACTCTAAAATGATCTTTGATGTTCTGACAATGTTAGAAGCTACAATCTGCACAGCCACAGAGGAGATATGACGTCTCTCCAGTGTTTTACCTGACTTCACGTTGGTCTCCCCCCAGTTATTTGGGTGGTCAAAGAACTCCTCCAGTCCTCTTCTGCTGGTGGTTGTGTGCAGGGCTCGACACTGACCTAAAGAACTGCACCAGGAGAGGGAGACCAGCGGAGACATTCCCCTGATGGGCACAAAAATACCCTCAGGACTGTGCATCATCCATCATTACGCAAGGCTGAATTTGGAGTCAAGTGAGACGAGCTGAGAGACAAATCCTAACAAATCAAGCTGCCATCTATGGAAATTCAGTGGAACTGTTGCATTTATGATTTTGAGATAAAGTTTCTTTAAAAGTCTTTAATAAGCTTTAAATTGGTGAGTAGTACCCTTCAGAATAAAATTAAGATCTGCATGAGAAAACTGGATATTTCATGCACTTGAGAAACATTAGACGTCGTGTTAGTAGTACAGGAGATAAACAGATTCAAAATCTCCTTTATTATCCAATTCAAACTTTATTTATACCTGCAAAGACGTGCTCCTACACAGATAAACACAAAACATTCACAGGATATCAGTACAAACACGTGTACATAGGAGTGCCCATAATAATAATAATAATAGTAATAAATCTATAACATATGTATGAAAAGTATCATCAAGCTACGCAGAAGGCGTTTTAAAAATTGGGTTTTCTGTGATGACCCATTTGAGCCAGTCGACTTTACGTTCGCTTCATTAAGACACAGTAATCTGATGTTTTCTGAAGCTGAAGAAGACTCACCTGTAAACAGGATTCTGGCCTTTGGTCACATTTACAAAGTGTGATGTTGAAGAAATCCTACAAACATTTTGAAGCTGCCTGCAAAGAGTCAAAACGCGTCCTGCTGCTGAGGACGCCGCCATTTTTGCTGTCAGCCCACCCACAATACCCAACATGCATTTCGCTCTCATTTAGTTTATATTTATTATTTTTTTTAAATTATTTTGTAATTATTATTTTATAGAATTTTATGTTATATTGTATGTCAATTTTATATTTTTTTATCAGCATCAAATCAAGAACAAAATCTGTAAATTTGGAAAGCAACTGCTCTGACGTCATTGAAGTTAGCTTCTGATTGGACGATTAAGGCCCGTTACGGGAAGCGGACTAATTTATTTTTATTAAAAGTTAAAACTTACAGATCTTTTAAGCAACTTTAATTTATTTAATTTTTTAATTTAATATATTCCTGATAAAATCGAGGTAAATTTTTTTTTTTATTATCTCATCATGATTTGGTCGAAATGAGGCAAAATTAAGAGTTTATTAAATTGAGCATTTGTGCATATACAAAATGCCAACAAACACACTGTAAAAATTCAGCAAATCTGATGCTGTGTGTTAAAGCACTTACTAAGCAGTCAGTAAGTAGATTTGAAAGTTGTATGTAAAGTGGTATCATTTTGTTACTCTTTTTCATTAATTTTATTTAAAAATAAGTTAAGCTGACCTCCGAGTGTGTATCTTGCAGTTAGTTCTGGTCCAATCAACGCGTCAGGTCCGAAAACAAAAATGGATTTTTGGTCCTCACACAATGATTTCCGCCTAGTGTTGCTGTGCCCTCATTAAAGATGGCGGCTCCTGCGTCACCCCTCTGTCAGCGGCTCACAGTCCGCCTCCCTCCGCCGGTCGCCCACAGTAACGATGGTGGGCATGAGCGCACTCAGGTCTGCTGCTGCCTTTGCAGCCAGACTGAGTCCTCTGAAATCTGGAAATAATGCGGCAGGTTTACTGACACGGACGATCCCCCGGGCTGATAAAGGTAGGAGACGCCATGGTGGGTTAAAAAGTGACCATATTGAGCCGGAAACGGCGCCGTCTCTGTTGGTGACCTTGCTCCGGGACTTGTTAGCGTGTTAGCCCGCTAACGTGAGCTAACATGCTAACATCTGCTCTCCTGTCAACAGAAAGTCAATAACATTAAATTTATACTGACAGACAGCTGCTTAAACATCTCTGTCCTTTTGGCCTTTAATGGTGTTTTGACCCACTTAAATATGAATGTGTCACACTGGTTGTGACACATTAAGTATTGGTTTTGATTTATAAAGTGTCCTCTTAGAATTAAAGTTATGTCCAAGTTGTCATATTAAACACTGTAGCTTACATGTGCTATGTCCAAATGAATGTTTTTTTTATAGGTATTAACTTCTGCAGTTAGAAAACTGAAGTAGGTTGGAAAGTAAACATATTTGGTTGTTGTAGGTCATAAAAAATAACATTGACTGAGATGCTCATGAGATATTTCGCTGCATGATTCAAAAGATTTTTTGCAAGATAAATCTGTAATGTTCGTATCTATCCTATGGCCAATCCTTGATTTTTATTTATTTATTTATTTATTTTTATTTAAACCAAATCATCTAAAAGGATGATGAGCACTAATGCAGGTATGAGGTACTGATTGGGCCTGTTACTCAGATTTGATCAGAATCAGAAATACTTTATTAATTTATTAAGTTCTGTTGCTTGGTATCTTATCTTCTAATAGTTGTAAAGTCTGAAGGCTGAAGGAACATTTTATTTTCTGCATCTTTCCGTCCTCATCGTAGATGGATTGATCGTCAACCGCTGTGGTTTCTCTGATTATAGCCACATGAATTTACAAAACCAACATTAACTTCTGAAATCAGGAAATATTCAATGTGCATGACATCATATGAACATCCAGCAACTCTTTCTGTGCAGCAAGTCAGAGTTGTATTAATAACCTGATATCACAGCCTTGTTTTGTTTCACAGCCGTCGTCCGTTGGGGTCATGGAAAGAAAATGTTTATCATCAAGCCTTCTGACTTCTATGACAGGAGGTTTCTGCGGCTTTTGGTGAGTACTGGGACACCATCTCAATTATTGATCATAATATGTAATAGCTAAAACACTGAAGTGGAGGTCTACTCTACCAGCAAATGGACTAAAAGCTCACAATTACTCAAGTTAAGCATCTTCTACATTTTCAGGAATTTGCAGCATTGCTCAAAAAAGTAGAAACTTACATTATGAATCCACCTGTTGAAAAACTCATAGCTCCTTATCACTCTTATTTTAGAACATGTTTGTGTGTAGGTATTTTATATGAGATTAATAGAATATTTTTTACATACTTTACAATTGAAGTATCAAACCGAACATTTTTGAGTTTGCAGTTTTTCGATAGGATAATTAAATAACTTCCAAACAACGAAATAAACATCAGAATTAAGCAACAGTTATTAAACCACATTCTTACTGAACAATAGTAGAATATTCAGCATTGAATTTTGCGTTTTAATTTATTTTCTCAGCAATATTACATCCTGCTGACTGGCATTCCTGTTGCTGTCTTTGTCACATGTGTGAATGCCTTCGTTGGTAAGTAACCGTATTTGTTCGTTTTTGTATTATTGGGATCAATTGACAATGTTTGCTGTTGAACATGAGTGTGATTGTGTTGTGAAGGTGAGGCAGAGCTGGCGGAAATTCCCGAGGGCTACGAACCTGAGCACTGGGAGTACTACAAGGTGTGTGTCTTATTTTCCTCTCACTAACTTATTTGGTTGTCTGGGTTACATATGTGTGTCATCTTTCCCTTATGATCACCAGCCACAATGCCTTTGTAACGTCAGACTTAAACATCAGCCAACATTTTATGGGATTGCTGACTGGAATTTTCAGATTTTCAATGTTTAAAGCGTTATATTGAGATTACATAAGATATTTCACAGAGACCACATACTGTGATATATCTGTAATTCTGAGCTATAAGTAGACACTGATCATTATGGATTAAAAAAGCTCTGTAGCTCTCAGCTCTGTAATTATAGTGACACAGGATTACAATATATATAAGTATTTCACACTATTAGAGGAACTCTCTGCAATTCTCTGCAGTCTTTACAATTTTTCCTTTGTGTGGTTCTCGTCATGGCAGCATCCCATCACCAGATGGATTGCACGAAACGTCTATGACTCCCCAGTTAAAGACTATGAAAAGATGATGGCAGCAGTCCAAATAGAGAAAGAGAAGGCAGACATGAGGTGAGTGTTATGTTGCCCTCCTTTCATTTGTTCTGTGTTGTCTGCTGTCCACTGTCTACACAAGAATCTCATAATACTATTATTTTTCAATTAAATGATCTGTTTATCAGATTGATGGGTTGAGTTAATTTTTTAACTAGTTTTAGTTAACACAAATGAAGGATAAAACTAAATCGGAGACACAACAAACAGCACACTCATGTTTTAGAGTTCCACACAGGATATCATAGGTCTATTCTGAGGCTATGTATTCCGGCACTGCCAAATCTATATCTGGCTAATTTGCTTTTTTTTTTTTTTGGTCACCAAAAGACTCACACAGCTGGAGGTGCGTCGACAGATGAGGAACAGAGGAGATGGCCCCTGGTTCTTTGTGGAAACCCTCAACAAGGACCTGATTGACAACAGCCCCAAGGCCACACCTGACAACTAATCCAGATGTGTCTGGCATCAGTACATCGTGCTGATGAATCTCACTGTTTGTACATTTTTCCCCTTCTTGCGTAAATAAAGTATCTGTATGTACTATCATATTTGCCAAACGTGTTTCCTCCTGTACCTAGAGTAATGCAAAATATAAAAGACTAGACCCCCCCCCCCCCTCCTTGAATAATTAGGTATATTTGGGAGTTCAATATCATTTAATGCTCTCTGTTAACAGTGATATGTCAAAGCTCATGAGGAAAATAGGATTTTGCTTGACTAAATCCTTGAAGGCCATGTAGCCTCAATGAGTCCAGATGGTCAGGAATCCAGTAGGCAGCACAGCAGCCCAGTGGTTATCAGTATTGGCTCACATCAGGAGGGTTCCTCAGCCGTGGGGCCTTCAGCTATGTAGATAATGGATGTATGGAAGGTCAGGAATCCAGCAGAAGGGGTAGAAAGAACCCTAGCCCATTTTCAGTGTTCGTGATGAAGGACCTGACCATTCCCATCATGGACAGTATGGAGGAAATGCTCCCCTTCTTAGGCAGAAATGCTGAGCTGAAGCAGACTCAGGCTGGGTGGCCATCTGCCTCGACCAGCAGGAGTATGATGGAACAGAACAGAAATGTTACTAGATATCAGTTGATTTTTTTTTTTTTACTGAGCTGGGCGGCGGCGGTTTGTCCGAGGCCACCCTGGTAACGATGGAAGCGGCTGATTTGCTGAGATGTGGGAGTCTGTGTACTCCCTTTCCTGACTCCTTGTTCTTTGTCCTCCAGCTGAGAAACAGGCTGGTCCTTTTCCTCTCTCTTCTTTTTATCCTCCAACACTTGAGGCCTGTGGAAATACGAGCAAGTCTTTCTCCTCCTGCTCCTTCAGCTGGCCGTATTCTCTCTGAGTTTGGTGTTGGACTTCCTGGACTGCACCTGCAGGTTGTTGTTGCTGCTCTCAGTGGTTCTTCTGTTAGTAATCAAATTCTTCTACCTGTGTGATACATTCATGAACTGATGGTAAAAGAAACCTACCGTTCATTTTTGGATGGAGCACCTATTGAGTTGAGGTTAAAAGAACAAGGTTTATGGATTTTCCTTTGGGGTCTGTGAAGGCCACTGACCTACCTGACAGCTTTTATCCGGGGAAGTTGGCAGAAACCACATCATGAACATCATGCACGCTTTTTATTTGTGCGTTTTAATACGTGTTGCGTTACGTTTCCCTGCATTTAAATAGTGAGTCCACCAGGTGGCAGAAGTGTGGCGACACAATGATTATTGCCTGATTATCTAAAGGTTGTGGGGGTTATTTCGTGTGAATTTGGCCACTTAATATAAAGGCAGCTCGGTTGATTCCTTAATATTTGAAGGACCTCCAGCTTTAAACACTGACTGACTTACAGTGTGTGTGCTGGGGGGTGCTGTAGATGGTGTGGGCGGCTTTATGAATCATCCCGGAGGTGGGAGGGGCCCCACCTTCACGGAGCCTCCCTGTGTGATGCACCTCCGCCCTTTTTTGTGTGTTTGTTTGTGTGTTTGTCCTGCAGGAGGATGCCTGCAGCCTCCGCCCCTCTGTCATTTTATTTATATGTTTTCCAGCGTCACGTCCCCGCCAGGCCGGAGGAATGTAGAGACGGGGCCGCTTTAAAAATAGCCTCCCCCGGCTGTGACAGCGCCGCTCCGGACGCTGCGCCGCACTGAGGAGCGAGAAGCAGGAATGTGAAGATGGCTGCAGACCTCGGAGAGCTGCTGGTCCCTTACATGCCCACCATCAGGGTCCCCAGGACGGGAGACCGGGTTTTCAAGAGCGAGTGTGCCTTTTCCTTCGACTCTCCAGTAAGTGCGTCCCTCCGTCCGCCGCACCGACCCGCCGAGCGGACTGTTGGCGGGGGAAACGTGCGTCTCGGGCGGACTGACAGTCTGCACCGACTCGGCTGGACGACACGTGAATCTGGTGTCTGAATATTTGTGTGTGTGTGTGTGTGCCCCCCCCCCCCCATTTGAACCTGAAAGTAAAATAAATAATTAATTGTTGTTTACATCTCAGGATAAGGATGGAGGGGGTGTTCCCTTTGTGCAGGTAGGACTGAGGGGGGGGGGGGGGGGGGGGGACTAAACCAGTGAACAGAGACCCCCCAGAGTCACACACCTGGACCAGGTTTGCATGTGTTCAAAGGGCCTGAGCAGAGTGGAAATGTGAAGACCTCGTTATTTCCGTGAATTTTAAGGTTTAAAGGTGTTCTGTTCGATTTCTGCTGCTGTTTTCAGTAGTGGCTCATTTTAATGGTCTCATTCTGACTTAAAATGAGATTTTATACTCAGCAGTGAGTCTGTGTCGCTTTAAATCGGTGTAATTTGGGTTACATTTCCTTATTTGCTTCTTGTTTGGTGATTTGAGAGAAGAGCTGCTTTGATTTCTGTTGAATCTTACGCTGTTGGCCGACTTACTTCAGAGGTCAACAGGCCACAGAAAAAGAAAATCCTACTTTCTCAACCGAATCCGTTTTTAAAGGTGACTCAGCTGTCTGGAGTTCATCATACTGGCCCGAGAGCTGGTTTATTTTTATCCTTGCTCTCTTGAAGCTCATATGTCACTCTGGGCCACTTAAAGGTTTATCTCGGAGGTGTAGGAGGCCTACACTGATGTCGGATATTTTTGAAGGGGTACTCTTGGTGTCTGTTTTGAGAGTGAAAGTTCAGGAGACTGTGATTCTGTATTTTAAAAAAAAAAAAAAAAAAGGTCAAACCAATACAGTACAATAACTCAACTGGAGATGGGACATGACACTTAAATGTGAAATAAGGTGAAATGTTTTGCAGCTGGAGCAAAACCTGCAGGTGCTGAATGCCCGAAAAGGGGAAACAAAAAAGAGAAAGAGGGAATTCATTGCTGTGAAGAATTCTTTGGCTTGAATATTGTGAAAAAGGAGCCACGATGCTCTCCATGGAATACACTTTTGGCTCCTTGACAAGCAGTTTGCTTGAGCCAGACAGCGTTTTTAAAAACGTGCCTGCAGAATCACTGCTACTATGTCGTTTTTCAGCTTAAATGCTAAATGCTCATTATGATTTAACCCGGTAGCTCCTTTTTAATAGAGCTAAAATGAAGGCCCACATTCGTGCACAAGCTTTAAATAAACATCATGTAAGACATGAATACTTGTGTGTGCATGTTGACACTGAGCTGTATAATTCTGCCTTTCCGCAGAAATAGGCAGAATAAAGACAGAAGATTGTGAAACACTGAAGTAAATTTGATGTCCCTTTTGAAGATTTTCAGCCTCTTCTTGTTTGCTGCTGTGCTCGTTTTTCTTCACCTCGTCTCGTGGCTCTTTGTTCACTGTTTGTTTTGGTCCTGCAGGAATCTGAGGGAGGCCTGTATGTGTGCATGAACACATTCCTGGGCTTCGGACGAGAACATGTGGAGAGACATTATCGCAAAACAGGACAGAGTGTTTACATGCACCTCAAGCGACACGTCAAAGAGGTACGTTTTCCACTGCGGGCTGGTTTTAACAGTAGTAACCGTCAAATCATATTTCCAATCAGTTAAAGCACAAAAGACAACCGGAGAGAGAGCGCGTGATAGCTTTTTAACGAGGAATACAACAGAAAAACCCCAAAATCGGAAGTGATTCCAGCTGACAATACATGAACTTCTCTTATGTACAAGTATATTTCAGTTTCCAGTGTCAGTCTGTTTTACTTCATCAGAAAACGATCTACTGCAGTGTGTAAAAATCTGTATTGTAGTGTTGGCCAATTCATTAAACGTCTGTCTGAAATCTTGAGGTGAAATGTTTTCAGTGACATGAATCGTTTGATCCTTCACCTCTTTGTGCTGGAAATCCACTTCACCCTAAAATGAAGTCACCAGAAACGCTGACATCAATGTGATTATTGATTATTTCTAATGTTGTACGCCCACTAAATTCAGGAATCACAAAAGCAGCATTATTTCTGATATGTTGGGGAAAAGGAGAATCAGGCCTGTATCTGTAACTCTGACCTTTCATATCTTTCTGTTTGTAGCTGTTCTGAGCAGATAATATTTTTGCTTCACATAGCTGCCATTTTCTAAAAATCTTGCTGGCAAAATTTGGCTTTAATTCTGTGGTCAATCTTTTTTTGCGGTAGTTTTTCTTCTTTGGACCTAATTCCCATATTCCCTGAAACTGGCATCAAATGAAATCAATTGAACTCTCTACTACTCTCCATTGTATTGAATACAATGAGAATCTTCCTATTTGCACGTGGGGTGGACAAAATAACACAGGCATTTTCCGATGTGGTGTTATTCTATAAAACATGCTGCAGTAATATGTCTGTGTGACATTTTAGTGCGTTTCTTCCCTGAATGTCTACAATAATGAATTCAACAGGGTGTTGTAGCTTTTATATGAACTCATCACTCGTGCATCCGACCGAGTTGATGGTGAATAAGGAAAAGGGCCGAGCTGCTGTTGCTGCTGTGTTTTCTTGTCGGCTCTAATTGCCCCCGAATAAGCTGTGCTTTGTAAAGAGCTGCTATTTCCATGCCTGAATCTGTCCCGAAACAGCTGCTCGCATTCTGCAGGCTCCTGTGTCTGCTGTTTTTTCCCATGAGTCCACTTGGCCTCCAGTGTGTCAGCAGTCTCTCTCTCTCCGCCCGCCTCCCCGACACTTTAACAGGAAGTAGTCACCTCAACCTGATCGGACCTGACAGACACCGGGATGTTTTGCTGCCTGTCAGTTATTTGGCAACGGGACAAACGTGAAGCCACCGATAATATTCCACCTGAGAAACTCAGGAAGGCTGGAGAGACGACGGCACACAGTAAAAGCAAAGACAGGTCCAAACACGATATTAAATCCACTGTAAATGGTGTCCGTCCGTCCAAGTCTGCAGGTCAAACGATGCAACTCAAGCACTTCTAATTTCTCATTCTTTAATTTCGACCGTGACGTGCCCGGGTTTTCCCCGTGCTCTGTAACCTGATCGGGCAGCTGGAACATTCAGCATCTATTTCTAACAAAATGACAACCATCTGGATCTTCTGTCCGGGCAAAGCATGAAAGGTTTTCTCAGCATTTTACAAATCGAGTAAAGTCCAGGTTGTACAGAATCAAAGGTGTGAAAGGGTTAAAAAATGTAATCCGTGCTCTTTCATCCAGTTTGATCCCTCTTCCTTCCTGTGTCTTACAGAAAGCCACCGGAGCTGCAGGAGGCGCCATCCCCAGACGAAGAAACGGAAAAGTGTTTCTAGGTAAGCACAAGTATTCACAGGTTTTATTTCATGTGGTCATTTTGTAGAGCAATGTCTCAGATGACAGACTACGTTCTTGGATTACTAATGCCGATTCTAAAATAGTTCCCGAAGCAGCGTTTGATTATTTGAACCCGTTCAGTTGTTTGGTCAGGCAGTCCAGGGTTTCCAGCTGAGGGGGGTCAGACCTCTCCAAGAAGAAACCTGGTGGGACACAAAATCAGACAAAAAAAATTTACCAAAGAAAAACCGTTTCATCATGTCTTTTATTCTTTTCGGGAAGAATATTGGATTCAGTGATATTTTGATGAAACTGTTTTATTTGGGAGTTTCTCTGCCGATTATTCAGAATCTTTAATATTGAATTATATGGTTTTTATATAGATGTGCAGTGGAAGAGAAATTAGATTTTATATTGAAATGTGCGAGTATAAAGTTGATGAATGTGATCACAGCTGGCATTCAGCAAGAGACAGGATACATTTACTTCTTGGAAATATTAACAAACACACATATTGTTCTGATTATAAATATACTTATAACTCCACACAGAAAGGCCTGAGCCGAACCCAGGATCAAACCCTGTTTCTGTGAGGCTGCAGTGCTAACCACTGTCCCACTGTGCCGCCCTTTACACGAACCTGTTCCTTAAAATAGAGCTGACTTTCTGCATCTGGTTAGAGTCGGGATTAAACCTTTTGTTTCTGAACCAAACATACTAGCTGCTGGTGTTCTGCTGTCATCGGGCCTAAACACAAAACTGAGCTCATTGACGACAGGAAAAAACAAAAATGTGCATCTCGTTTCTTTTCCTGAACTCGTGCTTTTATGTGAAACTAAAACTTGTAAGCTGATGTTATTGTTCGTTACTCTGTGGTGACCTGCCAGCCTTTGCCCAAAACCCTCAGTTGTCTCTCATGTTGAGACCCCCCCCCCCCCCCGCAGCCTCCGGTGGGCTAAACATAGTTCATTTATTTGTACGTGTGGTTGGTAACTGCTCTAAATCAAAGCCCGCCCCTGTTGGTTTACAGTGGGGCCGCCTCCTGTCAGTCTCTGGCCCTTCAGCTGCCGCCACCTGTCGCCCTCCTGTCTGGGCTGACACACTTCCCCTGCAGCCATGACGCTGCTGGCGGGGTTAGTCGGGGGGGCGGGGGGGGGACCAGGTGTCTGTCTCGCCCCCACTCGCTGTCCGTCCGTCACTGCTGGAGGAATTCCTTCCACTCAACCTCTTTGTAATGGACGTCCCCGTTGTCTTAGCACCCAAACTTGGATTTGCCCGTCCATGCCGACGTCCGACTGACTCTCTCTGGACTTGATGACGGTTCTTTCTGTCGTCCATTTCGGACCTTGGATGCGACAGCAGGCAGGAATGTGTCGGCCGTCATCTCCATAGCAGTCCGGTGACCTAATGAAGCCTCCGGCTGCTGACGTCAGGCCACCGTTACCATGAAACCATTAGGCACAAAAACAATGTCCAGGACCATCCACGAGCCATTACACGACTTCAGGCTGGTTAAGAAAGGAGGCTGGCTGAAGCTCTCCGCCCAGAAATCTTCACAGGGATAAGTTCAAATTGAGCAGAATTTTGGCCTCAATTAGCCGAATCACAGAAAACAAATCAAACTCGTTGTTTTACTTCTCACTGTTTTATTTCTTGTACGACTTTAATGCTTCTTTTTGTGAAGTTGGCCTAAAACATCATCATAATAACATTCAAATGTACTCATTTTCATTGTTGATTAATCTATCATTTATTTTCCTGATTAATCAGCTCATTTTTGCATCTGGAAATCCAAGAAAATATATTATTTGGGATATAGATATGACAAGCAGTGCAAAAAAAAAAAGTTTCTTTGGTTTTGAACTGTAAATCAAACAAACATGGACATTTTTCACTCCTTTATGGAAGAAATGATCAGTTTAGAAGATATCCAGCAGGAAAACTTCTACCGCCTTTATTTTAATTATTCAGTTTTATTGTGTGACTGATGTGTTTACGGCTGTACAAAGATTCAGGCAGCTAAATACAGATAAATTGTGTCAGAGTGAAAAGGACATCAGCGTCATCCTGTCACTGTTTATAAAAAAACGAAACAAACAATACCGTTGATGATTTTCTTTTTCTGAAACCTCAGACTATTATGGTATTAACCGAAGGAGTGAATTCAGGACATAAAAAAAGAACAGACCTCACACTGGAGAGCAGAACATGAAGTAAAAATAACCAGCAGTAACCTTCATCATGGCTCAATAATAAAGTAATGATGCAGCGTTTGCTTCCTCCCTCTAAGATCTCGAGCTAAACCGTGATTTTAACGGAGAGGACTATGAATACGAAGACGAGGCCAAGCTGGTCATTTTTCCGGACCACTTCGAGATCCCCTTACCAAATATTGAGGAGCTGCCCGCTCTGGTCAGTGAGTCCAGGCCTCACCGGTCTGCGTGTGTCTCCATGCATGCTCAGCACTCAGTGGTTCCCCACAGACAGATGTTTACTCTGCCTGAAGCTGGATCTGATAAAAACACGGAGCAGTTCTCTGATGTGCCGTAGCTTCGGTCATCTCCCCGGGTGTCGGCTTTGGTGTAACCAAAAAACAAAAGATTAACGTCCAGGGGAACCACTTGGTGTCTTTTTTTTTTTTTTTGTTTGTGTTTCACTGTTTGCATGGAGAACGAAGGAGACATTTCAGTCCTTTCTTTCATAGATTTTTTTTTTCTTAGCTTTTTTTAATTAGCTTTGGATGTAAAAAAAAAAAAAAAAAACTATGGTGCCGTTTTTGTTTTTGTTTTTTGTTTTTTTAAGGGATTTTGCATTGCTTGTTTTGGAGTTTCCAAGCTCATCTGCTTTGCTTCTTCAGCAACTTATTTTTTTCCTTAAATCTTGCATGTTCACCTTTGTCTTTTCTTCAGCACATCTATTGTACATTTCTTTAAATGTTTGTAAAGCCACGTAATCTGTTTGGTTTTTAAGGTGACACAGTTGCAGTTCTTCCAGTGAATAACACCTCTGCTCTCTCCTCTGACGTCCAGGTGACCATTGCCTGTGACGCAGTGCTCAACGCACCATCAGCTTACAAGAAGCAAGAACCCGAGTCCTGGGAGGAGGAGATCCAAGTGTCCCGGCACGCCAGGAGCCTCAGACAGCTGGACAACGGGGTCAAAATCCCCCCCAGGTGGGAATGATGTTCAGGGGTTTGATCATTTTAGAGATGCGTTTTCCTTCATGCTACATTTCTACATTGACATACACGTTTTTGGTTTTTGCACAACCTTTGTCCATCAAAATCTAACAAATGAGTCCAACTCTGAGGAGTCGACGTGGACGGCCGATTAAAAAGCAGCACGACATAAACACCAGTCTGTTTCTGTGGTCAGCGGTTGGAAGTGTCAGAAGTGCGAGATGAGAGAGAACCTGTGGCTGAACCTGACGGATGGAGCGGTGCTCTGTGGGAAATGGTTCTTCGACGGCAGCGGCGGTAACGGCCACGCTCTGGAGCACTACAGGGAGACCAACTACCCCCTGGCGGTCAAACTGGACACCATCACCCCAGATGGAGCAGGTCAGAGGCGTTCGCCTGAACTGCTGTTCATGTTGACTGTTTGTGGCGTCGCTCTTTAGACCCAGACTCCGAGTCTGCGTCCGCTTTTATAAACTCATTAAACGCACATTATTGACAACTTGAAGAACCTTAACGTGAATAAAAACAGCTAAGTCCACTTTAAATTATTTTTTGAAGGAGAAAATCAATATTTTTATCTCTGATTTGTCTCGTCTGCAGATGTCTACTCCTTTGAAGAGGAAGAAGCTGTGTTGGACCCCCACATATCAGAACACTTGTCACACTTTGGAATAGACATGCTACAGATGCAGAAAGGAGTGAGTTTTCTTGGCTGTGAAAAGCTGAACTATTCTCACACACACACACACCAAAGTGAAACTGACTTCAGGATACCAAGTCTGCGCTCTGCTTTCCCCTTCAGACGGAGAACGGGCACCACACGGACAATAACGCCCGGCCGCGCGTCAGCGAGTGGGAGGTGATCCAGGAGTCGGGCATGAAGCTGAAGGCGGTCTACGGTTCTGGTTACACGGGCGTCAAAAACCTGGGCAACAGCTGCTACCTCGGCACAGTCATGCAGGTCCTCTTCAGCATCCCTGACTTCCAGAGGATGTAAGTACTCGAAGCAAAGTGAATAATCCGCGACACAGCAGGAGGAGACGCCATTTTTCAACCCTAGATTTATCAAAATGAACCAATTTCCATTTTACATCTGTGACTCTGTCTCATTTCATGTGATTATTGGTGGACAAGGCGTGGTTAGAAATACAGAATAACAATATTAACACTGAAGGAAACGCCTCCTGTGTGTTGCAATAAGCAGCCACGTGGTGTGTTTCCTGGGCTCTTGTGTCGGTGCGTGGCGTCCCATGTGCTCCTTCTGAGGTGAGCTTGTGACATGTATTTTGATCTTTAGGTATGTTGGTAATCTTCAGAGGATATACGACTATTCACCCCTCGACCCGACCCAAGACTTCGCCACGCAAATGTAAGTGACCCGAGTTACGTAACGTGTTCCACCACACAGACAAAGCGTGTCTTTGGCTGAAAGGATTTATTCAGCTGTTGTGATCGGAATTAGACATCAGTAAGTTCTGAGCTTTATAACTGCTTTATAAATTCTAGTTAAGCAAATGTATGAAGCATGCAGTGTTTTGTTATGTAAGCTGGCGTGTTGCTGTGCAGCAGGTAAAAGGAGTCGCAGGCTGACAGGTGATCAGCCATGTTTGTTTTTATACTGAGGCACATAGACGGATAAACACGTTTAGACCTTTAAGTGAATTCATATTTACAAATACTTAAATAGGAACACACTACAATGCAGACAGATTTTTCTTTTTGGAAACATATTAAAGTTATAACTGTAAGAGCTGCCGAGTGCCTGCCGTCAAAGTTCATGACCCCCAGAAGGTCAGAAGGTCAATATATAATATAATCAATATCTTCAATCAATAGGCTGGTGCAATAACAACCACAGTTATTGCACCAGCCTATATATATACACACACACACACACACACACACACACACAATCTCAACTCAACTAACACAATAAAAGACTGATAGACTATTTGAAAAATGGAATAAAACAGTAAAAACAGTTATAAAGAGTAAAAAGGCACCATCACATGATGGCAAGTGTGTGAGAAGGAGTGTTACGAAGCGGTTTAAAAGAACAATAATAATCTTATTTCTCATTTTCTTCTTGTTGCTGTTTTGTTTCTGTTCTTTCGGGAACAGCTGAAACATCTTCTAATTTACCCCGAAGAATCGATAATCCGCTCCGACTCTGACAAACCACAGTGCAAATTACAGCAGAGCCGTCTGCTGTACAATCCGAATTATAATTGATGATGATAATTCATTCAAAGATCCTCCCCTGATGTTTAATCAGCTCCAGCCAACAGAATTCAGTGTCAGTCAGTATGAACTGAGTGGGGACGAAAAATCTTAATTCCTCCGGTGATCCTGATGAAACAAATTTAGCCTGGCCGTCTGGCGTCTCCTGTAGAAACAGAGATATCCAGTTTTTCATTGTATAAAATATTTGGGCCTGTACCACCAAAGGTAAGTGACGGAGAAGGACAAATATATCTCTGACTGTTTGTGATCATTTTAATTTATTTCATATTAAGGCTGGAGAAAAACAGACAGACCCTCCAGATATAATCTGTGTTGTTGGTAACCATGACAACCCGAGCCAGATTTTTTATTTATTTTTTGTAATCTTGAGGCCAAAAATCCGTCAGGGTGAACGCGGCTGTGAAACCGGCCCTGGGACTGACTTTTTTTTTTTTAAATCGACAAGTAAAAAGACACGCAAATGCACATGATGCCAACAAACAAACCCACAAACAGCACCACAGGAAGTGTAAAGCGTGATTGTGCGCTGTGACGTTTACGCCTCTGTTCTGGTCCAACAGGGCTAAACTGGGACACGGACTGCTCTCAGGCCAGTACTCCAAACCACCCATGAAATCTGAGCTCATTGAACAGGTGATGAAAGAAGAATACAAGGTATTAAACTGGGTATGTCCAGCTCCCAAACTGGGTCCATAACCGACAGAAGCATGTTGCTCAATCCTGATCTCAGCTTCCCAATTTAAACACAAAAGATCTTTTCATCATGCAGGTTTTTCTGTTTTTTATTTACGCACTTCAGCTTTTTGAGTTTGGGATTGTTAAACTTTCCTGTTTGTTTGTTTTTTTTTTTTCCCCCCCACACCTTTTTTGGTCTAAAGATAATTGGCTGCTGTTTCAAATTTTGCAACTCAAATTGTTTTTGAGCACAGCGGCATGATGTGACATGAAATCGCTGCCTTTTGAACCGCACGCTGAAGTCCACAGCTGCCGGGAAATTAGAAGAGGAAACCCGTCCAGGCATAATGGGACCCAGTCTAGGTTTGTAAGATCCAGGCTTCTTTAAGCCTCAGAAACTGATCCTGAACTGGAGTCAGGTTTGGACACACATTGACAGCTGGGAAGAAGCCAGGATGGTTCGTGCTAAACTTGACTTGATGGTTAATGAAGCTGTCCAGATGGCTGCATGGTGTCTTTCTGCCGTTTGGATGTATTTAAAATAATTAGAATTGTTACGACATGTAACATTTACTAAAGACATTTTAGTTGGTGCGTTTGTTAAATGATACTTTGACATTTCAGAAAAAATTTCATCTTTGATGGATCAAGTCCCATCTCCTTCATGTTAAACTGGCAGAGGCGGATAACGGTTGTGTTTGCGCTTAAGTTTCTGTCTGGGTCAAATTAACAAAATGTCTAACTGCGCTAGTTGGTGCAGCTGGGGTGTTTTTGCTAATAGCGGCCTTAGTTACTGATCAGAATAAGATAATCCTTTATTTGTCTGTAACAGTAGTCAGAAACACATCTGTTTAAAAAAAAAAAAAAGTAATAATAAGAAAAAGCACAAATGGAAGATTAATTTAATGAATGTGAGATGTTATTTATTTTTGGTTTGAGTCTGGTAACAACCAGCCACTTAAAGCTTCACCTCCTGTTTGTAGGTTTTCAGGTGTTGATGACTTTGGGCTATCAGGAGCATCAGCCATCTTTGTATTTACTATTAAAGTACACCATCTGAGCTGAGGTAGCCAGAAAGCGTGCTAACTGCAGTGAAAAGATGTCACAGAGAAGAGGGTGAACATTGGTTTTTGTTTTTCTCTTCTGGAAATGAGCAGGCCTGCTCCTTTACTGTTACTAACTTACAGATCGGCCCTTTAATGCTGGCAGCTGGTCTGCTTGTCTTGTCATACGCTTCCCTCTGAGGCAGGTGACGCCCATTCAGTCTGTGTGACGCCACTTTGTTTTGGTTCCAGCAGCAGCAGAAAGGCGTCTCCCCCCGGATGCTGAAGGCCCTGGTCAGCAGGGGACACCCAGAGTTTTCCTCCAACAGACAACAAGACGCACACGAGTTCCTCCTGCACATCATCAACCTGGTGGAGGTGAGTGAAGCTGGACGCAGATGATCACAGAGGAGGAGGGGACGATGCGGGGATTAGACACCGGCAATGATGTGTTGAGCTGGTTTAAAAGAAAGAAAGAAGTGAAAGCATAAAGATAAAACTTGTAAGCAGGTCAGTGATTTGTATTTTTTCTTTTAGAGAATTGTTTCATTTATCTTTAAGCTTTTCATAACCAGCTGCTTAACATTTTCATCAACATTTGAATTTTTTTTTATCTATCTGGTGTCTCTATGTGGAACTTTTACTTTAGAGCATCTCCACAACTGCATCTTCATAAAATGTTAGTAAAAACTAGATGTGGGTGAAGTTATTGAGCCATCAGCAACCTTTCCTGCTCTGTGTGTCAGGCTGCATGCGTATTTCTGTATCTTCTCAGAATAGAAGGGCCGGGCTGCAGAGGAACCGTCATCAAACCGCCGTGTTAAGTCGCGATGCCATTCCTTCATCACAGTCTTGAAATAAACACCGTGTAAACGTCCCCCTCCGGTTCATCAGTACGAGAGGACACGGAGCTGCTCAGCCTTAATCGTTAATGTACCTTCGATTTCTGAGAAGATGCTCCGCTCTGTGTGAGGGAGGCGACTCCCAAACTCAAAAGTGTTGCATTTCCATAATGAATGAACGCATCAAGAGATCTGGGTCAAACAGCAGTCAGGCTGAAGTCGTGCCACAGCAAGAATAGCTCGTGGATACAGTTGCAGTTCAAGCTGTGGTCTGTCTGATCCTGTACAGCTCTCGAGCAAACATACAGGTCTTTGAGGCCATATTGGTTGGAATTTGATGAATTATACTTTTTGACTTGGAAACAAAATGAAGACAAATGTTCAGCGTTCACCCTGCAGAATGTTTGAAATGTCATTTAGGCCAACCTTAAGATTACCAGAGCATCCTGTTAAAATTTCACCAGAATCGAGAAATATCCGATTTAAAAGGTGAAAATAAAAACATCCAAAAGCCAACTTTTAATTTTTTTTTAATAAATGGTCTCTCTGATCCTGCAGAGAAACAGCGCTGGTTCGGAGAATCCAAGCGACGTGTTCCGCTTCCTGGTTGAGGAGCGAGTTCAGTGCTGCCAGACGCGTCGGGTGCGATACACTCAGCGGGTGGACTACTGCATCCAGCTGCCGGCCCCCATCGAGGCCGCCACCAACCGAGGTACAGAATGTTTCTGCTGTTATCAACCCGATGGGCCCGTGTGAAGGTAATGAACAGCGGAGTAAACGAACGTGTCCTCGATGAGGACGCTGCTCTGCTATGTGACCTTCAATGATATCTCTTAAACTGCTGGTTTAGATGTCCCCATCGCTCCTGTGTTGCATTTAAGTCTTCTGTCTTTGTTTTGATGCGGCCAGAGGAGCTGCTGGCGTATGAGGCCAAGCGTAAGGAAGTCGAGGAGAACACGAGGGCTCCTCCTCAGCCGGTCCGAGCCCGGATCCCGTTCACCGCCTGCCTGCAGGCCTTCACAGAGCCAGAGAACGTGCCGGACTTCTGGAGCTCAGCTCTGCAGGCCAAGTCGGCCGGAGTCAAGTGAGCACACACTCCCCCACCCAAAATCTGTCCACATCAGCCGCATCTGTGAACTTTGCATTTCCCTCCCCCCACCTCAAAAATCGGCATCTTCCTCCGCAGGACGTCCCGTTTCGCCTCCTTCCCAGAGTATCTGGTTCTGCAGATCAAGAAATTCACATTTGGGGTTGACTGGGTCCCGAAGAAACTGGGTAACTGTCTCTTTGCATTTTTACTGTTTATTCCCTCATCAGTGTGGTGACTCAGTGATTTTAGGTCTTTGTATACAGCAGACGCCAGCAGAGGGCGGCATCGGTCTGCGACCTACGAGCCACATGACAGATGACATTTCTGCCGAGGTTTATTTTTGCCCAACTCATTTATGGCCTCACTTGCACTTTTAGGACACTTTTAGGCCTGTAATAGTTTGTTTTTATATTTTGGGCAACTATGAATGCTTTTAATTTGATTAGGAAAGTTAGGCGGGAGGATCCTTCATCCTGTCTGCTGTTTTTTTTTTTTTTTTAAGAGCTGCTGCAGTTTAAAGTTCAACCGGGACACTGAGATGAGAAACATGTAAACGTGTTCCTTGAATTGCAGCTGAGGTGCAGAGACATGTTGGGTGAATTCCATAAACATACTTATGAATCGTCGGTGTTATATTTGGCTGACGGTCACACAACCAGCCGCCACAGTGAGATTATAACTGTGTGGACTAACTACATGATCCAATTTCCCCTGCATTTCCTTTTAAATTGTGGCGTATTTAATAAGAAATGTAAAGTTTTAATATCTTCCTCCGTCCATCTCTTCTCTGGACAGACTTGGCCATCGATGTTCCAGACTTCCTGGATCTCAGCCGGCTGCGAGCCACCGGGCTGCAGGCGGGCGAGGAGGAGCTGCCCGACCTGATGCCCCCGATCGTGCTACCCGAGGACACCAGAGGTACGAACGGGCCGAGTTAACACTTTTTAAAGCTATTTTTAAGGCCGTTTATTCCATGATTTGACACGACAGCGTAGGAAGGCAAGAATCGAGGGGAGGAAGAACCGGAGAGACCATCAGCCGATATGTTTTTGATCTCCGCTGCATTTTGGCAAACAAGCTTTGGTGCCGGCGTCTCAGTCCGCTTCAGAAATATGGTGCTGTTCTGAGTTTGGACAGAGAAAAACCCTTCAGGCTGCCATGAATCCCCACCTGTACTCCACAGGAGCATTTATACTCATGCATAAAGTGGCTCTTGTAGCTCCTGGGGGCATTTTTGGCCCCTTATTTCCAAATTCACAGCCGTGTTGTTGCTTTCCCCGAACCACCTGTGCTCGTGTTTTATTTAGCCAATTATATTTTCTCTTTATTTATTTACATGGGACATGGTTTCATCATGAGATCTATGAAATATTCAGCTCAAAGCCAACTTAGAGGTGTTTTTTTTTTCCCCCCTGAGGGGGATATAAAGTTTAAATTTATGGGAAATCCTCAATCAATTACTAAGACAACGTTTTTACAGTGTGCTGAAGCCTCGTAAGTTCTAATCATGGTGTGAGATCCCTGAACTGCACTTCTTTGGGCTGGAAGCCATCAATGATGTTGTGGCTTTTTGGAGACTTTCTTATTTCACTGTTTGCTCGGTGATATTTCCGTATTTTGTGGTCCTCTCCTGCCGAAGGCCGAGACTACAACCTCGCTCTTTTTCCTTTCTTTGTCTCGGTCTCCACAGTGATTGTAATCCCGATTCCTCCATCTCTCCTTCTGTTGTTTGCAAAGTTCAAACACATCAACTCAACAGTGTCCTCCTTAATATTTTAGCAGGCGTGAAGCACAAAGTGTTCTGTAGTGTCTCCGAACACAAACGCAGAAAGGTCCAAAGAGCAGTAACATCTGCAGGCAGCCTTCACGTCTTTACACAGACTCGGGGAGACTTTGAACATGTTTGCCTCCGTTCTTCACCTCTGCACAGTCTGGAGTCTACCTGCTGCCTCAGACCTTCTCAGCCTTCTCATCCTTCCATTGAAATGAAACCACCTTGGTGGAGACGGCACCTGAGAAGGCCTCTGTAAACATCAAAATATAAAAACAGAGACACGAAAATAAGTTCCAGTGAGCCAATCAAGTTCTTTCCCATTTACATGTTGGGAAATAAAGAAGATGTAATTCACTCGGCCGGCATCAGCGGTCAGCTCTCCACATTCAGAAGGTTTTTGGTTCTTCTCATCCGTAACGCTCAAACGCGCTCTTGTTTTAAAGCTGCACATTCTCTCAGACTTTGGACTTTGTTAGGAGGAGGGAGGTTCACTCGTTTCCGGCTCAGTCGGTGTACATGTTGGATAAATGATGATTGACACTGATGGAAACTTCTTTGTCAAAAATAACTTTTAGCAAAAAGCTGAGCGTTGGATTGGAGTCTGAGCGGCTGAACTTCTGATTGCAGTGTTTTTGGGAACAGTGGGAGTCCATCAGTCTCCTCGCTGCGGGGGACGGAAAAGACAGTTTGACTTGAGCCCGTCTTGCTGCTGACTTGAATCAAACCAGGGACATCCCGGCTTTGATTGATTGTGGTGTACCGATTCAGCGCGTACCACCTAACCCTCTACTTAGTTTGATTCCTGCTGGGGGCTTTTGCTTTATGTTGTAGCTTTCTTCTTCCTTCTTCACTACAATCTGAGAAGAGGCCATTGGTTTGATTAGCCACTTTTATCTCGGTGATATTTAAACCACTAATATTAGCGATAGTAGTACAGTAACTTTTACGCTAACACAAGATGAATGAACCAATCTTTTTTTTTCTTTTTTCTCCAAACAAAGACCAAACCAGCACACGAACAGACAACGATGTTAAAAATTGTTTTGAAGATGGTCACCGTTTTAGTTGCACAAACGTAACAAGAATATAAAAGCCATCTGAAACGGTTTTCTTTTCCTCTTCCAGATAACTCAATGGGCTCCGTAGACTGTGAGTATTTTATTTCTCTTCAATATACCTTTTCTACTGTAGTGAATGCATAACAATGTTATTCTTCTGCCATAGAGGCTTTATTGTGGGCATGATAAATGTCTCTGAACACACATACCTGAGCAGCTGCTGCATCGGCTTCCAAACAAACTGCTGCTCGTGTCTCTGCTCATTTCAGCCGGACTCATTCCTCTCCTTGATAAATCATTCAAGAACCCCACCCCCAGGCCCGATTCTGCTCTTTGCTTAACGAGGCCCTAAGAGAGAGCCGCTGTTGTTTAAACCGGAGGGTTCGCCTGATTGTGTTGAATCAGCAGCCGTATATTTTTAGGCATTGATGTCGATTTGTTGGCTCCCCAGCTCCAGAAATAGACGAAGCGGCAGTGATGCAGCTGGCGGAGATGGGCTTCCCGCTGGAGGCCTGCAGGAAGGCGGTCTACTACACAGGCAACATGGGCCCTGAGATGGCCTTCAACTGGATCATAGCCCACATGGAGGAGCCTGGTAAGGAGAGAACCGACAGTTTGCAAATAAACGAAAACACAGATGGCAAAGGAGGAAAACAGATTGTGCAAAATAAAGACAACCTGCACAGTATTTATTAACGGACAGAATTTAGTGTTAAATAGTACTCACTGAACTCCTGCCAAAGTGTCTGACTCACTCAAGCAGATGCAGCAGAACCAGATATACTGTCTCAAATCATCCTCCTTGGCTGGTGATTATGATTCTCGACTTAAGCCGTCATTACCGGCAGGTTATGTTCAGGTTTTTCTTTTTCCTCTCCATTCTGCCCATCATGGAACCACAAAATAAACAGCACCTTGACACCTGAAAATATACAGCTGCCTGACTTTGAAGTGAGCTGGAAAGCTGAATAAGCTGAAAACGCGGTGATACCAGAAAATGCGAGTGACAAATAGCCAGTCAGAGCAACAGCTGCAGCTCTGAGTCTGCAAACGTCCGGAGGTCACCGAAAGAGCTGAGGTGGAATGGAGAAGCTGCGATGAAGGAGAAACATAGCAGGGCCTTTTTGCAGCCAATTACAGGCTTTCACAGCAGTTTGTATTTAATTTTTTTTTATACCAACACAACAAAACTGCAGCAGCTACACCGATCCCCTGTATTGGACCTCCTCAACACAAAGGTGTTTCAAAATGAGCGATATATCACATCTTTACTGCAGACGTCTCTCCGTGTGGGTCTGTCTATTAGACCGTCACCAGAAACTTTGTCAGAGTTGACTTTGTCCCTCGTAGCGGGACTTCCCCCGAGGGCTCATCTCCTGTCACTTTTATTTCCCGGGTTGGCAGCAAAGAGCCTCTGCAGTGGAGGGAGATTGGAGCGGCCTCCCTGCCTGTTAGTGTTTAAATGAGCCTAATGCATCTGCAAAGCCGGCTGCATTCAGGCTCAGTGGCATCAGTTAAAGTGTCGTCCCTGCTGCACAAAGGCTATTTCTTCTGCCTCCCCCACTGTTTCTTTGCTTTCATTACTTTCCCCATTTGAATTTTCTTTTTTAACGGCGTAACTTTGGAGTTTGTGCCCTCATAACATTTCCTTTTCACTGAAGCAAGCCCCGCATGATGCATTTACAAAATAAAAGTAATCACATCTTCTGAGGACTCGATCGCCTCCAGTAATGTATCCTATTTGATTTGAGCGTTGACGCCATGAAAGCTGTAATAACGTTCAACCGGGGAGGAATTTTTCAGTGGAAGTTTGACGACAAACATCTGAAGTGTGTGAAGGACACGAGACGAGGAGGCTGAGATAAAGACGGCTCTGTGAGATAAGTGGGACACGTCGTCATTAATGAGGACACAGGAATGTCCTCTCTCCTGGTCTGAGGGTCACTTTCATTTGAGTTTATTGAAAGTGCAGGAAAAGGCTCCCGGAATGAGAAATCACATTTATACTTTACACAGAGACTGTGGAGTTAAATGTTTGCCACCTGACAGACAGATTCACTTAAAGACGTTGATGTTCCTGAGGCGTCTGTCACCAAAGCCAGACATGTATTCTCTCTCGTTATTTCTCTTCATCTGTCTCTCTCTCTCTCCACAGACTTTGCAGAACCTCTCACTCTGCCCTCCATGATCAATCCCGGCCCCTCCGCCAGTGAGAGCCCCATGGGCGCCACCCCGCTGGCCAACTCGCCTCCCGAGGAGAGCATCGCCATCCTCACGTCCATGGGCTTCCCCCGCGCTCACAGCATCCAGGCGCTTAAAGCCACAGTCAGTCACCTCACGTCTTTTCTTTCTCTTTTCGTCTAATAATCGGTTTCTTCCAGCTGATGTTTCTTCATCCGCAAACATTTCCTATTCAGAGTCTGTTCTCATCAGCCTCGCTTCGGGCCTAAGGCTGCTTTTCTTGAGACTACAATCCGTCACTGTACACCCAGTGATGTCTCGTGTTACTGGCGGTGATGAGCGTTATCTGTTTGGAACAAACACAAACGAGGCAGCCGGTGTGGGCAGCGTCGGCCGCCATGTCTGACCCGATGAGGGGAAAGAAGAGTCGGTCTGTAGGTGGTGTTCGTGCCTCGTTCCGTTTCTTATAAAAACAATTGATGGTTATGTGGAAGAAAGAAGAAATCAGGCTTGAGGAAACGAGGGCAAAAGAACCACCTACACAAGCTGATGAGCGTAGAAGCAAAAACAAGAAACCATACAAATATTTCATATAATTCATATAGCACTAAAAACCAAGTTACAGAAGAGTCATGGCGGAGCGGGTGGTGTCAGTCGGTAGCAGCTTCTGGCCGGCCTACTTGTTTGCTTTCCAAACTGCAAATTTAATAGGTCCTGCATGTCAGAGTGATTAAAGATGCTTGCTGTACATGCTGTTTACAAATAGTCCCAGCAGCATATGGACTGAAGCGGCCTGCCAGGGATCAGAATCTGTCGCAGCCGAAACCCGAACAGCATGAAATGCATTTTTAAATGTGGACAAAGAGAATGCTGCAACAGCAAATTCATTAACACCCCCCCACATGTTTTTGAAATGGCCCCTGACTCTCAGGTTTCTGCCCCCCCCCCCCCCCAGCAAAAATAGCCCAGCAGGCTGTTGGTAGGAAATGGAGAGCAGGCTTCCTTGTTTATCGACACCCCCCCCCCCCCCAGACCATCCACCATGTTGATGAAGAATTCTGACAGCTGGTTTATTATTAGCTCAAAATTAGGAGTGGTTATTTATTTTTATTTATTTTTTTATTTTTTTTACTTTAGTGACAGACAGAAAAAACCACCGGAGAACCAAACCTGAACCTCCTCCCTCATACGAGACGTCCTCCAGCAATCACACCTCCACTCTGGACTAGAATCAAACATCTCATATTAGCTCATATTACCGTGTCCAGCACGGGACTGTTTTCATGAGGAGTTAGTTGAAGATGACACAGAGAGATTTAGAACAGAGGAGTACAAAACATTTTTAACTGTCACTGAATAAAACTACACCAAATCAGGTTTTATGATTCTCAGGGAGCATATTCTTATTTTCTGTTGCCACATCTATCCATTCGGCACGGGTTTGGGGTGGGGGTTGTTCTTTTAGAAAGATTATATCTGTTTCAGATTTAAGGAGTGATATTATTATATTTTTGGGACCAAGTGGCTTGAAGTCAATGCTTGGTGAAAGTTTTTTTATATGTAATTAATATATGGTTATTACTGTCATGTCTTACCTGGGAGCCCAGAAGGAGCAGCCGCTGTCAAGTCTTGGAAAATGAAAAGGATTGTTTTTTAAAAGGGAACAAATATTTCACCACTTTGTACCATCATGGCTGGTTTCTATTTTTGCAGAACAATAACCTCGAGCGAGCACTCGACTGGATCTTCACCCACCCGGAGGAGGAGGAGGAGAGCGACGCCATTTCATACATGGCTGACACAGAGCCCAACGACAACACTTTCTCCAACGCCAACTCACACAGCGACTCCACGCTGTCCCCAGACAGAGACACGTCGGGCCCAAGAATCAAAGACGGGCCGGGACGTGAGTATTTACAAGCTGAGGGATCCGCTGATGATTAAATTACTGTAATTACTGCTAAAAAAGTAGCTACTGAAAATATTTGTGTTTTTCCTGCTGCAACGTTTAAACAGCCGTCCTTATTTTCCGACTTTTTCGTTCCAGGTTACGAACTGTTTGCCTTCATCAGCCACATGGGAGCGTCCACGATGTCTGGACATTATGTTTGTCACATTAAAAAGGAGGGAAGGTGGGTTTCTTATCGTGCTGCAGAGCCGGTGGCACATTTTGAATGAAAATGAGACACTTTTCTGTCCAACTTTTCACTCATCAAATGTTTTTCTGCAAAACTGAATTAGTTATCAATAAACTCTTTGGAAAATAAATTAGCCAATCCTGTTTTGATAAAATCAATGAAATAAACTGGCACATTTCTCTCCTCCTCACTGCATCGAGTTTTAAAAGGTAAAACTTTTTATCCTCCTCCTGCAGGTGGGTGATCTACAACGACCACAAAGTGTGTTTGTCAGAAAGACCTCCAAAAGACTTGGGCTACATCTACTTTTACCATCGACTGTCAAGCAGTTAAAGTCACCCCCCCGCCCCCCTCCAGCCCCCTCCACCCCCCTCCACCATGCAACACTTAGTAAATGCCAGTCTTTCCCTCCGAAGACAACTGTATTAACAGCTACAGCAGAAAGATGGAAGTCACCTCTCAGACCAGCCGCTCGCCTTCATTCGGAAGCAGCCAGGAACTCTGGTCAGAAAGGGAAAGCAATGTGCTTTGTATGTGCATTTGTGTTACGTTATGCTTTAAATGTAGATTTCAGTGTTTATGTTTCAAAACAAAAAAAAAAAAAAGATGTTTTTCTTCTCGACGGTGTCGGTACAGAGGGAAGCGTGCAATTTCTGCTCCTGGACTGAAAATAACGTCACACGTCAAATCTCATTGTTCCTCCTCTCTCTTCTCTCGGCCTTCTTCAGCTCCGGTGCCAATATTTTCAAAAAGGGAGGAGGGAGGAGGAGGCGGGGGGTTAAATCTGTGTTTGAAATGGCAGCGCTTCACTGCCAACCCTGAAATGCTCTGAAAAAAAAAAACAAAACAGAAACAACTGTGCTGCTGGTGGCTTTGTAGTTTACTTTCAAGGAGTAAAAGTTTTTTTTTTTTTTTTTCCAGGAGCTGAGACTTGAAAAAGCGTTAAATATTTTGGTTTGGAGCTGAGAGGAATTGCCAGCGTAAGATGTGCAGATTTCAGAAGGAAGGAGCCGTGAATAGGTGTTAAACGTGACTGTACTGTAATATACAGTGAGAAGATGAGACTGTTTGTCTCTTTGAATGGAAAACCTGCACCAAGTTAGTGACACTGGCTGATTTATCAACTAAGATATTACTTCTTTCCCTGAAAGCACTTTTTTTTTTTTTTTTGCCTACAATACGTTCAAATTTCGCACATGATGCGTTTGAAGTTGAACCTTTTTATTCAAAGAAGTGAATGTGATACGTAAAATTTCGAGCTCCTTGGAGGCGGCCACACATCTATGCATCTATGATTTAATATAGTGAGAAAGCAAAGCTGTGCTTATTTTAAAAGAGTCCTCAATTCTGCTGTGAACCTGTTTCATTCATAGATTTTTGCCCAAATTGCAGAATATTTGCGTGGCAGGCAAAAAAAAAAGAAAAGAAAAAAGTCTCAGCTGAAGTTCCTTCATTTTGTTTCTTTTATCGCTTTGACAGATTCAGATGCAGTTCACAGGAATGTTTCCTTCACCTGCTGCCACTTTTCATTACAGGTCTTTATTTATGCATCTGAACTCTGAAGCAATATGCACTACAAACCAAACCTACTCTGGAACCTTCTGAATGATAAAAGCTGCACAGCGACTCATATCTCCTCTTAAAAAAAAAAAAAAAAAGAAAGAAATGTGTGTTTCTGTCCGGTGCAGTGCTGAATGTATAACTTCATGGTGCTCACTGCAACCAAAACCACCTCTTCAGCTTTAATACTCAAAAAAAAAGAAACAAAGTTGAGGAAACAGTGATTGCACGTTGTGGATCTGCTCACGTTGTTCTTTTCTACTTTGTTTGTCAGACATTCAGGAGTCTCCCGACTGTTTCCCGCTGAAAGGGACAGTTTTCTTTGTTGCAACTCGAAGCGCTGTGTAATATTACAGTAAATAGTTTTGTGTATTTGTGTTTCGTCAGGGGCATAGACGCACAATTCCAGTTTTGACACCATATTTTAAAGGGGAGCTCTGCTGAGAATCGACTTGTTCCACTTTTCTTATGTTGTCAAGCTTTAGTTGATTAGGGAGTCGATTTCTGACACATCTGAGTCAGACTTTTCGAAATGTCCTTCAGCACTTGAAAAAAAGTTGCAGGATTGTTGTTCCTTGAAGCAAAAAGGGGAAAAAAGCAGCAACTTCATGGAGACATTGCGATAAATATCGACACTACAAAAGAAATCCACGTCTCTGCAGAGCTCTCCTTTAACTCCACTGTGCCTGGACTTCCCTGAGCTGAGCTTCAGATCTTACTTGACAGACTGCTGCAGCGTTCATTGTTTCTGAAAGGTTTCTCTATGCAAGTCTTGTGTTTCCGTTGTTCCTCCTAATTAAAAAGAGAAAAGTCATTTTATTTTTGTTTTCCTAGAAACCGAATGTGTCCTCTGTCGAACTCTGGATGTTGTCGTCTTGTTTAATGATAGTTGGTCATAAGTGTGTTCAGATATTCTGTGGAATTCATTTTATTTCCCAGCACTTTTTTTTTGTGGTCCTCTCCATCATGCTATCGTCTTTGTACTTTGGTTCCAGCTTTCCCTCCAGCTCGGTCTCTTCCGCTCTTCTTCTCTACTTGGTTCGGTTTGTCACAAAAAGGCTTTTTCACTGTCAGCATGTGCACTAGACGTTGACATTTAGTCATTTGGATTGTACCATTGTACTTTGGTGAGCTTTTTTTTTTTTTTGTTCTTTTTTTGTTCTTTTTTTCATTTTACGAAATGTCAAAAAGGTTCTTCACCTGTTTTTACTCTGGTGCCTTTTTGCGAACAAGTTTGTGCCAATTCTGTAGTTTTAATTACATAGTTTTCCTGAAGGGATTATTTAAAGTTGACTTTTGTAATGTATGCGTTTATCCAAATGTGGCTTAAGTGTATGTGAATAGAGTCGAGACAGTTCAATATACCCGGTGGCGCTGTTTACTTACGATGTTTGGATAATTTAATAAACTCCACATTTGTTGACACTTGGATTCTCAAAGAATGAACCAGAAGCTGCAGTTTCATCAGTTCAAAAATAAGACACGACAGTGCAGAATATATAACAAGTTTATTTTAAAAGTTTACTTTCATATTGTACGTTTCAAAGGTGCTAATGCGTTCCTTGTGATTATACAGGAAGAGTAATATGCATTATAGTAGGTATTTGAATAAATGAATTACTGTATATAAAGTATATAATTTCTAAGCTCATTCATCAAAATATCATTTTATTCATACGTCTGAGGTGATAAATAAATCAGAACAAACTAACTTTGTACACATGTTGAGTTAAAGGAGCGAAGAAAGAAATGTACACAATGTGTACGGATAACCGTGACCAACCCCAACCGATGAAGCTGGAAATAACATTTTAGGATGAATGTTTTATGGAATTGAAAATATTCCAAACGTTATAAAGTAACATACATAAATATGAAAGATCTTTAGAAGCATTGAACTCAAAGAGCAAACAAAAATTCTAGGCCACATTGTCCTTTTGATTTTTTTCCATTGAAATGTTACTCTGAGAAACCCCAAAATAAGAGTTTGTGCAATAAATAATACCATGAATAGATACAGACAAGATACATAAACATAATAAATAGACTGTGAATTTCAATAACAACATGAAGTTTGTTTTTAATTCCGGCAGTTTTCAAAGTCTTTGTCCATCAAGAAAAACAGCTCGGAGCCAGTTGGTGGACGTTCCTGCGCTGAAATGAGCTTTTTGAAAACATGCTGATTGAAATATTATTTCATAATGAGATAATAAACATCAAAAGTGTGGAGTTTTGAACCTCCATGAACGGGACTGTACAGGACAAACGAGGCTGTCATGATTTATACATGACCATGAACTTTGAATCTTTGTGAGCGTCACACTACATCAAGATGATAACAATGATGAATTTGATAATCAGCAACACAAAAAAAAACCCTTTGTCACAACAGCTTTATAGGTCGGGGTTATCGCAGTGGATGCACGTACATTTAGAATTTGTAGAAGTCAGAATTACAAAATTTCTACAGACTATAACTATTATTAGCCAGTTGTAGCAACGTACCAGTATTCAAGCTCAAATATGTTTGGAAGAGATGAAATTCATTTCTCTGCTCGAGCCCTGCGCCTTCGCTCACTCTATGCAAGAAAAAGCGTGTTGTGTAGAATATATACTCGATATATACACCACTTTTTGTCGAGGTTGCAGGTTTTGAAAGTGTATTGTAGAAATATTGTAAGGAAACTTCACGATATATCTCATTTTTATACGTTATCAGGGGAGAAAGAAAGCACTTCCATGTGTTTCATGCATACAAATGAAAACAGCATTGGAAGAAAAAAGAAAGAAAATTCAAACATGTGGAGGATCTAGCATGCGATCAACAACCTTAGTGTGTTCCTCAGGAGCATGCGTTAGGCTAAGTCAGTTCACCTGAGAAGGTACAGTAGTAGGTTCTACAAAAAAACCCAAAAGAAAAGTAAGCAGGCATCCTATCTCATAATGATGCACAGCAGAAGTTTAAATTTTAAGCCAGCAATTCATAGTTTCTTTAAAAAAATACGTTTTTTTTTTTTTTTTCCTTTTTGACAACACTACAGTATCTTCAGATGCAAAAAAAGCAAAGGCCCGACATCCTCATAAGAAAGCTAGCGTCGATTTGGAAATCACAACTTACCAGACATCATTTTCTCATTTACTACACTTCAGTGGTGACGCAGGACGCAGTTGGGAGGACCAGGGACGGAAAATGTCCATATTAAAAAAAAGAAATAAAAAAGGAGGCTACTGGCCTGAAGAGTAACACTAATGCTACTCAACAACCTCTCCGGGAAATTAGTTTTCAGGAGGGAGAACACAGTGATGCTAACGTGGGCGTGCTAACATGCTCATATTCAGCAGATATGTTTTTTTCCTGCCGTCGCCTTCTTAGCTCAGGTGTTTGGTTTGGACAGGACAGTTTGTCCTCAGCCACACTATTTAAGATATTTTAGTCTGGATCCAAATGGTGGACAGTCCAACATAACCATCTACACAGCCATGCAGCTAGCACGGCTAAAAATAACTTATTTAGTATGAATGATAATGAAATATTCAACAGAACACCATTGATTGGCTTCTGGAAAACATCCATTACATTTCAGTAAAAGGCTTCGCCGTCAATTTCTGCTCTTATCATCATCTAATCTCTCGGAGAGTGAATAAATTTGTGCTTCCACCTCTCGCTCTGGCCTCGCTGCCTTTACCATTGTGTCACTGTCAGCCGCCCCTCTGATGCAGATAGCTGGTGGCGTGCACATATGTGCTGCGTCTCACGGGGCTCCGCTGCCTCCTTGATCTATTAAACATCACAGTTGGCCACAAAGACGCCGCGCCAACAAACCTTTTTTTATTTTTTCATTTTTAAAAACGTGTCTTGACTACGGCAGCTACTCGTCTGTTCCGGCTCTAAATTCTACGACTGGTTACGATTACGTCTCGGAACAAATGGAATAATATTTTAACATCAGCAGGTTCGACGAAACTTTGAAGCTTTCTAGCTGAGAACTTGGACCGCTGATGTAAAACCTGTACGTTGGCGTACGGCAGTGGGTTCACTGGGTGCAGCTGAGGTTAAGGACAAACGGCTGCACGGCAGGGTTACAAAACATGAAGGCTACACTTGAGGTGGATGGTGTGTGTGTGTGTGTGTGTCATTTTTCCTCTTGAAAGAGACCACAAATTTTTGTTTTTCCTCATGAAACAGACTGTGGCCATCAAATGTGATATTTCACTTAATGAATGGCTCCCCTGCTGGCCCCCTGATAGTGTCCTTTAAAAGCACAGAATCATCACTTCCTTCTGGTCGACTGAGGCGGACGAGGACAAACTGACAAGCTCCAAACAACAAAATAAAACATGACCTTTTGCATAGGATCTGTGGATAAAAACCGCTTTCTGCAGCACACCCGGGCCGTGGACACGCCTGCTAAACACCGAGGCTACACAGTACGAGAGGCTGTCTGCAGAGGCCGTGCAGAAGATTTATCTGGAGCACGACAATCATCGCATTTCATTCAGTCGCAACCGTTTCCTGCGGATTCACGGCGAGCTCATGTTTTAGATGATCAGTTTACAGGTGGGAAAATAAATAGCTTTTCAATTAAGTGTGGCAATCTGCCCGAGATTACATAAATATTTAATCATGCATGATGGCTGAGGCAAAGTGATTTAATTAAATGTATGAGCGTCGCCTTCTGTGGAGGCGCTGCAGAGATATAAATGACTGCATTAGGAAATACCCCGAGCTGCTGTCGTGGTCTCGGCCTGCAGCTACACATCTACAGTGTGCTGAGATTGAATTACAGCATAATACGCTCATCTAATGCAGGAGCTTGTAGAGTCATCACTCGGGATGCACGACATTGTATTTTCTACCAATATCTGATATGCTGATATTTTACAGCTAATTTGGCCGAAAAGCAACATCCGTCTTGGTCAACTTACACAAAGCTTAAAGCTGTATATGCAGCATTGCTTATGCAAAATAAAAGAAGTGCTTTAAGTAACATTATATTAGATGTCATTTTTACGCTTAAAAAGTAAGATATGTACATCCAGTCCTTCAGGAAAACACAACCCCTGTTCACAGGCAACGTGAAAGGTGGATCGTACGACTGCACACCAATTCAACACAAATGAAATTGCTCGATGTCTATGAATCAGCATCGATTAGCAGCATAGATGTGCTTAACAGACTTCAATTCAAAATGACCAAGAAATTTCCAGACCGCTTTTGTCTTTTGCTACAGGAAGACGTGCATGATGTCATCATGGCGTCGAGTTCGGCCATTTTTCAGGGAAGGTGTGATTTTAATCTTTCAGTCAGTGGACAGTTAATCTTTAAGCAAATATTGGCGGATAGTGATAACATCGTGCATCCCAAGTCATCACAGAAGGTGAAAGAGATATTTAGACCTCATATGAGTTTCAAGATCCAACACTAAAGAAGGTTTTACAGCTTTTGAGTGCGTTCCTCCAACCACTCAGCGTAAAGGGAACAGAGAGACACTTAGAGCCAAGAATAAAGAAGAAAATAAAGACCGGCTCAGAAGGCTTTAAAGTTCAGAAGATGGCAGTCATTTAAAGAAATCAAAACCAGTCTGAAAATGGCTTACTTGTCTTGTTGCCATAAAAATAGTATAAATAAATGTTGTTCGCATGCATGAGAGTAAGGCTTTACAACCTGGCTTGCACATTCCACTTGGGTTGAGGAAGTTATGTGTTGTTGTCTGAAGTGCAAAGGGACGGTTTCTAAAAGTGATGTTAGTTTCAAACAATAATCCATTCATGAAAATGCGTATTCATGCAGTGTCTCCACTGAAAGAGCATAAAAATAAGCCAGGGACAAAATTTCCAGGTCATGTGCAGTCTCGCTCAATAAATCCATCCTTCAGGAGACGGAAGCAGTTTTGAGTCCTTGAAAGTATTTTGTTGTTGTTGTTGTTTTTCCGGTAACGTGCATGTGAGGGTTCCTCTGCGAGAGTCCCAGAGTCTGTCCGCTCGTCTCTCCTGGCTCCGCTCTGTTCCACTGGATGAGTCAGTTTTTAATTGATGTGTTCTCTAAGGCATTTCTCGTACAATCTTTGCCTGTCCTTGTGCTCTTTAGGGAAATCACAAATTGCAGTGCAAATCCATCACGAAGAAGTCGCTTCAAGCACTTGGAAGAACCCGCCTTCAGAGCTGCTCCAAGGTACTTGGGCAAAAAAACATAAAGAAAATAAAATCTAACAACGCTGACGACAGCAGTTAAAACCACATCATTGTCTCTGACATCAGCTCCCATCTTTTTTCTGACGTGTGCACTTTGGGCTTTTGGCTGAAGAGAAAGCGAAGGGGGAGATGCTGTCATCATCGCTACGCCCCCGTTCCTCAAATCTCTAGGTTGAAGGCCCGCATGAGAAGATCCAGGTCGCCAATGTTTGCGGCCTGGAAGAGTTCGGGCTGGTCCATCATGGATAGAGCTATCCTCAGAGCCGCCCAGATGTTTCCAGACATCACCTGGTGGGACTGTTGGCGACTTTGGCTTTTCCTCTGAAGGCTTAAGGCAGTCAGGAAGTTACTGGCTGCCTCTCTGGGGGAAGCAACAGAAAATGCAGTTTGGTTCAGCGGGACGAAGAAGGGTGATCTGTCAGCGGAGTTTGAATGTGTCATACAAATACGATGGTCTGTATGTGACAGAGACAGCTGAGAGAGCAGAAGGGACGTAAACTAACAGACAAAGTAAATAAAATAAAGACTATAACAGCTCATTTGTACTCTTCCCACAAAAATAAATAAATAAATAAATAAATAAATAAATGGTTTCTCATTTTTTCTAAAGAGAGAAGTGGGCGTGACTTCAGACTATGACATATTTTTTGGGGATTTTGGTGTCAATATGTCATTTTACGACACATATTTGATTAAAATTTACATAATTTCAGACGCTTCCGGTGCACGACAACAAACTCTCGCGATATCTCGCGAAATCTCTCGCAACAGGTGACACAGGTGGCCATTTAACTGCTTTGGGGAGAAAAAAACAAATAAATAAACGCTGACCAGGAGCCTGAAGTTATTTATTTATTTTTTTTTTTATTTCTGCTTCATGAGATGATCTCGATGTTTCACGGATTGAAGTGACGACATTCACCTTCCTCCCAAACTTTAAAGAAAAAGTCTCTGCGGATTGAAATTCATCCTTTCAGGTAAAGAGTCGGCATCTCGCTTGTTTGTGAAACTGGCTAATCTGGAGAAATTATTCTGGGAGTTTTTTTTTTGTGTGTGTGTGTGAATTGAACTGAAAAATTTAATTGTGGAGATGAATATATCTTCAACAGTCTGTTTGTATATGATCGGCAGATTTTATTTTATTGTTTTAAATAGTTTCATTTATTTTCTCCTCCTTCGTCTTTGGATTCTGTTTTCCAGTGATAATTAACATTTGATCAGTTTGACTCATTTCCTCATTTGGCCTTGTAGATGGGATTTGGGATTTATTGACAGCTGAGGTTTTCATTTCAGAAGTCTGCTCTTCCTGTCTTCTGTCCAGTTTGTGTGCTTGGCCGCTTGCTGGTTTCATTAGTTGGACCTGCCTGAGCCTTTTTGTCCAAAACTTAAAGTAGTTACTGAAGTCTTCATACTTTATCCCTAACATGTGAACATTCTTTTATTTTTCACTCTATTCATGTTTTTGACTGTGACAGTTGTGAAATGTGAAAAACTGGGTTGAGTTGGCTTCCTTTTCTATTTCCTTCTTGGCTTTTTCAGATTTATATAATAATATTTCTATAATTTCTGGCTTATAGGAAACACTGGCTAAGGTTAGTCAGAGGAAAATGTCTGCTCCAAGTCACAGATTATGAAAATTGATAAACAAACGGAATACTTTATTAACTGAGAAAATGATAGGCAGATTCATTTGGGAGGATAATAAATTTCTTTGACCTCTAATTTGAAGATATGTGTTTATGTTTCGTTTCGATAGACAAAAAGTAATTTTGAGTTTAGATTTGTTTCTGTTCACGCCACTAGATTGAAATTTCTCTGTCATGATTGGAAGTGCCTTTTTGGGAAACGGGCTCATGGCAGCTGGTTCTCTGCCTGCAAAGAGAAGATTGCACATTTAAGCTGATGTTGGCGCTGTTACTTTTTAACCACCAGTCCATGTTGTGCGTGCTTCCGGGGCATGGCGTCATTCCAAGTGGCAACTCATTTTGCAGAGTGGGAACTTTGAACTCACCTGTGCGCCCCCAGGTTAATGCAGCTGATGCCCAGGTTGTAGCGGGACCTGATGAACCCCGGCTGCAGCTCCAGTGCTCTTGTGTAAGCCTCCACCGCCTCCTCGCTCCGGTCCCCGTTTGCCAGCGTGGCACCCAGGCGGTTCCACAACAAGTAGTCCTGAGCGTCAGAGGGTGAAAGGCGTGCTGTCAGAGGCTGTCAGCCCAAATAATGTCGTTTACCCATGTGTTCCTGAATATATCAAATCAGACCCTGAATCTTTGGTGGTCCTTAAGTCTTGAATGTTTCTCATGTTTCAAAGGCGTGCAGAAGTATCTAACAGTGTCTTTTACAGTCGAATGCAAGTGAAATAGAGCTGAATAATCTGAGCTGCTGCACAAAACTCAGCGAGGGCATGACAGAGCTCTAATTTGCTTTGTTCTTTTTTGTTGTTGTTGTTGTTGTTGTTCTGGGGCACTGCACAGCTCCCTGCTACAGCTGCCTAACGAGGGGAATTTAAGGAGAGCTGGGTTACATCACACAGGGCGTCCTTGCCGTTGTTTCCCACCTGCGGATAGACGGGCACATCCAGAGGTCACGATCTGCTACAGTGCTGGGGTCCTTCATTTCTGGCTAAGCTCAGCTGAGGGATGTAATTATCTCCCTTTGGGTTCAGAGCTACGTTTCCAGCAGGGGAGCAGATATTACCAAGTCAAATGTGGGAGGCTGGATTTAACAGTGAGTAATATCCCTGCCGGCTTGGGACAGTGCTGAGAGGACTGGGACTGATTTGCATGAAGGGTGGAAGAAAGGTTTGTTGTTGTGTGTGCCTGTGCGTCTGTGTGTGTGCTTGTTTGTTGAGGAGTCTGTCTTACTGTATTCTCCGTACATGTGATCTTGCTCTGCTCTTCTACTGGATCATGAATGAGCTTTATTTTTAATTTTTTGTACCCGTTCAGGGTTCACGGGTCCTGATTCCGCAGCTGCCTACTTCACATATTGCTGTGACAGTTTGATGCGCCTTAGTGCATCTGCTTGCTTGAGCTCTCCCCCTGGTATTTGTCACTCCGCCATCTTGAAGGATGTGTTCTTGCTTAAGGGCTTCATGCCAGCCAAATCTGTTTCCATGTGGTGTGTGACAGATTGTGGCTTTTACAGTAGGCTATATGTGGTGTGTGCAGTAACTTTAGCAGATCGACGGTATTGTATATGTTCCTCAAATATGAATCTACTGTACTTTCTCTTTAAAGGTAGGAGGGTCAAAGGTCAGTATTCAGTGGAACAGTTTATACAAATCTAACCTTATTTAGCTTTATATTGATAATACATAGCAATTTATTTGCATTCCGATTTTTACTGTTGGGCTTGTTTTGTTGCTATTTTGTATTTTATCATGGTTTGTTCCTGAACAATTAATTGCAACATTAGTGATTTGTCAGTGAATGCACAATCCAAATCACAAGAGCTGCGATGTTTTGATAAAGGTAAAGTGGGTCGTACATGTATGAGTGTGTGGGTGTTCCCACCTCGGGCCGCACTGACAGGGCCGTGTTGAAGGCCTCCACAGCTTTGCTGAACTCTCCGCTGAGGTTGTAGAGCACCCCGAGGCCCGTCTGTAAATCCGGGTCGATGCTGTCTGAGTTGTGCTGAACTGCTTCCAGGAAGAGCTCCTTGGCTTCGGGTAACATGGAGCTGTGGACGCACACAGATAAGGATTAGTGTGACCTAAGGCTGCTGAGCGATCGCAGTGTTATGATGGCGGGGGGGGTTTAATAAAATAAAATACGTCCCCTGATTTGGCAGATAAAATAGTAGCAGTCCCAGCGTCGTCGTGAATTCCTCCGTGTTACCCCTTAATTTTGTTTTTTAGTTGATTGCTAAATGAATCCCCTCGTTGTGTCCTGATTGTTATTATCTCGCCTTCCTTTGTTGTTGTTTAATCATTTTGTCCTCACTCAGTTTTTTATCAACTACCGATAAATTAAGCTGCGCTGAAAATAACATTATCAGCCTCATGTTTGCTGTTTCTCATGAGTCACGCTGTAGCTGCATTGAAGGCAACACAGACAAGCTTTGTGGGAAGTATCTACTCATCACGTGTTTTGAAACTGTCCAGCTTGTGCTTTTTTTATATTTATATATGTTTTTGTGCGATTTTTAAATGGACGTTATTAATCTGAATCCTAAAAGTCTCGCTTCAGAGCGCTGGAGCTCGTTTACGGGTTCCACGTTGCTCACATTCATCCAGCCGAAGATCTGCAATCTTTGCATCTCACAGATTGACTGAGCAGAGCTGAAAGATTAAATAAAGGACAGACAGATTTGTAGTCATGAGCACCGGGCCCCTCGGCCTCTGGGTAGAAATAAGGATTGCCTTGTATGTAACGTCTTAGTTTCCATTAGAAACGGAGGGAGGGCAAAGGATGGATGAAGGAGATGAAGTGCAGAGAAGAGGTTTTTTAATGAGGCCAAATGGAAAGGCATGGAGGGAGCAAAGCATTAAAAGAAAAGTATTGCATGGGTTTAACTTTGGTATCAGACGGTATTGGGATGTGCCTTTTTATAGCTTCGCATCGACCATGCGATTAATGATTTGATAAATTGCGGAGTTGGGAGCAGAGTTTTCAATCTGATATATCCAACGCCTTCATTTTTTTTCTGGCTCTAGATAACACAGATGGTCTGCAGCTACAAGACTGATACACGTGTGCCACCTCGGCAGGGAAATCACAGCCTCACCCGCCGCGGTCGAGAGACCTTGGAATAAGTTTTTCGTCTCCCTGACAATGTAATAGTCGGTTAAGTAAAACAAATTAGATCCTGATGGTGGAGATCTGTATCTGAAAAAAGGCTGTTTAAAACCTCCCTGCATTTAAATGTAATGGCTACCTATCATCACCTTTTCTCGTTTTAATGCCCCAAAACAGGGTCACTGAATCGGTTTTCGGGTCAAGGATGTAAATGTAATATCACAAAATCATTAAAATACATAAAATGTCGCACCGGTCGGTATTGCTGCAGATCACTTCCGCTAATCCGCCCACTAGAGCTGAAAAGTTTGATTAACAAATTAGTTTTTTAATCGCTCAATTCATCAGGAATTATTCTTTCACTTTTCTTTATATTCTCTTGAGGCAAAACCTGTGACCAAGAATCCAAATACCCCAATTTAATTACCCTAAATGAGAGGGCGGTGACCCATCACAGAGAAGTGAGCGGGTCTAAACGCCGTACCTTTCATGCCTGCCCATGCTGAGAGCATGAGACATCCTGCGTTGGGCGTTTGGAGATCCCATCAGGTGGCTCTTGCCCTTCAGCAGCTGCTTGTACTTCGGATTGTGCCGCAGCCAGCGGAGCAGGGCCTCGCACGCATCGTTGCGCATACCAGTGTTGGTCAGGCTCACTGCCAGAGCCATGAGAGCTGGGAGGTTGTTAGGGTGGAGCTCCAAACACCTGGATGGAGACGGGAGAGGAAAAGATGGTGTAAGGCGAGCGCTTCAAAGGGAAATATAGATTTGACAGGCATTAATTGGGACAGGCCGAAGCACGGGAACATCAGGTGGAGGCTAATGATTGCTCTGCTTGGACCACGTTTGCATGCTGTCCTCAGCAGCAGGGTTTTATAATTTGCATTAGATTTGCCTTTAGGGGAAAAAAAAAAAAAATGCCACTGGTGATTGAGTTACATCACCGGTTATATCATGTGGACGACCGCCACTAAGATCTGCGCTGGCCTTTGTGAAAAGGGCAGAAGAGCAGCTCTGTGTTGGATGAACAACTCGGATTAGCTGAGAGAGGAGCGGCGGCCAAGACGGGCTTTAGCTTTCATCAAGATAATTTTCCAAGACAGATTTGCAGGAGCTGATGTGCCAACTTCCTTAAAATCCGTGTAATCTCAGCCAGGCCAAATTATATCAGCGCCTGGAATAACACAACCTTTGGTTTCAGCGACACTTTCAAGGATGCTTTCTTAAATTTCAACAACACATTCTCACACAAAAAGTCCAATCATCCACATCAGGGTGGCCGTGCAAACGTCGGGGCTTAATGACTGCCCATTAAAACTTAAAACAGCTTTTTCTATATTCAGCATTTTATAAAGTTCTCTGTCAAATACTGTGTGGCAGAGTACAGTATGGGAAAAAAAAAAAAAGCATCATCAACATGCTTTCTAAGTGAAATAGATGCAGTGCAACAAGAGCAGGTAGCTTTAATCCCAAACACGGGCCTCACAGATGGAGCTCTTACATAATAAAGGAATTGAAATATAGCTTGGGGATTGCTTATTTCACAATATGGAGAAATCTGTTGAACTAAGTGGGATTCTTTCAGGGACTGAAAATAAATTATTCACATTCTTTCGCAATCTCATTTATTTCTCAGAAGGTGCCACGGAAGGAAGGAAGGAAGGAAGGAAGGAATGGCCTGAACGGCTGCTGCTTGTGTTTTCAGTTGACTTGTCGGTGTTCACACTCAGACAGACTCATTCTTGGCTTCAGCGGTGTTGTGAATGAAAGTGGGCCACCTCCCGTCGAGGACTCTAGGACCTGAGCTCTGTGCGGAGGGAGAGGGCGTCTATTTTAGGAGTTTCAGGTTAAAATGTTCAGTGACGCTGTTCTCCTCAGGACTTCCAGTATCAAATACCTTCACATCAAAATGAAGCCTCGCCTTTGTTACTGCTTACTGCTTAATAGACTATTTTCCCAAAGTTCACGGAAACCTCTGAGGCTAATTTTCATGCGCTGGGCTTCATCTTTTAACGTGACATTTCCACAGAGTCCCACTTGTGCAGACATATGGTGTCCCCAAGCTGTAACAGCTGACAGTTCATCCACATCTTGACGTTTTTCTTTTTTTTTTTTTTTAATTCTATTGTGTTGGCACTTGCTGCAGTTGTTTCTCCCTACCTCTGGAGGGAGACAATCGCTGCCTGCTCATTCTCATTTTCGGCCTGCGTGGTCCCAAGGACTTGCCAGGCCTGCAGGGAAACACAAGCACAGGTAATGGTAAACAGCCACGGCTGGTATTCTCCCACGAGGGGCCCGAGACACAGCTACAGTGTCCGTCAGACACAAAGCGCTGGAAACAGCTGAGATGAGGAGCCACAGTGAATGTAAACACAATGCCTCTGATTGGAAAAGTTTCAAGAGGTCAACGAAAGAGCAAATGCAATTATGGTTCAAAAATTATGTTAAGATACTCTCACATAATCCATGAAATCATCCAAACAATAGAAAGCCATTAATTTTTCAATTTCAGAGGTGAATAATTCATTTCTTAGAATTTATTTTTTTATCTCTGTAACATAGTGAAGCGAAAGTTGTAGGTGTGGATTTATTTAGAGCTGAATGATTAGTCCGATTGGAGCTGCAACAAATGATAATTAGTGATATGTTGTTAATCATGCACTTTAAAGGCAAAGCAACAAAGTTTTTAGCAAAGCCCAAGATGATGTTTTTCAACCCAAAGATTTTTAACTTGCAATGAGATAAATCAGTTGTAAAAAAAAAAAAAAAGAGTAAATATTTGGTATGTTTGGTAACTGATCATCACAAACGATCGAAACACACGTCACCACGGAAAAATCCAACTGAAAGTATGTTCGATCAGCGCGAGGGCAGAAAATGACACAACAAGCCTCCGAAATGTGAGCTGATGAGCTCGCTCCTCTGTGCATCGTGTCTGTAAAGGCACGTTTAATAACCTGTACGGAAGCTGATCTCTGCAGATGCTCTTTTGTTCTACTCTGTGAATGAGGGGCAAAATGATTTCTGAGTGATTCGGCGGTATTCATGGTGGGGGCAATAAGCCACTCAGCGCTGCAGGAGGAATTGTGGAATCGTATTAGTTCCATACACTGCGGGATAATCCTCTCCTTGGAATAACTGGCACATTTCTGTATATTCCAGGGGACTCGGGCAGCACTTTGTATGAAGGCTTTGCTCTTTCAGCCTGCGAAGAGGTCACTTCTTTTGAAATGGGGGAGAGCAAAAAAAGAGAGGAAACCTGCGGAATGAGCTATTACTCAGCTCAGTGGGCAAATGGAAATTTTCATCAAGGGAATGAACGAGTTGAGTAGTTTTTTGCAACAGTAAAATGCTCATATAACAAAGAAGGAAAAAAAAGTACAAATTTGTCCTTTTACAGGCAATCTGCATCCAGCCTGGTGGTTGCTGCCTGTTAAATCTGCTCCACGCAGCCTGCGGTTAGTGAGGCATTCTCCCTCTGAAGCTTATCTCAACATGAGGTGGGCTCGGATGAAAACCCAAAACCCAAAACACAGCGTGGCCGGTCGGTGCAGGACTGCAGTTTTATTGGCCATCTGTGCTGTAAATGTGTTCCCTTCTTTGAAATAACAGCTGTAAATACAAGTGACTCCATGGCTACCTTCACTGGTTGAATAAGGGATAAAAAACAAAAAGAAATGTGTGTGTGTGTGTGTGTGTGTGTGCACGTGCGCTCTAAATGAATTCACCTCTGAATCATGAGGATCCTGCAAGACGGCTGCTTCCAGCAAAAGCACAGCATTTGGCAAGTCGCCCTCCCGGGACTTCTTCAGTCCCTCTTCAAAGGCGTTCGGCAGGTCCTTATAAGGATTATCTGTGTGGAAGTAGTAACCCTGTCAGCAAAAACAAACAAACAAACAAACAAAAAAAAAAAAGAAGATAAAAACAGGGACAATGGCAAAGTCAGTTTGTGATTTCAAATATTCAAATGCAAACCAGGCAGAGTGTCCTGCGCAGCTGTTTATTTAAGCAGGAATCGATATTTCCTGCTTCACATCAAACCTGAGGCTGAGCTCCCCGGGGTTAGTCTGTTCTCTTTAAATGTTAAACTTTGCATTTTCAAACTGTGATTACCCCGGTGTGTTGATGCCTGCCTCTGAGCATGACGACGTAGAGCGGGCTTTTTCTTTAAGAACTGCTTCAGCGCTGGGATCAAATCCCGTAAAGTTTCTTTGCATAAGAAGGGCAGGAGGGTGAAGTATAAAGCTCAGCCATATGCTGCTCTGTGTCCTCTGAAAGTTTGGAAAACTCAGCTGGGCTGTATCACATAAACGTTTTAATCCCAAATGCAAAACAGAACTCGTAAGAATCCAAGTCAGGGTTTTCCGCCCGACTGCAGCAGGATGGCTTTAAAGTAAAACACAAAACATATTTCCAAGTCTCAGGAGTTACAGTTTTTTAATAAACATAACTAAAACGACGATCTGACGGCCGAGCCTACGAATCACATCTACATAAAGGATCCATGTTTGTATGGTGAAACAACAATCACTTCATTACCATGTGAAATTCAAAAAAAATATTTTGCAGCCACACTATCTACCATAATGTGATAGGAATAATCGATACATGACGTCTTGCAGTCAAAGCTGTGTGTTCATCTGTGGAGCAAACTGATGGGGACACAATTAGCTGTCTCAGCTAACCTGTTTAGCTTTCTCATACATAGAAACACCAAACTCAATATGGAAATAACGATGTGATCAGATTTTGAAGTGCCTTGCTCCATAAATTTGCATATTAACGAGGAAATGCTATCCGCTTTAACACTGTTAAGAAGTTGATGACTTTGCTAATTAAACTTGTTGCTTCGTGAGGAAAAAACTGACTTTTACTCAAAAACAGCACATGCTAATGGAGGATGCGATCTGATTGTACTGTGCATTTTTGCTGAAAAAGAACGCTGCACGCTCTTTTATGGAGACCTCAGTCTGGATGTTATGTGTGATTAGGAGACAATAAACACAGATTATATATATATATATATATATTTTTTTTTTTTTTTTTTTCATACATTGAAGTAATGATTTTCCAGTCTAGACAGGAGTGCTTTGTTTATGCTACACAGGCCGTCAGTGCTGCGTATCACTTCATCTGTGTTATCAGAACCAATTTCCACACATGCTGATGGTAACATCTTATCAATGACAGTGACCTTCTCATGCGGCGAGACGGTCGAGGTGATCTGCGTCTGCTCGTTCTCTGTCAGCCAGTTCCTCCGAGCCAGCTCTTCCCACTCCGCCTGCATCTTATCCCAGAACTCGGTATCTGACTGCAGACGTCAGAGAGAGAGAGAGAGGGACCCGTTGGGGGAGGAGGGGGAGGAGGAGAGTGAGTGATTAGTGCACTGTGGAACAACAACCCTTGTAATTTTCCCATCATCCTCCAGTTGTAAATGTCACGTGTGTCAGGCTGTAAATTATGGACTGCACACTTCCGCTGACTCGGCACATTTGCAAATCAAGGCAGAGCTTAAAGGAACAGTCTGGGCCCTCGAATGCAAGCAGTGGCATCTTTGTTTTGAATCTTTTCTGGCACTGTTAAAGTTCACATCTTTCATGCTCATAAGACAATCGTGTTTAATTGTGTGGAAAAATGGACTTTTATATACATATGGTGGGGAATTGTTGCACCAGGTCTGACATTTGAACTGTAATCTTCTGGCATTTGAATAAGCAGACTGAAGGTTATCGTGGATGGATAATCATTTCAATACACTTGTCGCTTTCTGTCTGACAGGAAACCAAAGCCTGTACGATGTCTTTGACATAAGCTCATTAGATATAAGCTTATATTTGTCAGTATTGCAGTGATTTTTTTATTTAATTTTTTTTAAACATGGAGGAACGTGATAAAATAAAAGTTGTCTGGATTGATGAGTTCATTTAATGAATTAAGAACGTTGGAGGAAATGTTCACCCTGCTTAACCTCTCGCTCAGACCAAATGAATATTTCATTTTTCCTCTTTGCATATTTTCCAAATAGCATAAACTATGTCACTAAATGTTAAAAAGTATTTATCTATTTCAATTGAACGTGAAAGTCCGTGTTGTTGTTCTTCGGTTTGATTCTCAACAAACATTTATCAGGAGTCGTAAAGTTTTGGAAAGAGATGCAAAAACCTTTTTTTTTTTCTCTTCTTTCTTTCTTTTAAGTTTCCATCTCAGGAGAGCTGCTAAAATTAGATACATCATGAGTTTCAGAGACACAGAGGATTATCTGTGCCTTTCTCTTTTCTCACTTTGACGAGGGCAACAGTCTGTTTAAACCGGCTGCGCCAAAAGGACTTGAAACGGCTTCAGTGTTTCCAAAAAGCTGCAACAAGGGCTTTAACCAAACCGTGAAAGGGCGCCACGAAACATCACTTCTTTGTTTAAACTGTGTAATAATTAATTGTGTATTCTGGTGTGCGCTGCCGTGGATAACACATCTAAGAAGTGAATTTCGGACAGGTATGGATGGCAGTGGTTCAGACTTTATGCTTCTGTTGAACTGTAACTCATTTAGCTTACCGTCATTAACAATCTTCTTAATTCTGCACTGTGATTTTTAAGCACGGCAGCAAACTGAAAGCTTTGCTGTGTCTACATGCAACCTCCGGCAGCTTTTAATGCGCCTGCAGGCTTTTTAGTCTTCTTTGTCTTGTAGTGAACCGAAACTCTAAAATGCCATTGATGTTCTACGTGACGTTCAGCCCGCCGTGATTTTCAAACACCTGACAGCAGGTGCTTGTTTGTTGTCTGATCACGACGACAGACAGCTTGAGATTCTCCGAGGAGCAGATGTGTCGTCGCTTAAAGAGGTTTTTACTGATTTATTTCATTCGGTCCAAATGAAGAAGATTATTTTTGTCTTTATGTGGACTTGTGCAGGGGCAGCAGTATATCTGAAGTTTGTTGATGAATTGCAGATTTTTTTTCATTTCAGCTTATTGTGGTTAAAACGTGCAGTTTCCTCTGAGTGGAAGTGGTTATCATGCCTGCATTTTTCATGTAAAATTCATATCTGTCCAGTTTAGTTTCAGTCTTTTTTTTTTTTTTTCCCCTCCAGTTGACTCCATGATTTTTGGCTTTTCTCCCACTTAGAGGCAGAACAAACTAGGAGTCATGCCAAACACAACAGAAAAGCCTTTTATCACTCTCTGTAGCCAGAAAGTAGAGTGCAGTACATGACAGCACTGTGTACAGTAGGCATTTTTGTTGTGTGTTGTGTGTGTGTGTGTGGGGAAGCAGGGTCAGAAAGACCTGCTGTGTGTGTGTGTGTGTGTGTGTGTGTGTGTGTGTGCGCGCCGAAGGGACTCTCATCTTCACATGGAGGTCTGTGATTGACATGGAGGCCTGAGTGTGGCCCCTGATGGTGAGAGATGGACGGTAATTGCATGCTGCTGACTCTCAGGACAAATTGCCTGAAGGTGAGTCTCCACTGTTGGCTCCATCAGGAATGGCACAATTAGATATCCTGAGATGGAGAAAATATGAGCGCTGATGTTGCGGCAGGAAAAGTCTGAGTTGTCAGGAGCATTTAGATTTAGCGTCGGTTTCTTTCTTTCTTTCTTTCTGCATTAAGCAACATGTATTTGTTTTTGTGTTCATGGCCTTGTTCTTCTTTCGATTTTATTCAATATATCTATTTCTAAATTTACTTTATGGATGTTTATCGTAAACGATGTAATGACAATAGCTTTAGCGGACGAATGCTTCTGGCTGCTTAGTCTTCAAATTTATAACAACGTCTCTGGTTCTGATGTTACAGCCTTTAAATTCCTTTGTGCTTGTTTACACAATATATAACAGAATATAATTACTCTCTCACCATTTGCTCTGTGACCTCGCCCAATATCTCATTATTAGCATGTCATAGAGAGACGAAGTTATTGTGCTGTGGCTTTGGCGAGTAGCTTGTTTGCCCCTTAGCTGCACCGTGGATGATGATAAATCCCCCGCAGAGTTAAAAATAGTGTAAATGCACCGACGACTTTTTAATTTAAATGAAATTTAGCCATCTTTCTTCATAACGCTGTGAAGGGCATTTTTCAGTACTGGCATTGGCAGTTTAATTATGTGGAACAAGACAAAGACACAGCGAGGTAATTTATATCCTGTGTATCGCCGCTGCAAACTCGTAGCTGTGGCTCTTAATTTCAGCGGCTCTGATGAAGTGTTACGTGAAATGGATTGAATCCCGAGTGCTTCCCGACGCCAAACGTGTCATTGCATTCTTGGAAATGAACTGAGGGTTGGGGGTGAGGTGGAGATTCATTAGTTAGCTCACTGACGACGCAGATAATCACTGCAAAACCTTTATACCCACTGCTGAAGGTGTCACCCTGTTGAGAAAAGGAATATTTATAATTTGTCTTCAGAATCCAATTAGTGTTTCTTGCTCAGCTGAGCTCAAGCAGTTTATGAACAGCAAAGTGAAAATAAATGTTCTCTGCATGAAGGTAATTTTGTAATTCGTGCAAAGTCAGCTCAAACATAGAAACTGATGCCACAAGAAGGAAATATAGATGTAAAAATATTACCTCAGCGTTAAAATCTGTCCCAACTTAGTGGGGGAAAAAAAACAAAAACTAATAATAATTAATATTTAATTGCACTCATTAAACCTGTTTGGTTTCAACATTCAGATTCAGTTTCCAAGTGGAGGACATTTAAACTCCAACAAACCTTATTTTAAATAAAGTTTAAAATAAATATTTTACTGCCATTAAGAACACCATTTCAGACAAGCAAATCATTTCTCGTGATTTGCTGATTTGCTGAACTTCAATGCTCCATGAATGAATGCAGCTCTTTGTTGAACTGGTTAATTGTTTGGGAGGCTTTAGAAATATTTTAAAACCCCGGATACTGAGAACAGCAGCTATTGAGAAGAAGAGGAAGAAAAAAAATAAAATAAAAAAATGCTGACAGTATTAAAATTTAACACAGTTGGTTAAATATTTGATATTTAGTTTTTATGTTCTCAGGAAAAATGGATCACGAATTTCTCTTTAAAAAAGAAAAAGAAAATTGCACGCCTGCGGTACAATAATAGCTTGAGCGGCTACCACAATCTTTCTCGTGCTCCACACTTGACTGGAACGTTATCTGCTCACGTCAGTTTGAGCTGTGCTAACTTGAGATGCAGCCTTTGGAGGAAACCAAGCAGATGAATAGGGGTTACTTATCCACTTTGCCCAGCGGGTTTACATTACAAAAAGTGTCCACAGGAAAAAAAAAAAAAAAACAAAAAGCTCCCACCTCTGTAGAGCACGACTGGCCTGGCCTTTCAGCGTTAATGAGCAACTGCAGCACTCGGCCGTGAGGGCCAAGTGAGACAAAAATAGGAGGCTGGAGTCCCGATAGTGTCACTCAGAGGACAATAAAATACATTTCAGTGGACAAGTGCTATGAATGCATTTTGGCAGACAATGCAATCGCCCCGTGTATGGATGTCTGTGATAAGAGCAGGACATCGCTTCCTCTCTCGTGTGGCTGATAACCACAACGTTCGTGTTCTTCTTCGGATGTGTTTCTGGTTGTTTACACACTTTTATAGTGTTTATCCTCAGACATCTGTCTCTCATGTGACATTTGCTTTGAATATTTATCACCAGATAGAAGTGTAATTGCTGGATTATGTTGTTTTTTCTCTCCCCCAGGTCTGTTCACGTACAAAGGGTACGACTTTGACACCAGACACCGACATCTAGTGTTGTGCCTGGTGTCAGCCCAAGTGGCAACCCACCCGTTCTGATGCCTCAATTTTGTGATTGCTGCTATGGAGGCGTCCATCTTAGCGTTTTTGAAGAAGAGAACGCCGCTCTGCACTCTGTCCTGATTGACGGCATCACACATGGCAACTTGTCTGACAATCGCACAAAAGCCAAGCCCTAATGCATCCCCTGCTTTGTGATCTATTTTCCTCCAAATGGGGCCACAATTTCAATCTGAAATTACACTGAGGCAGTAAATCAAGGTAGGATTCGGGCCATTTTCCCATACACATCAATACAATCTTTGTGTTTTGGCTGCTGCAGGGTTGTCGGTCTTACAAACAAGCTGAAGTGATGCAGCTCCACTTGTTTTGCTTGAGGGCACGCTGGTGAAAGTTGTTGAGGGAGGACAAAACGCCGCGCACCGACTTTTTCCCAGTTAAAAACCACCAGCCTTGTGGCCTCTCACTTCCAGACGAGTGCTCTGCTTCTGCAGCCTCGCTCTCGGCCACGGCCGCCGCAGACCAATATTAAGATGAAGGTGAACCGAAGCAAGAAGTTACAACATCGCCTTCAACTTGGCTGTCTGATCCGTGTCACGTGTTTGAGCCTCAGTTCGAGGATGTTAGAGAACAGTCTTGGCTTTATTTAGCCCCGCCCCCATCTCTGCACATTTATTTGATTGGTTCTGTAGGTTATATGCTGATTCATAATTTATTATATAAAAAATATCACATAGAAAACCTTTTTTTTTTTTTCTTAGAAGAAACGTCACATCGATCGTCATTCGTTTGGTGCCCGAGCATCACAAATCATATCTGCATTTCAATATTCTTTCAGCTAACATGGAAATCTCTTTTGATTTTCTTTTTCTTATTGTGTCGTCCTAATGGAAGGTCAACATTATAAAAACAAGGGGGGGGGGGCTTTGAATAACAGTATAACATGGCAGTGGTTGTCTGCTCGGAGGTTTTGAATGACAAATCATAAAACCTTCAGTTTCTCATCAGTGCCTGCTTTGCAAAGTGGATTATATTTGGGAGCCTAATTCCTTTTCTGTACTCTCTGTGGGCCCTCACTTCTTTTTTTTTTTTTTTGTTACATTAATTGAATGAATTGGCAGAAACGCAACGTGCAAATTTAATGTTCTCTGTGCCATCTGAGCCATCTCCACCTCCACGCCTTCCTAAGTATGAGAGAGGATGCGAATGCACAGCTATTTAAATGGATGTTATCTGATTGTGGGCTCTAATATCGGCAGCTGAAGCCGAAATGGCTGACCACTCGTATTGGAGCGGCTCTGGAGTGGAGGCCGGCGCTCAGGCTGCCCGATCGAAGCCGCGAGATACTGTTACCAATCGATGTCCTGTGCTCAGGCGCTTGTCCGGGAGTCTCATCACTTACGTGCCCTCCGGCCGACTCGAGGGCGCACAAACTGTGCAGCGCCGTGCGAGGTCGAGGTCTCACGGCTCGTACAAGATGTGACATCGTTGCTCGGTTTGGGAGGGATCCCGAAGCGGGACGGTTCACTCACTTTTTGCAGCGGCAGCTCTCACTCTCTCACCGTCCTCCTGTCCTTGTTTTATTATTTATTGGCCATCACACAGAGCTCACTGTAGGCTTCAGTAAAGCTGGTGTTCACTCCCATTTCCACTGAAGACCTGAATTCCTGTCCTGCTTTTCAATCACTTTGGTAGCCGCAGTTTATAAAAAAACATCTTCAGCTATTCCAAAACAGGAAAGCATCTCAAATTTGGATGGTTTATGTCGTAATGCAACATATAGAAAGATGGAAGAACATGTTGGAACCAAACCTGACAAATGAACTTCGCCATATCTAATTACGGCAACTTAACCATCCCCGCTGATATCTGATACATCTGCTCGTAAAATGACTGACCCATCTACCTTTCCTGTTGTTGTTAGTCCTGCAATCAATTTGGGTCGGGGGAAACTTGAGCATGTGAATTTAGCAAAGACCATTAAAGGCCAAAGGAGTCAAATGGAAATATTTAAATTGCTGCATGGGCAGTGGTGGTGGAAATGTGACACAGGACAAAGTTTTCTTGGTTTGAAGTTCAGAGAACTGTGACTCCATTAGATTTCTTTCGGATGAGTAATCTTTTGTGTGGTAAAGCTGGGGATGCATCACTTCCCATTTCATTTGCCGATTTAAGATGACGCAAAGTAAATTCTCACCAATTTGATTTCTGTGAAGTTTGACTGAGAAATTGAGGGTCGGCGTCAGCTAAAGAAGACTTTGACTTTCTGGGATGTTCTTTAAAGCTGAAGTAGGATTTCACCCACCAGCTTGTATTTTTCCATTTGTTGTGTTCTTGTCATTGATTTTCTTTAGTTGTGTTAGACACACAATAAGGCCTCATAGGCCCACAGTCACTGCAGGCTAAACTGAAGTCTTTTGTATTTCTTTTGTCTGCTTTTTCTGTCTCCAGGTCCGGCTATCTCTGTGTGTTTTAGAAAAAAAAGAATCAGATTCTTTCTGTATGCAAATGACGATAATTGTATGCTAACTAACATGCTAAACATCAAAACTAATAAAACACAAAATCTCCGACACTTATAAAGTAATTGTTGACATTTTTTTTTATCTCCGTACCATCAGAGCTCTCAGTTAAAACAACGCTGTTCTCATTTCATCGTTCCGGAGCTCTGCTGACTGTAGCTGTGTGCAGTTATATTTTTACTCTTCTGATAGCTTATTCGCAACGGCAAAGGTTTGCTCACTTCTGGTTTTACCTTCAAATAAATGGGGAGTTAATCTGCCAAACGTTTAACTTGTTTGAGGCCAGATGGAAATCTTTTCCTGCTTTATTCTCAATATTTTTGGCGTCTACGATGTAACTAAAGAACCACCAACCCAAGCGACAAAAATAAAAGCCAGGCTGCAGCTTTGCTTTCGCTGTAAATACTCTCTGACCTGATTCAGCCCTGCGGCTCGGTGTTTCCTGTTAAGTTTTATTAAAAGTCAGCGGTGAAGATGGCTCTTCGTTGGCAGCTGACGGATGGGAGGCGTGCTGAGCGCCGCTGCTTACCTCAACAGCAGCCTTGGCTCGCTCGAACTCCTCCTCCAGAGACTGGTGTCTGGACAGGAGGGCGCTGCCCCACCGCTGCTCCTTCGTTAGACGAGCCTGCAACGCAAAAACATGCGTGCACACACACACACACACATGCACATTTATGCAAAACCAAAATCCATTATACATACAGACACGGAGCATATCACAAAAACCCACACACACACACACCCATGTAGTACAGCAAATCACACACACACACACACACACAGCCAGAGGGAGAGACAGGCAGGGAGAGTGTGCAGGGTCAGCCTTCTCTGCTTTCCCAGGGACGAGTAAATACCCTGCCTCGACAAAGCCTGGGACATGCTTAGGAAGGCCAGCAGAACCACCACTGTCAGCGCCCCCCCCCCCATTACCAACCACTTCTGTGCTACAAACTTCTATATGAAACATCGCCTCAAACATCGGCTGCAAAAAAGAAGAAAAGAAAAAGACCGATTACGTGTGCAAGTTTTGCCTTTTCAGAGCCTGATGTGTCTCACTGGACTCCGCCCACATATTTAACTTTAATGGTTGGATGATTCAGTGACGGCCTTTCATGGATACATGTGATACGACACTAGACCTGCAGTAAATAACTCGACAAGTGGTGTCAGCCGGCACCATCTCTTCCCGCTGCTGTTTTGCAGGATTAATTGGGGTAACTTAATCTCAGTATTCAATAACCCACGAGAACTGTGCACGCAGGTGACCACAGTTTGAGTTACAAGAGCAAAACGCATGCAGTGTTAAAAGAATATCTCTGTTGACTTCATGTGAGGAGACTGTAGCATTCATTAGCCGGGGAGTCAAAGGAAAAATCCACCCAAAAACATGAATTAGGTATTTCTTTGAATTCCAGCCGAAACTTGCTGCGATTTGGTCCAACTATAGTTTAATATCAGGAAATCTTTCGTTTCTTTATTGGAGAATATCAAAAGTTAACGTCGAGCTTTGATGCAAACAGCCTGTTTCCAGACTCTCCACTTTTCATTTTCACCAAAATGAAGGAAGTAATCCAGGGCCGATTTCCCTGTCCGAGCCCTCCGCCTATAACATAGACCAGAATACACTTCAGTCGATGATTGGTGGAGCTGGAAAACAGACGTTGTTTTTGATGAGTTGGTTCCATGACTGGGAGAAGAAGCGCACCTTCAGGTTACTTTTAGCGTGTCACAGATGAGAAGAAACTTCGCTGCTCGAGTAACAATCGATCAACACAATAAACAGAGGGTGGATTTTTCCTTAAAGCTTCCACTTTTGAACCATTTGCTTGATTGGAAATTTCATGCAACACACGTCTCCCGCCTTTGCATGCATATTTATTTTTTGTTGTTGTTGTTTAATGTGTGTGTTGTTCGTGCCGAGCAGAAACCTAAAACCAGTCTTTACAGTATCCCTGTCGGTGATCTGCTGTGTAACTCCTGATGAAAAAGCAACTTCAGCGTGTTGGTTTGCCAATAACGTCCTCCATATTGGACAGCCATCTTTAGTCCCAAATCTATGATTTATCAGAGCGCTGAAAACGTGATGTATGCTTAGCTGGCTTGTTGAGATCAACACTAGTGTTCTCAGAGTAAGGCTGCTTAATAATTCATAAGCTATTAATCTAATAATGGTGTCTGGAAACAAGACCCCCTTATGCAGACCTACACAGAGACATCAACTCAGGAGGAAAGCGCTTGACATTTGGACCTCGTAGCACCACAAAGAAACAATCTCAAGGCCAACAGCGTTATCTGGATCTCCTCAATACGATCGCCTCTTTTTAGGCTTTGGAGCCAAATTTTGAGATGATGTGATGCTGTGTTTCCGGTGCAAATGTATAAGTCTTTCAATATTATATGAAAGGATGCATAGGGAGGCTTACATGTCTTCCACTAATATACTGCCTGTTGAGCTGAAATGGAAGAATTGTAGGTGTTAGGACAAAATGATGGGATCAGCAGTCGCACAAACAGGGTCAGGTTTTTCCCTCCTTTGTAAGACCGAGGTACAGCTCCCGTGTGTTCTCACCTCGGAGATCTGGGCGGAATTATTGGTGGGTGTTAGTTTATATTTGTTTGACTTGCCAGGGTGTGTGAATTAAGAGTTTATCGCTTTAGCGTTGAGACGGTCGATTAGGTTCAACATCTTGTTTAGGTGTCAAGTGTTGTTAGATTGTCAAATCTGACTGTGGGAGGATGAGAGCATTGCGTTTAACGTGCACCTTAGCCGAGGGAAAACCCTGAGGGTGTCTTATTGAAAACAGCCTTTAACATTACCGTGCACTAGCATGCAGTCGCTAAGTACGCAAGTTAAATTCATCATTTGGTGAAACTTAGCATGAGACTTTACGCATTACTCAGAACAATATGCTCGAGACGCTCGAAGCTTTCTCTTCTCAAAAGGATGTTGATTTGAAGTGCAGACGGATCATACAATAATGATGACGCCTGTCTGCGTCTCTTACTCTGAGCACTTACCTGAGATGCGAGGGCAGACTCTGGCTCAACTTTCGTATTTACTTCCAAGGAGTTCTTGTTGGATGTGTCTAATTGGGTTTTACAGTCAATGGACCTGAAAGAGGAGACGGAAAGGCGGGATAAACGTTCGGCATGCACGGCACCCAACTTGATATCAATTTCCTGCAGCAGCTTCAGATTTTCTCAGACTTGGTTGTAAGTTGGTGGAGACAGGACAGTAAGACTTGAAGAATGACGAGCAGCAAAGAGCCCCAAATCGATTTTAAACTCTGTTAAGGTCTAATCTTACTGGTTCAGATTTAAACTGCTGAGGTGTTCCCACATTTGGGACTTTTGGAAACCTGTAAGCCATTTATCACGAGTGCTTCCAATGTTTTTAAATGAAATATCCACAACTGGCAACTGCGATTACGGTTACGACAAATAAACTTACTAATGTACAGTTTGGGTTGTGGGGCTAAAATGCTTTTTCTATACTTCACTACAACTACAGTCTATCTCAAGCCTAAATCCGCTGCGTCAGTTAGATTGGTACTCCTTTTATTCAAACGCTGATGGTTGCTGCCACAGAGTAGGACTATCATACTTCTGACAACACCACTTTTCAAAAATCAGGTCCCAGAGATTTGAGAGCTAACCTGAAACCAACAATAATGTCCGATGGGGCGATACGTACCACAGAAACTCGTTGGATGAGTTTTTAGATGAACGCCGTCTCTCCAACTTCCATTTCCTGTTGCCGTTTCTCTCGGGGTTGGGGTTCAACTCTTCCCATTTATCCAGCGGTGAGCCAATGGTAACTGCTGACAGCATTACACAATGTAAGTCAACAGTGTCTAAACTGAGAGGCGGTCCCTTCAGTTAATGTGTTTTACATCGAAAACACCCTCTCCAGTCATTAAGTGAATTATTTCTTGAACTCAAATTGTCCTGTAAAATGACAGCCGGTTAAACGAATCTAAACATGTTTTAGGTAAACAAAAAAAAAAAAAAAGCTGATTTCAGTTTTGCAGTTCCATGAAGCAATAACACGACATTAACCATCACCAGTTATGTCGTCCATTAGTCCATAAACAACCTTTTACTGCTGTTTTCGGGCACGACTCTAAGCTTTCCGACGCCAAAGACAGGCAGACAATTAGTGCAGTGGGTGTCAGGAACAAAACAAAATGTCACTCTGCCCACATTCCTAACAGGACAAGAAGTTTTGCTTGTAAATGATGTCAAGGTTATAATCAATCTCACCGCCATGAATTATTCACCGCTGTCGTTTTCTCACGCTGCGTAATTACACACTGAAGACTTGAACCTTTTTTGACTGGCGAGTACGAAAAGCAACTGGCTATTTCCTCTTAATGGCTTTTAAAATTGTGCTTTCATTATGCTAAATAGGGTCGACCCCCTCTTTGGCCTCTCTTGAAGAGGAGTTTGGTCACTTCGAAACGAGGTGTTGGGACACTGAGTTGCAGATGGTTGGGTCAGAGAGGTGGGCAATAGACGAAAATACCGAAGAAGTCATCTAATAAAGGACTCTGTAGGTTCAGGCCCTGGCACTTTTCTGGAAATAACTCATGTGGTAGAGCTGCAAGAAAACTAACTTCATCATCACAATTTTTTTTTTAAAATGGATTTACATTAACACTAAAAATTATGAGGAATTTTAATGATGGTTAAAATCGCACACTAGCTACAACAGGAAGTGCCGAGGACAGCATCGCTCCATCTGAAGCTGACCACAACAAAGTCCGTAACAGCTGACTGTGGCTTATTGCTTTCCTCAGTTATTTCTGAGGTTTTGATTGAACATCTCTCAGACTCGCTACCTGAGTCGAGTGACGCTCTCTCTGGGGTTCTCATGCTCGGTCCGGTCTGTTCGACTTCCACCTGGATCAGCTCCGTCTCGTCCGTCTTCTTCCTGTGAGAGTTGTTCTTCTGGCCGTCGCCCCGCGGCGTCAGCGGGCTCCTCTTGTCCTTACTGTTCCTCCTCTCACCTGGTTCACTGAGATCCAGCAGGTCCAGCGTTGAAGACAGAACTGGGGGGCGGTTAATGGAAAATTAGCATCCCTCATTTCCCTGGTAGGTTTCAGTGTGCATGAAGGCCTGAAACTGAAAAATACGGATCTCATTTGACCATAAATGTTCTCAGTGTCTTTATAACTGAACTGTAACTATTCTGATCATTTGTCGGTTGGGTTGTCACCATTTATGACAAAAAGTCACAAATGGTGAATATTTTCTGCTTCTGTTGGCAGAAACATTCAACTCCATAATGATCACGTTACTGTTTGATTTGTAATCATCGTCATGATTGTTCACGGCTCACTATCTGCTCCTTCAGATAACGTAAATGATTGTAAGTTCACTTTGGCTTTGATTTTGATCTCCATGCCTTCTGACGTGGCGACTTGAGCTGTCAGGTGCACTTAAGCTCTCACTGCATTGCTGCCTGGGTGAATATAAAAAATAAAAATTAGCCGCTGCTCTTTTTAACAAATCCAACTTTAGTTCAGGCCACTGCACAGCCGGATGAGAGTGAGCCGGTTTGGTCAATTAAGTCATTCAGTCTCAGGTTGCCAGACCAGCAAAGAGTCTCTCAGCGGGTTTGACTTTTTCTCCCTCTGTGGTCGTCCGCCTTCATGGCTGCGGATCCTCACATGCAGTTTAAGTATTTTTAAATTTCTTTCACAAATTATTCACTGAATAATGAGTCTTTGCTCTGATTTGAGCCCAGTTCATGTTAATGTGTGACACTTTTATGTGTTTCCCAGTTTCGTTTTGTGCTCTTTCCTGTGAAATGCACGTTTGCTGATGATAACGTGAGCATTATCAATAATTTTCCAACTCCCCCTTACAGGCAGTTTAAGTCGACATGCAGCTTCTGTTGATCTTTGTCATTTTCATCAGAATTTTCTGAACATATTTAACATGTGAAAATGCATTTAGCAGTTGCTGCCTAAAAGTCAAGTCAAGCGGTTTTATCTTTTGGTTATTCGGGGACATTTTCCTGCTCACTCTGGGCCCCTGACTGTCTGTTCTGCGTCGCACTCCACAGATATGACTACATAATTGGCGTGCTGCTGTTTCGCGACAAGCAACTGAGACCGTTTGTTGACTGAAATCTCGGCATAATTAGAGAGTACGCTCGCCGCTCATGCCTCGCGCTCTTTCGATGACAAGTACAATTACAAATCAAAGGAGGCGCACTCGTGAGGAAGCTGCCTGACGAGCCTTCGACTTCAAAAAGAAAAAGCAAGCTGTTCATGAAAAGGCGATGATGTCAAAACTGTTTTGGCCCCCTCGAGTCAACTTGAGCTGATGAGACTGGGACGAGTCCTTCACGATAACTGGATGCTTCAATTCTGTGTATTTAGAATAGATAAGTTGCTTGTGTGTGAGCAAATAGGTGTGACCGACAGCTTCTTCTTCTTTTTTTTTTAAAGGCAGCCAAACTTTAGATCTATGATTGTGTGTTTTTAAAACTTATTAGTGGCTCCAGCTCAGCTGCTGCTATTTTAACACCACCATCAGCCGGAGTTGATAGATATAGCACTTTATTTATCCTGAGGGAAATTAAGGCATATGATATGTACCTAGACCGCCTTATTAACCTTAAACCTGCATTCTATCCATCAGGGTTGTAAAAAGAAGTCAGATTGTGTTGAAGTCTATGGGGAATTGGCCCTACTTCTCTCTTGATTTATTAGCTGAGTAAAAGTTTTACTGAGTTTATGGTCTCGGTCTCTAGTCTCAAGTCTTCTTTAATACATTTAAATCAAAATGTTATAAATTATGGGGAATATCACACAGTGACCTGCACCTGAGAGCGGAGCAGGTCAGATCCACCCCTCACACATTTCTTCTCAAATAACATATTTTTTTTTCTTTGTTCCGTTTTCCAAAAATGAAGATGGCCGACAACTGAGTTACAAACTAACTGATGTCTCAAGTCTCAGCAGGAAAAAGGGGCCTCAGTTTACATTCCTCTTTTTGCCAAGCTTCAAGAGGGGAAAAAAAAAAAAATCGATCACTGGACTCGCAAGCAATCGGCTGTGAAGAGTTGAAAGGGGAGAACTGCGCTGCCTCTACGGTATTCCTGAGAGTATCGAACCACTGTGTCATAGCAAAGTGCTGACCAACAGAAAAGGAAAACAAAAAAGATCCAAAGGAGACTGTGTTTCATCCAGCGAGAGGCTGGAGGTGAGAGCTTTCTCGACCCAACGAGTTTCAGCCTCCGACAGTAGATGAAGACGAGGAAGAGCTGGAAATCCTATGCAGAGTGAGAGCGCTGTTGTTTGACGTCAACAGGGACAAACAATTAATTAGGTTCAGTTTGCACTTTCAGACTTGTTTCTGTTGTCTTGGTAAAATTGAAAATGGAAAAATACGTTTATCGTGCGTTTCTAAACCCCGGGGACTTAATGAAACCAATTTTTAATTTACAATATAAATTAATCATTAAATTCCATTAGTGGGGAAAAAATAGTCTTAAAATCACGTCAATATTGCGTTACCAGAGAGAGCACAACATGATGTAGATCTCATGTGGATTAGCATACTTGAGTTAGTCATTATCATTCATTATTGATTGATCTTCTAACTCAACAACTGGACACGCTGCTCCTCCACGGCAGTGTGAAAACAGACTGACCTCTCTATCTTTGGGCTGTGGGAGGAAATACCAGCAGCAGCAGGAAGCCAAAGGAAACACAAAGACAACTCGACATCTGAATCTGACGCACAACTTCACCGTTTTGGGGAATTTTTAGTGGCTGTACGAAGCTGACGTCACCAAAGGAGGCGACAACTCAGCGATTGGTGAGCCATCCATGCCGCTTGGCAAACGTTCACCTTTGCCCCAGTTGTTTTTCATTCATTTGCAGAATTGAAGTTTTGCAGTGGGTGTAAACAGTTAATTAGGTGTTACCTGGATCAGTATCTAATAAAAAGACGAGAGTATCTTCAGAATGAAATCTGGATCGCCTCTTTGAATAGCAGGCCAAGAAACTGTCGCTATCACTGATGTATTTTAACCATTTTCTCAACAGATTCAGACTGTTGAATGTGCACAATCTAACAACCAAACAAAAAACTGAAGCTGAAATGGGAAAATTATTCAATTGATGAAAAAGACAAAGTGACAAAGGGCAGACCGGGCAAATAAATCACCATGTAGATGAAGTGTGCGGCTTGTCGGTCGCTCAAGTTTCTGCTTGATAAAGAACAGATGAAGAGGAGACATCAGCTTAATTTAGTCAATAAAATAAAAAAACAAAATGCTGTATTTTAATCATTGACAGGTTTGAGCAGCACAACCAGTTGGAAACTCTTTTTCTTTTTTTTGCTTACTAGGGTTGTGCCAAAAAATCAATTAATATAATATTTTCAGATTCACAATCGACTTAAAATGTTCCAAAATCGACTTAAAAGATATATAAAATAAATGAAACAAATCCGGAGGCTGTCTGCCTCCATTTTGTATGCGGGACGGTCATGAAACCTCAGACCTTCAGGGACAGTGTCCGTCAAAGGATGGGACGCCTAAACTGGGATACAGCCATTGTGTAGGCCACCATGTATAATTCAACAAGTCCCCGACCCTGACGGCCGAATTACAGTCATCAGTTTGTTGTCACCATCTGACAATGGAGTCACTGAAATTCATGTCAGCAAGGCGAAATCCATTATGAGTAATGTTTTGTTGGTTATTTGGAAATTTGATAAAAATAAATAAAGTTTTTTGAAATCTAGCTCTGAAAAATTATGATATCCAAAGTTAGATTTAAAGTAAAAAAAAAAAAGTAAGAATGTTTCGCATTCTTTCAGCCTCACGTAAAGTTTTTCAGGTGGTTCTTTTTTTTTTTTTTTGGGGGGGGGGGAGGGGCTCGAAACGGATCAAATGAAACATGAGTGAAGTTAATTTTGTTAGATCGCGATACAATACCAGCTGTGTTGGAAGTCACTGGGCGGGAAACCCCATCGCACTTGGTCTCGCACAGGAAATCGTCGATGGAAGGGCTAAGAAGTGGGCGGCTCTCTTGTTGCTCACTCACAAGCTGTAAGGGCAAAGAGACGACACAGTTAAACCTCCGTCATGGCTTCTGCAAAGGCCCCTTGCTGTGTAAAATGAAAATCACCAGCTTTATTTTTGTGCGTTTCAATCGAATAGATTCTAAAGTTGCTGACGCCTGCCGACTTTATTTGAACTTCACTCTGCTGTTCTGCTCTGACACGTGGGGTGTTTGGACGCTTGGCTGACAGCACAACCACATCACTACATTTGCATGCACGCACAAAACACAATTTAAAAACAACAACGTCGACAACCACAACAACAACAAAAACAAAAAGTCAGTGTAAAGCAGGAAGTTGGAGGAAATCTCTTCATGCACGGAGACGACGACGCTGCAGTGAAAACCAGCCTGTGCATGCAGCTGCTCCTCTGTTACTGACATCCCTCCAAACTTCTGCCTTTTTCAGCCAGAACAGAACAATATATATTTAAAATGTGATGACTCTGCAGCCTAAAGAGGTCTTCATTTGTTTTCACGAATTTTGGACTCATGTTGGACTGAGAGAAAGTGATCAGTTTTGTGTGTGCGTGTGTAATAATTACATTACATATAACTTAGTTCAATAATTATTGTCTGTTGTGTGAAAAGCTAATGCTCTCACAGCCTGAAGTCTTCAGTCATGCAGATGCTTGTATAATCCCCCCCCCCTTTCTTTTTTTATTTTTAATTTTTTTGGAGTGCATTTAAATTGAAGGAGAGGAGCTGGGCTCAGACGAACCTCGTGGATGTGTCCCAAAATACAACCGCTTAACAATAATTGCTTATCTCACCTTCCAAACCGTGAAAATGCTAATGACCTCGACCCATGATGCACCAATTTGTCGGCCCGCCAGTGCAGGTGCAGAATAGGTTACATCCAATTCATTATTGTTACCCCCGAAGCTGCGGTGCTCCAGGTGCAGCTGGCCACAATTTGCCAACCGACGCTTTCCACAATTTGGAGGTGAAAACCGGCGTCGTCCCGTAGAAAGGGCGAGCCGCTGCTGCTGGCGGGCTGTGTGGTGTGTGCATGTAACACTGGCAGAGGGGACACATGACATTTGCTATTGTTGCTCACAAGCAGAATTTTAATGAAGGTGGTAAAAGTTTAATCACTGAGTGGAATGGACTGCACTCAAGCTGCCATATGGTTGATATGAAAGGCGTGGAGTATAATAACTATGGAGTGTGCGCCCTTATTGTGAAAGACAAATACTATATCCATCATGAATTTCAGAATTTCATGAAGTACTCAGCCGGCACTGACTTTACTTTCTCATTGTTTGAGGTTTTAGAATGATTAGAAACATCCTTCCAAGCTTTAACACAGTGTGTTGATCGGTATTGAATGGGCGACTTTTTAGACATGACGTTGGAACTATTTCAGACTTTCCATTTTGTACGGCTGGTGTTGCCGGTATATTGAAATACAGCCGTGCTGTAATAAATCCTCCCCTCATCGAGGTTTTATTTTTCAGAGTGTAAATGGTACAAACTGCAAAATCACGATATTGAAATTCCAAAGGCAAAGTGTGTCACGACATTGTTGTTCGTTGGCACCTTAAGTGTTGTTGTGAGTTAATAATAATCTCCAGAGTCAAAGAAACAGCTTCGTTTTATAGACAGTAGAAAGTACTCCATATTGTAGACTGTGCAGCATCTTGAAAGCCACAGAATAAAACAACATCTAATGGAATTAGTTTCTGAGATGCCCCCCCCCCCAAAAAAAAGAAAAAGAAAAGGTAACGGTTCGTTTTCCTTCAGAAACATGTTATTAGTTCACACTCAATTTATGAGCGAGCCTAATAAAATTAGAAGAAGTAACGAAGCATTGTGATGATAAAATGATAAATGTTTAATATGTTTGGGTTTTTTTTTTGTGTGTGTGTGTGTGTGTGTGTGTGTGTTAATTGAGGCCCTGACCCAAACAGAACATTAGACTTAATCTAAATGAGAAAACAAATTATAATTTCCACGCTCCACGCTCGGCTCTGCTTTATGCATATTTGAACAACAGGAATGTTTCTTTACATTGCTGCAGGGGAACGGCTGAAAAATGGAGGAGGGCCATTACTTTGTGCTGCTCTTCAAGAATGCTGAACCAGCGGCGGTAATTAGACTTTGTGCTGTTCTGCTGTCAGAATAACGGGTCGGTTCAGGGGAAGTCTCCCAGCGTGAAGTAACTTGATTTCACCCTCTGCTGCTGCCTGCCTGTGCATTTCCCCCCAATTTTGTACTACAGCGACAAATCATAGCTGCGAGAGAACGCTGAGCTGGAAATGTTTTTTAAAGTGCAAATTTATTGAGTGACTTAGAGTTTGTGATTCTTTGGGAAAAGTGTTGACTGAGGGCTGAAGAAGCCGACCTGAGTGATATGACACAGGACGGCTGGTCTTCAGAGGAGGAAGTGGCTCCTCTCAAATGGCTTCTGCTTTCATCAGATGATTAAAAAAAAATAATGAAATCCATATTAAGCTCAAACTTGATCTCATTAAAATACCACCTTCGACAACAGCAGATATGATTGAACTGACAGGTCGGCTGTCAGGAAGGGAAGAGAAAGTCTGACTGTCAGCCAGAACAAATAGAAGCCGCAGCATTCACTCACCCTGCTATTATTATTCACCACATAAAAACCTGTGTGTGTGTGTGTGTGTGTGTGTGAGATGGCGTAGTTCACTGTAAATGTGTTTTTTGAGAAAATTGCCTTTATTTAAAAAAAAAAAAAAAAAAGCTTTTAGCAACTATGTTTTTCACAGTTAGATCTCTTTTACTCCGACATCCGATCAACCTCCATTAAAATGATTTATTGTGTTCGTTAGCTGACAGCTGCTGTTGGAGGGCCGAGTTCAGTCAGAACTGCGGACCTTTTTTTTTTTGGACTTTGTAGTTTAGCTCCTGTTTGTTGTTGCACTCCCGATTTGGACTTTTTACACTTATTTGGGTTTTTGGATTTATCTTAGGATCAAAGTTCGACATAGAATTGGCCTGTTTATGAATCAAATGAGTATTATTATTATCTTTTGGCTCCAGCTTCTCTGATGTATCTCTGATAAAACCAGTTTGACCTCAAAAGACACGTTTTTGGCCATAAAGTCCAAATTCATGTGCAGATTTGGACACAATTGAACTCAAATGTCCATTTACAGTAAAATGAAGTGATGACATTTTATGCCCAGAACTTCAAAGATCAAGCTCACTTTCACATCATGTTTGGTCACAACACAGTTTGTTTTTGTTTTTTTTTTTTTATATATAATTGTCTAAATGTTTGTGGGTTTTGGACTTTCGGTCTTAAAATAACAATTATTGGCTTCGGGGAAAAAAATCTCTTTAATTATTTTTGACATTTTATAAAATATAAATATATGTAAAAACAATTCCGGTTTCCCTACAAGCAATTAGGCATTACCACTGTGCATGAAAATAAATAAGTTTTACTTTTTCACTCAGAGGAAGGTGAGTTTATGGGTCATTAAATTGGCTCGTGTATATGATTCAGATCGTCGCCTCAGGCTCACCCTGAAGTTTGCATAACATTCATTGATCTTTAAAATCCAGGGCCAGCTGATGTAGAATATCGCAGGCATTAAAATTAAGTTTATAATTGTTGTACTTGATAGATTTTAGTATTTCCTTCTGTCTGTTTTTTTTTATTTTTTTCCTCATAATCAGCAAGTCAAATGTAGCCCAGTCCAAACAGCTCCTCAGCTGGCTGATCCATTCAACATAAATGCCAGCTGAGCTGCATAAATACAGTGCACTTCATAAAAAAACTCAGCCGAGGACTGGATGGAGAATATTTTATCAATATGAATTACATTCATAGATGCAGATGCTCACAGAGGCTGAGTGGATGATAACAAGAGAGACATCTGTCGCTGAATTACAATTTTTGTGATGCCTGCAAAATGTCTGTTGAGACAGCCGACCGTTTCGGTCTGCGTTAAACAGAGGAGGGTCGTTAAATCCTCCGGAATCTGCAAGAAAAACGCCCCTAACCATGGATGACCTCGGATTTCTCAACTGGATGTTTTTTTTTTTTAATGGAAATCTTCAGGCCGAAGAATTCCCTGCAGAGTTTTGGATTTTGATGGCATGTTACTGGCTGACTGAAGGTCAAAGCAGCTGAATGCCGGACGTTCGGAGTCTGACCACCTCTTCGAGGAATAAACTGAATTTGTTCAATAGTCTTGAGATTTTATCGGTGAAACCTGAGAGATGTTGACAGAATCCTGGCTTCGACAACCGCGTCAGCTGCTTCATCGTCTCAGAAAATACTACACGCTGTTTACTTTGCTGTGGCACATAACCAGCTTGGTGCTTACTTACCTCAGGGATGATTAGAAAGAAATGCAGTCATGCAGCCTAATCTCTGGTGGAGAGCACTAAAGTTAAATCTGAATGAAACGTTTCAGCAGCAGTTTTTCCCTGAAACACTGAAAAGGTGTTTCTGTTTAGTCACGAACTGATAACAGAGAGACAGGCACAGAATAATCCATCTGTGTAGGTATTCCCCATATTTTGTCTCACACAGATCAGATTCAGTCTAGAATGTATTCATTCATGCCACTAAATTAAATATAAAGTGGAAACTGTGTATTTTTGGCATGATGGAAAAAAAAAGATGCTGAAATTAAAATGAGCAGGTTTGGCGGTCATCGTGCTTCGCGGTTAACTAACACCAGGCTAACGCCAAACAAACCCCGCGGCACGTCGACATGTTGTTGGTCCTGGAAAAAAAACAGCAAACAGGCTGTCCTCTCTGCCGAGGCCTGTTCGTTTCTGAGGGGTTAAGGTCGGTCCGAGCAGCAGCCCGGCTGTTTCTGCTCGTTTTTAAACACGCAGAGTCTTTTACGTGCTCCTTGATAAGCAGGACGTCTGCGTCTTCTGTAAAAACAAAGTTACAGACATCATCACTTCGTCCATTAAAATCTGTGCCGTGGTCATCTTTCATTCACTGCAGACTCTCACAATGAAGACTTTTGCAGAGTGTCTGCTGAACTGACGTCTTTCCCTGATTCCCTGAGCTGCAGCCTTCAGCACCTTTGACGTCCGATGTGCGTCTTTGAGCTGATAGGCCTGGTAGTCTGAGTGACGGCTGTGAGGATCAAGGTTGTGGCTGCACGTCGGTGCAGATGGGGGACACTGTGCTATTTCAGGCGAACGCTAAATGACCGTTGTGAATGTTCTTCGGTGCACTTCCTGTGATTCCCACGGGGGCCAATTTTAAATAATGGTTATGGGATGATGAGATTGCTGCATTTTCCTCTTCCAGTCATCCCGAAAATGGGGACAGCTGATCTGTCGCATTCATTTGAGGCCATGCGTCAGGCTCTTCTGTGGCGTGTAGCACGCCTGCGACAATTATCAGTTCGCTCTCAACACAAGAGATCAGCCTCCTGAGCTATTTGCTCATTACTCCGAGTACAAAGATGTTATCGTCGTACCTCGCTGCCCTTTTCCCTCCTTTGTGCCCCTCCTGTTGTACCTTTTTGCTCGCCTGCCATGCAAAACATTCTGTTTACAAGAGCTTTCAGGAGTAATCTAGAAAATGATGCAATGGAAAAGTTTGGCTAATTGTGCCGCTTGGGCATGACTCCAAGAGATCTCTCAGATGTTGCTGTCAAGGGAACTGTGTACCAGTTAAACTTGTCAGAGCCTTGAAGGCGCGGAGGTTGAGGTGAGGACAGGAGGAGGTGGAGAGGATGGAAAACACGACATAAAGGAGGATTTACTGCAGTTGTTGGATAAAAACCCGGAGCAGCTGAGGTGTTAAAGCCGGCGCAAGACGTTCACACGTGAAGTGTGTTTGAAAAATGGCAGATTTAGTTGTCTTTGTTATAAATCTGATCTGTGATGCATCAGGTTGCATTGAAGCGGTTTTAGTGGGCGGCAATGAGCTGTTCCATCGACTCCCACGTTCCTCCATACCGGAGTTTAGATAGTTGGCTTTTTTTATGAGTCATCATGGTGGCTTTACATTTGTCCTTAGGCTGCAAAGTTAGAAATGAAATTGTGAAAAAGTGGAGCTTAGACTTAATTTTCTTCTGCTTTCTTTTTTTTTTACTGTTATTCTATATCTCTTCACATTCAAACATCCGGATGGAAAAGACCAAAACCAACAAACCAAATTTCTCCGCTCTCTGTACTTTTCAGTTCTCCCACTCTGTCGAGGCTCAGAGCGCAAATTCATTTTGTTCCTTCTGAAGACCTAAATCTTTAAAAGCCCGTCTCAAATGTTTACTTTCACTTTTGCAGATCGTATATTAATTTCCAAAAGCAGCTGGGTGCTGGAGTTTTTTGAGAAATGTTATCAAACTGTGAATTTATATAGGGACTATTTTCAGCCATGGATTAAGACGCATCTACTATTTTTAGCATCAGAAGAGAATGAAAACTAAACCCGAACCAATAATGCGGCTCGTTCCGGCGTTTGGACGTTTGACAGCTGAACTGAGTCAGTTCATTGTTGGTGTTGGTTTTGTAGGATTTGTTGACATCAAGAGAAATATAGAATATCAGCAGCCGCCTCCTTTAAGCAGCAAAACAATTGCACATGCAGTAATGCAGTCTTTGAGTTCACAGTCAAGTGTAGTTTGGTTTTGTGCAGTTTTTTGTTTCACTGAGTTTCTCTGGTTGCAAATTACGGGCCATTTTCACAAACTATTTTATCTTACCAGTAGAAATCCTCCTCGGTGGCACTAAGGAAAGGGGACAACTATTAAATAATATTTGTGGCTTTTGTTGTAGACAGATAAACAGATCTTTATGTCATCTTGTGTCATGCTGCCTCCATTATTCCTTTGATTTGGACATCTTCTCAGGAAGTCTGAGACCTTTGACCCTGTGAAGCCCCCGGAGACATCACACGCCACGCTGCACTTGACAAATAGACTCGACTCGACCTGACTCATGGCGTGAGGAGCTGCGGCCTTTTACTGAGCCTCTGCCACTCACTAAGCGACATTACGCTGGGACACGGTGCCACTCATGGCGCAGCCCCTGGAGAGTGACGCAACCTCGAGGTGCGTCTGGCCACATGGAAACGATGTTTAAGCTGAAGTTTGTCTTCAATTCGAAACAGCCATGTAACTTGAAAATCTGGGGATTAAATTTTTATTATTTACATAAGAAAGAAAAAATAAGCAACTTTCCCCTCTCTGATGGCTGCTTACTCAGTTTGGGCTTTAAATATTTACCAACTGCTCTCATCTGACTTTCTTGCTGCAACCACACAGTCTTCTGCATGAAGGTTAATGTGGCGCAAACAGCAAGCAGGTCTGAACTGTGGTTTTGCTTTTTGGTTGCGTGTTCAGATTGTGGTTGTGTTGTTCTGTTGTTCTGCGCTGGACTTCTGAGCAGCTATGATGTTGCAGATACTGAGTCTAAATGGAACTTGACTGCCGTGATTTCAGACTGAGACAACAACATGACACCGCCAAGAAAACCCTCTGAAACCCTCCGAGAGAATAAGATAAAACATGCAATATCTCTAATTCTCTTTTTTTTTTCCTGCTTGATGGAGCTGTGCTCTTCTTCTGTGATATCTAACATCGAACTCATTCACAGGAAAAAAATCTGTAACCACGTGGTCAAAGCCGGGCAGCGTGCCCAAAAAAATATCAAGATGAATGAGCAGATTTACTTTGACAAAAATACATGAAGCTTCCCTTATTTTATACTTTATTTCATATATTTCCTTTGTCATACATGATGTGCACGGTAAGACTGGGATGCTGCTCGACAATTAGTGGAATCTGAATAAATGTATTTTGGCGTGAAAGCCATCGTGATGGAAATTAGATGAATTTGGTTGATCCCAGCCATAGTCACAGTTGTGTGAGTATCAAACATGGCTGACAAATGGCGCAGGCTGGAGCTAATATGCTGTCAGTGTGAGAACGGGCCTTTATGTGTTTGTTTCAAACAGGCTTTTGTCTGACAACAGACGCATGAACCTCATTACTCCGATTCGTGTGGGCAGCGAGATTCTTCCCGCTCCTCGGGGAAGAAACATAATATATTGGATAAAAGGTTCAAACCCTTCTGCTGGAACAATCTGACATAAGAACAGTCAAATTTCTGTGTGAGTTCTACAATTACTGAGAAAACAAAATCGAACTTATGTCATCAAACCATATGGACAACATCCAAATTTGCAGGAGCCGCAATTTTTTTTTTTTTTTTTTTTGGCTGCCACTAAAAAGTGTCGACAAATAATATTCTCCTGTCTGAAAATGCTGCTTTGGTACAAAGCCCAACAAATACTGGATCATCATCATTAAAACAGAAATTTTATGGCATTATGTAATATCTGCCAAATTAATCCCAATATGACCAATATTGCCTATTAAAAAAACAAGACTTGAGCTACGACTGTGTTTTTTGTGTGTCAGTCCAGTTTGTGTGTTTGTGTAGAGTTGGAGTGTTAACCTGTTGTTAAACTATCGATCTGTGGTCTCATTATTATTGATTTCTATGATACTGCAGCATCCGAAGAGAATTTGGTTTCTCATCGCTTTCCAAGAAACGGACCAAAGTTATTCTTCACTGCGTACTAAAATAAAAACTTAAATTACTTAAATTAGAAGAATGCAAACTGTGTTCATTTGTATTTCAAGTAGCACTTGGTGTTGAGCAGCTTTGTTTCTCATCATTAAATCACACTGTACCGGAAAATCAGACAGCATGCTGCTAGTTATTAAGACGCAGACAGATAGAAGAGCTCACCCACGCGCACACACACACACACACACACACACACGCACACACACTGCACAGGAGCAATTGAGGACAGTTGCATCGGCATCTCGAGCACCAGCTCCAACCAGCTCTGACACTTAGCAAGCAAAAGAGAAGTGGAAAGCATTAGAACACACGTTGTGCTGCAGTTGCATTCGTACACTTTGTGCTGATGATTAGCTGCTTATGAGGTGTAAAAAGGTCATGAGTCTTTGTCTTTGTTTGTTTGTTTGTTTTCCTGCCCCCTCCCTCCATCCGACCGGAGAGGAAATCATCATCTAGCCTCTGGTGAGTCACGCCCATTAACATAAACTTAAAAATAAATGTGAAGTATTACAAATCTTTCAAAGGGCGAATTTCGAAAAAAGAAAAAAAAATCTAATAAATAAAGGTAATGTTGATAATTGCAACAATTTGAGGCTGCTTCTGCAAATCGCATGATCGTTATCCACAGTTTGTGTGTGTGTGTGTGTGTGTTGAAGTGTTTATACCCCATAGAGCAGCTGGAACTGAACTAATTGTTGCTTCTACGTGAAGATGCACCAGTTTAAATCATGAGTTAGTCGACAGTGGAGGGCAGTTATAGGACACTCAAAGCGTTTCCACTGTTTCAGGATGAAACCAGCACAGGACGACATTCCGTGTGGAGGCGGGGGGTGGTGGGGGTGGAGGGTTGGGGGGGGGAGGGGGGGGAGGTTTCTGAAATGGTTCTGCCCACCTTGGTAGTCACTGTGAGGAGGGGCTTCCCTTCTGATGACGCCTTACTTGGTATCTCCTTCAGGACCATGGCAACAGTCTTATCTGCAGCCCTAGAGTCTTTCCCCTACAACAGTGAGATCAACAACGACGTGTGTCAGGACAGTTGGACAACTCAGTGCTTTTTTTTTTTTTTTTTTTTTTTATATAACTGCCCCCATCCAGGGCATCTTACAGAACAGACTTTACTTTGTGATAATGGACATACTACAGGGTGTGGGTCTGTCTGACAACAAAACATCGACTGAAGACATTTCCACAAGACTATGGCGATGAAGAGAGGGTCGCTGCACGATGTGACAATGATGATGGACGTCCAGCGAAGGACCTGCCCGCGGAGTGATGACAGAAGATAGAGCGTTCATTAGATAGAAAACTACATCCATGTTACTGGAGTTGAACGGCGATTTTTTTTTTTTTTTTTTTTGTAAAAAAACCTGCAAACGTACACAAACAGGCGAAAACTGTTTCGATCGTTGTCGACTCTCTGACCTTTTCAGCTGATTAGCTGCATGTGAGGGTAGCAAAGGCCGTTGTAGCAACACCAGCTGCTAGAAAAGTTCAGTAAGATCTGGAATCCGTGACTCGTGTTGCTTTCACCACTGCAGTCGAGGCTGATAAGACCCAATCAGGGGACAACCGGGTCGGGCAGGTCTCTTTTTTTTTTTTTTTTTGCCCCCTTTAGGCTACAAGCAGATCTGGACTTTTCAAAAATAGACAAAATCAACAGCGTTTCTAAAAACAGTGCTCAAAAACATGATAGTGTGGACTTTAATGTCTTGGACCATGTGGTGATGATAAATTCTGGAGCTGCAAAAATTCATTTTAAACAAAGTTAACAGCTTCACTATGTTCCTGAAATCATCCTTGTCCAGTTTCTTTCTCTCTGACAGAATAAAGTGCATCTTTTGGCTTTGGACTTTTGATCAAGTCTGACTCCGTCACATTCGTCCAGACCAATCAGCTACTCTAAGAAAGGAGAAGTGCTATTCAGTATTCAGTTTTTGTGTTTGTGTTTTCAAACCAGATCAGCATCTGTGATTTATTTTTCTAACCACCTCTTCCTGTGGGAACAGAATATTTCCTACCAACAATCTCATTTGACGCCATTATGTTCTTTTTCCTCTTTGCCGTCTGGTGATGACAAGCTCCCGCTCTGTTTCTTTGCTGTTTCCTGTCTGCATCTTGCCTGTAACTTTAATTGTATCCTGCAAATGTTTGGCTGAGTGACGCTGCTTGTCAGATTGCGGCTTCATTTTAGGTTTAAGGGCAATTCCACCAAACATATCGAATTCATCTGTCGTTCAGCTACCTGATCAGCTCGTACAATAGCTACTCAACACCTGCTGCGTTATTCATTATAATTACTGATAATTATATTTCCTTACAATTACCATCAACTCAATTGTTGTTGACTTTATTGTTTTTTTTGCTCCGGTCTTGCCGGCGGTTGTTTGGTTCTCAGGAAATTGCATTATAAGCAGAAGCTTTATTTGGAAAAAGTGCATTTAGACAACCTGCTGCTGTGATTTGACTCTAAGGGTTGTGACAGTGAACTTGTGGACAGAGACTTTATTGTGACTTCCACTGGACAGGGACACCCCCCCACCCCCCCATCCACCACCCTGAAGCCCGTCCAGAAGGAAAGTGTAAAATTTGCAGTTTGTTCACAGAAAGAGATGGATCACATCAGGCGCTATGAACCATTTTAGGACACGCAGATATCGCAGAGTTCCCTCTACACGTTTCATCTCTGACAAGGAGAACTCCTCCTTCTGCAATCAAACTTTCTCTCCACAGAGAGAGAAAACTTCTGGCTCAGTTTTTACATTTTGTAGCTGCCAGTAGAGACAGGAAGCCTTTTTTAGCTGGATTTTATTAGGACATTTCCGATAGCAAGAAAAGTAAATCTGGCATTCATCCTGCTGATTACTTCCACCTATCATGTCATAAAATGCACGTGCTTGGACTTGAAAGGGAGTTCCCAGCGAAGACTTAATCTGCCTAACAAAGTCCCAAACGCCGGCTTCACCTGCTCCCCGTACTCGCTCTGTGTACATGAACAGCAGCCCTCGGCTAAACAGCTGCCAGGAGCAAAGCGGGATTCACAAGGCCGAGAGGTGTTTCAGAAAAGCCTTTAACAAGGCCAAACATTTGTTGTTTTGTCTTTTCTCTGAACGGCAGATGATGCAGTTTGAATAGCGCTGAATGTTCCTACGCTGCCATATGTGCAGGTATTTCGGGAGCCAACAGTGTCGAGGAAATCTTCCACCAGGCAGGCGACCAGCGTGAGAGCTGGCTGGCACTCTTAAGTCAGCCTGCTGCGTCGATTTGGGTCAACTTTCGCTAAAAAGGCTTTAAAGTTATTATAGATACTGTATGTTTGGCAGCACATTCGAGAGCGGACAACATTTGGCCCGGCTCACATTTTCATTTGTTAGTTTAACATGTTGGCATCTGGCAAAAGATAAAATCTTTTCAGGATGGACCTAAATGTTGCTGCTTATCTCCAGACTCAGAAATTCACAACAAACACAGTCTCCCAGCCACGCTCATGCACCGAGAGAGTTAAAACGAGCATCGCATTGTCTTGAAGAAGACCATAAATTCATTAGGAAAATGTTTCTGCTTTTAAAAAATAAATCAAATGAGGAGGACTGCCATTTTCTAATTTTGACAACCAGTGTAGTCGCCCCCCTGATGGTCATTAGATAGAAAACAGGATTAAGGCACTTTAAACGTGGGCTTCCTTTTTTTTTCAGACCCAAATTCAACATTTTAACATTTTCGATTTTATGCATAAAGTGTAATTTTGTCTTCACGGGTCACGACCTTTTCAGAAATGCTCTGACACCAATCACTTGTTGTCTTTGAGCCTCTCTTTCCAGTATCGGACCATTTGAGCTGTCAAGCTTTTAGATTTTGGTAATGTTTACAAATGATCCGTTTAATTTGGTCACGTTGTTCTTCTTGATTTAGATCTGTCTCCCTTTTCGCTTTGCTCATTTTTTAAATCCCATTGTAATTTCATTTTATATTATAAATTTTTTTCCATTGGGGTGTCCTGGAAAAAGATTGCTTGCTCTCAATGGCCTTCACTGTACAAATAAAGGTTTGAAGGAATGAATGGATTTGAATTTAAAAAAGAGACTGAAAAAGCTGAACAGCAAATGCATCTCGAACAACAAAGGCTCAGACTAATGATGACTAAAGTTCCATTTTTAATGCCGTGCCGCTGTATTGTGCCATCCTCTGTGGCATTCACAAGACAGTAATCCAATAATCTATACTGAATTTCACGCGTCATCACTCCTGCACAAGGAAATGAAGTCTGTAACTAAACTTTAGATGATGAAATATTGTCAGGACGTGGCGGCAGAACTGTAGCGCTTATAAATCTTCAAACTCAAGGTTACTGGAGGTGGGACCATCCTTTCAGGACATTAAAGTGACAGCCCACTTTGATGGCACCTGTTAGTTTGTGAGTCGCCTTCAGTTTGTAGTTTGGCTGTCATCAGTTTTTTTTTTTTTATAACCAGAAGAAGGTGGAGCTGAGGAGGAGTGAGGGCTGGATCTGGCCTACAGTCTGTCAATCACAGAATAGCCACGCCCCCCTGATTCATGCCCTGATTCATGATCAGTTTTACGCTAAATAAAACGAGCGTCATGTTGACCTGATACTATTGAGATATAAAGTGAAAAGTCAGGCCATTTTCCCATCGACTTCAATACAATCTGACCAGTGGAGTCGCACCCTGATGGTCATTAGATACGACGGAGGTTTCGAATAGACCGCTGAAGGAAAGGCAAACTTCTGGAAGAGATCAGGAATCCTGATCAAATTTCCTTTTTCCTAAATTTTCAGGCTCCGTCTGAGTGTCAATAGTTTTTATTCCCTTCAGTCTGTGTTGTGTCTGTTCTGGTGGAAAAACAAAGGTTGCCCTCGTTTTTAATAAAGGATGTGCTGCACGTTACAGCTCCACTCTTCATACTTCCTGTAAAAAATGGATTTCATGAGGGAATACCTGCTGCTCCTTTATCCTGTTAAAACGCTGACATTTGAGTCCTGATTTCTGCAGCAGAGATTAGGCTGTGCCCGGGGGGGGGGCACATAAAGTATGGATTTTCAGTCGCATCAGGCTGAAAAAAGCTTCAGTAAATGTTTGTATCATTTCAGATGAAATTCACATTTAGTCTGGTCATCATGATGACCGCCACATGCTGCAGCATCAGCCGGAGTTTGGGATGAGAGATGAGTCTCTCCTTGCTGCCGGCAGGCCCTCCGCCTCTTACCTCTGGCGCGATGATTCGCTCTTTGTGTCGGAGAGAAGCCATGAATAATAGCTAGGAGGCCTCTCCACAGATGGGAAAGTGATCACAGCCGGGGATGAGCACATACTCCATGCACATGAGAGGAAAATATGTGGCACACTTCGGGCTCCGGTGAGACCAAACAGTGGCGGATAATGAGCGGATCGCTGCAGCTCCCGAACGCCACCCCGCTGAGCTTGTGTAAATAAGCTCCTCTTAATAAGTCCCTCAATAGGGGGCGGGGGAGGTGGCAAAGTTCAGGCTGCCGAAAAGACACTAGATGAGGAGGCTGGGCTGGATTCACCGAGCGGAGTGCCAGGAAAAGCTTTTCGCAGCATTCTTATTTCATATTAAAGATGGACAGTTTCCCCGTTGAAATGTTCCTTTAATCGGCAGAAATAACTAACACGTGTGCATGTGATTCTGTCGCTGTCTGTTACAAGTTCACAACCAGATAAACAAACGCACAAAGCTCCGATGACGCCGCTGACCCTTAACCAGATCCTCAGCCTCTCCCTCCTTTCTTACTCTGTGACAAACCTCTAACACACACGGTGTCAAAGGATCCTCAACGCTCTGGATGCAGGAGCCAGTAACTGACTTCCAATAATACTATTACTCCAGATAAGCTAGGCTAATAACTATAAATGTTTCAAAGGGTCTTCAAATTTATAGCTGCCATTTCAGCTGAGGCAGCTCAGGAGGAGGCTTTCTGTCAGTGTGACATTTTCTGCCACTGTTTATTGGCCTTCGTGCGCTTTATGGGGATTGGTTCTCGTAATGAACGGGGAATGATGGCCGCCACACATAATACGCCACAGAGAAGTACAATGTGATGCGGTTTTGAGAAGTCATTTGAGGAATTTACTGTGCTTATGGCAGCTCGTGCATCACTGCCCCCCCCCGAACTGCTGGCCTGGACTGTAAGAGCCAAGTCCAAGTCTCCAGCGGATCTATTTATTATCCAGACAAGTTCCCAGAATGTTTTATAAAGACTTGAAAAATGTCACACTAAATCACGATCAGCGGAAATCAACACGTCCCAGCACGAGACAAAATCTAACATTTGGAAGGCGCATTCAGATTCAGGCCACTTTTTTGTGATGTTTGTGTGTGCATGTGGCAAAAATTAAGGTGGAGAAAGGCAATTATTCTAATCTGCACATAATTATAACCCTGGAACGCAGCATGGTGGATTTATTTCTCATCTCCAATCAGTATTTGATTCCTTGGTTACCTTATTTCCTCCATAACAAAAGTGCAATTTAGGCCACTGAACTAATTAGAAGAATTGGAAGCGGTGGCAAAGTTGTGTGTTTTTCATTTTCTTGTGTGTATATAATGACATTTAACGCAGCATGGAAAATAGGAGCTAGGGAATAATTTGGGGGGGATTGTTTTCTAAAAAGGAAGAAGAAGAAGAAGAAGAAAAGTAGACTTCATGTTTACACTTCATTTTTGCATTGAGACTTGTCGGCTGTTTTCTTTACTACTTCACCAAATATCTGTAAAAATCTATTTGTCAGTCGATATGAATGACGTTTAATGTTAAAGGGCATTAAATGGCTGATCTGTCACTTGCATTTAAACTGATGAAGCCAGAAATCCTTCATTAGCTCTGTGGTCTGACATGTATTTGACTCAAAGGTTCAACTTCCTCTTTGTTTTCAGCTCCTTTGCCAATTTAAAGCGAATCCTCTTATTCCACCCCCCCAACCCAGATTGCTCGGACAGCCGAGCTCAGCCACAGAAAGAGAAGTTCCCACCGTGCAACGACAAACGAGTATGGAGGGATTTCAGCTTTGGTGGTGATTTAAATCTGTCAGTCAACAAAAGAGGTTTTTGGGTGAATTGCTGAAAACGCCCCCCCCCCCCTCAACAGCAGCGTTTCTGCACCTGCAGCATTTGAGTCGCGAAAGGAGCCGACAGGTTTCCGCTGTGAATCGCAGCCAATGCAAATTATTTTTCGAGTTTGCTTCAGTGTCTTCAGGAGCCGCAGCCGTGAGTTGGGCCTCGCAGGATAAGCAGAGCTGGTAAATCAATTATGAGAAAGCGTTCAGAAATCAAAAATAGCTGCTGTTTTTACGCTTGTTTTGGTTTACAGCAGAAATGATAAAACGAATCTTTGATTGGAGCCAAAATCCAAATGAAGAGGTGGGAAACATGGCCTAAAAATAATATCCAATCTCTTTTTTTCACACCGCAACACATTTATGATTTTAATTAATTGACGGGGAAATGATTGTGCTCGTGTTGTTTCAGACTGGTCTGTTTGAAATGCTGGAATAAATTAGCTGTGTTGCTGCTTTTAGTCGGCGAATTTTACAGCGCTGGCTCAAGATGGGACAGTAAACGACGTGAGCCAGATTCAGACGGCCTCCTGGAGCTCGTTAGCGTCGCTGTCATGTCTCACGTTGCTGTGAACGACCGAAGCTCAGGCCGTTCCACACAAGTTAAAGTGAAAATCGATTCTCACCCTGAACCATGAATTCAAATAAATCATTAAATTCAAGATATCACACGGCTCTGCTCGTGCTCTCCCTGCTGCTCGCTTCAATGAATGTCACAAAAGGCACGGCAGCTATTGTTTGTCTTTTTTTTTTTTTTTTTTTTTTTTTAAGCTACAGCATTATTTCAGCAGCAATAATTAGGTTAGACTAACGTTTGGAGGATAAAGTCCATGTCCAAAGTGCTCTCTTCTTCACCGAGTCACCTCTCCTCCTTTACGATGGTATTGATTTGTTAGACCGGCCTGCCTCGGGGCTTTGGGAAGCAGTGTGAGTCTTTTGAGTTGCATCTTTTGTGTTTGTGTTTTGTGCCTGAGACCTGTGATGAGACCATCTGAACTGTTCTCACTGGGGAACTTCCTGGTTTCTACTGCAGCATCTTAAACACCGGATATAATTTTTGAGGTATTTTTTCAACCTTGCTTTGCTGTGAAAGTCAGGAGATGTTTCACTGTCACTTAATGGATCCCACGGGACCAAATATAAAATCAAAATCCACAAACAAACCGGTGTGTTGTGACCACGATGAAAAAAAGATGCTGAAATAGTTTTTATAGTGGGGAAAAAAAAAAAGCTTTTTCATGGTAGACCGACTAATGTGTACTCTGATTATTAACAAAGATTTGAAGGTTGAAGGTTTGAAGCCTGAAGACTTGGTGTGTGTATCTGGGGGTTGACCAAACGGCGGCCTTTCTTCCGCAGCATCGTTTCATGATCAAGACGGAGATCTGGTCCAAGAGAGCAAAGAGCTGAGCTAACATAGATGAGGCTTTCCAACGGTGGAGACTGTTGGACCGGGAAACAAATCCAGATCTGGGTTTCTGGTCCTCACCCATAATGACAGACTGAAACAGGGCAGCACAGCAGCAGAGTGGTTAGTGATGTTGCCCCACAACAAGAAGGTCGCGGGTTTGATTCCCAGGTCTGGTGCCGAAGACACCATGTTTATGTGTGGTTGTTGGTCTCTGTCTGTCTCTGTGTGTTGGCCCTGCGATAGACTGGCAGACCTGTCCAAGGCGACCTCGCCCCTCGGCTTGTAGACAGAGAGGGGCGTCCCTGTTCTGGAGTCATTGGGTTCAAGTACAGAAGTAACTGTGCAGGAACATCAGTGACTTTTAGCTGCAGTTTAAGAGCGGAAAAATGTCCTTTCTGCTTGTTAGCTTTTCTGCTGCAGCAACACTCTTCGCTACGTTTATGCTGTTGTGTTTCTGCGCATGTTTCATATTATATAGTTGTGTTTCGCTTCGTTGCCGTGTCGGCGCTTTGCTCTGATTCAAGTCCATGAATTTGGTTGGTGGATCTGAAGGAGCTCTGAAGGAACAGCGATATTTCTTTTTCTGTTGAGTTATAGTTTGAAATCAATGATCCTTTACCAGCGCTGCTTACTTTACCTTTAATTAACTGCAGTTTCATCAGACACACAAGTTCTAACTGTGCACTATTAGATTTCCGTGCAGGAGAATAATCATTTTGCTTTGAATCTAATTTCAGCACGGCACAATTGAATATTTCATTTCATTTCATATTCCATTGTGGAGAGGATCTACCATGATGGAGCTTTCAGAGGAATGAAGTGACACCGTGGGGGAGGCGGAGGTCCGTAATGCCCAGTAATGGGGATAGATGGGGAAAAAGTGCCTTTGAGGGTTTACAGGCTGCTGCTCCCAAAGACAGCTGAGCAAATACAGCCTAAATAAAAGTCAATGCAAAGGCATCGGGCCGTCTCGTGTGTGTGTCACGCTGTAATGCCCCCAAATACCCACAAACCACCTCTGAGGTCACACCAGTGAGCCGAACTGTGACCTGAGAAAGAGACAACGATTTATGTGCCTACATCTGGGCAGCAACGCACATAATCTATTTTCACCACTGATCAAGCTGGCAAGTTAGACAAAATCCACCAGGAAACGCAGAGACGACGAGCAGCTGTCAGAAAGGTGTTACACCTAAAATATCAACAGTTAACCTCAACGCTGAAAGAGTTAAAGTACAAAAAATACCAAACCGTAGTCGAAATTCCAATTCACCTGCATTAACGAACCTGAAAGATGAAATAACTTAAATTAAAAACCATAAGTGACTTATTTTGGGTGAGAGAGAGAAAATAATCACATGAAATAAATAAATTAAACTAAATAAAAGCTTCTTGCAACATGTATTGAATACTATAGATGAAAATTTGAGTTTATCTCTCAACGCCATGCATGGCTGAATTAGTTTTAAGGTATAAATGTTGTTTCTGAGGTGATCTGGAGACGCTGTCGCTGCAGGAAGAGCACTCTGACAGAAGACGGCCCTGATCTAAAAAATGTTTTTATCTCTTCCAAAGAAGCAGTCTGAGGGAGCAGCACGAAGAGCTGGAAGCAGCTGAAGAACGCAGAGTTTCTCCAGCTCACAGAGATATCACCTAAAAATGATTGAACAATAATACGATTCACAACCTCCCTTTCATGTTTAATTTCATTTTCACGTGTTTGAGACACGATTCTAACTCCTGGAAGTTTCCACAAACTTTTAGACAAACACAGTCAATCACGTTAATCAACATTGAATTGAACGACATGACCCAACAATTAGATTTCTCATGCACATGCCTTTTTTTTTGTATTTTGGCTGAGACAGAATTTAGTGCTAACTCTGCTGAGAGATTCAGCTGCATGCTCCGTGATATAAATTCAGACCACTTGATTGAATGCTGTGCTGCCGCTCAAAAAATGAGTAATGAATGCAAAGAATCTCTGTCTGACTGTTAGACCCTCCTCCATTAGCCGAGAGAAGAAAATAAAAACTTCCAAACCCATTACTGCTCGACGACAATCACCTCCGCATCATTCACTTGTCAATATTCACTCTATTGATCACTCCCCATCGTTTGCATCCAGTGATGCGGATCTTTGAGGGCGATAAACAGTTTGGCCTCTGAATGGAGACACTCTGCAAAACAAAATTCATCTGGTCAAAAAAGGAACTGACTGGATTGTGTCTTTGCATCTGGTGGTCACATAAAAGGCCGACAGCTGACTTCACAAGTGATGAACGCGCGCGCACACACACACACGAGTTTGAACTTCTTGAAACTAAACACAACACAGGCCTGAATTCCATCGAGAGCGCCAAGCTAACGTAAAGGATGAGACATTTGAACTGGATGTGAACCCTTTTTTACTTCAGGCATGCTCTATATCAAAGATCAGGATAATGTATTATTTATATTTATATTTATATACCCATAGGTGTGTGTGTGTGTGTGTGTGATGTGGTTACACTCCATACTGTTCTATCAGTATAGTTTTCAATTGTACTTTGCATGATCGTGTTGCGTATATAATCTCTTATAAGGAGAATAATGTCGCTTTTTTTTTTTTTTTTATATCACACAGTAGCTACACACTCATTCATTCCCAGATTTATGGTCCATTTTGCTCCTAATGGGATCATCATTTAAAAAAAAAAAAAGATCAACATGTTGTATAACACTAAACTACAAACCGAGACCATAAACTCATCAGGAAAGTGTTAACTGAGCTAATAAATCCAAAGAAAAGGAAGGATGTTTTCCCATAGACTTCAACACAATATGCCTCCTTATTAGTTGCTTAGATAGATAGATAGATTTACAGTCCTGGAGTCCAGTTTACAGTTTTAACATATCATAACACCCTCCTTGGACTGATTGTACCGATCAGTCGGTTCAGTCTCAGATGTGTAACATTTCCTGTCCTGCCTTCTTTCCTAACGACAGAACTGATTAAGAAACATTTTATTATTATTATTATTCAATCTTGACCTTCGAAGGAGCAGTTTGAGAGAAAGCCCATTCAGATCAGATACTTGTAGATGCAGATTGTCTCAGTCCTGAACGTCCTCAGAGAAACAGTTCCAGGACAACTGAGGAAAATGAACCTGCCGATGAAGACAGTGTGATGTGGTCCAAATCAAAGCCGGACATTTTCAACAGGACAGTCACCTTTGGTTGGGATGTCAGAGGTCAGAGGTCAGGATCGCTTTTTCCTGTGCAGGGTGAACTAATCTAAACACCTATAGAGGAGCAGGGGCTCGTTCTGAAGAGAGACGTGCATGTGCTCCCTGTGGACGCTGTCGGCTGCTGCTCATGAAACATTTCCGCTGGATCACAGAGCACGTAAAGAGGATGACGACTGGACTCGGGACCCGACCCAGAGGACTCATGTTTTAACACCGTATCCACTTGACTTGGAAGCGCTTAGTGGAGTGACTGGGGGCGCTTCAGCGTCGGTGTCCGTTACCGACAGCTTTGGGTTGGAGAGCTCACATGAGATGTGTTTTGGCAGATGAATGTTTCATTAACGAAAATCCCAGTTTGGCAGAAAAAGAGGAGGATTTCGCCGAGGTTCGGAGTCTGCTCGGTTCAGTATCGGATAAATCATCCCCATTTCTCATTATAACTGCATATATTATCATTTTTTATATTGTGTAACGTGGACTACTTATCATATATAGAGCATATAGACATACGCAGTCTGGCAGGAGGTATCGTAGTCTAAAGTAGGGCATGCATTGTGAAAATAATTGGATTTAAAACGAATACATCTCAGACATAAGCTGTACTTCTGGCTTCTATATGTTGCGTTTGTGTCGGCGCTTATATTACTAATTGCAACGTTCGCACAACTGTCGTGTTATTCACGTTTAAGGATGTGTGTTCACTCACTCCGTGGCCTCTCAGAGGATTGTGACTCTGCGGTGTTTACCGCTCTGCTCTCCTCGCTTTCCTCCAGAGACGGCTCCACTATCAGGTGCCACAGAACGGAGTGATAGACTTTGTTTTGACTTCCGCTCTTAGTTGCCGGAGAAGCTCGATTTCTCTTTTTCCTTTTGAATTCTTTAAATGATCCCTCATGTCATCTGTCAGAGCAGCAAGATTGAGTTGTGAAGCTCTTGAGTCAAGTCCAATGCTTTATGGCCACGTCGGCCACAAGGACAGGGAGAGGGATTTCATTTGGGCGGCCGTGACCATCAACACATGAACAAACGAACCTTGTAAACCCCGCTGCCATCAGCTGGATCATTAAAAGCTATAGGAGACGTAAAGTCCCGACTTTGTGTGCCGTTGTCGCCTGCGTGATTAGCTCCAGAAACTCATAAAGGCATTCCTGCTGCTCTTTCATTTCCTGCTCTCAGGGGCGATTTAAACTATCTTGCAAATTACACATCCCAGTATGGACCGCCACTGCTTTTGATTAACAAGTTCATTATTTCAGATCTGAGAGAGTGACAGCTCGTCAGAGGAGCTGTAATGTGGAGCATGCAATCAGACGCATATTTGGTTTCCAACAGATTCCAGACACGTCGAGTCAAACAAATTCCAGCCTCTTACAACCGATCATTATCTTTAAGGGGAATTCAACCCTCGGATTAACCCCAGATCAGTTCATCAGAGGAATCCTCCTTCCGCTGGTAGATGCAACCTAAACACTTCGTGAAATTAGACACAACCAGCTCCACACGCCTCACAAAGCAAATGTCGTTCATCCTCTGCTGAGCTGAACCTGACTTCACTCAGCCGCCTCAGCGTGGATTAAGTCAAGACCGAAGACAAACTGATTTATCAGAGTTTAATGGGGGGTCTCTGGGAAACAGACCAATTTAACCCTTTTAATTTAAGTCGAACCCACATTAGTTTTTTTCATGTGTAGTTTTTAAATCAAGTCTTCATTGATTCAGCTCAGCCTCAGCTGATTGCTGATTGTGTCACAGGGATTGTAGCTCAGACAACAAGGAAAAACGAACAAACTCCTCCTGTCTTTGAAAACAGCAGAACTTTTTTGCTCTCAGCAGCTCAATCAGAAGTGCCTCCTGTGTTCCCCATGTCCGTTTCACAACGAAATCCACCAGCTGATTTTTTTTTGTGTTGTTGTTGTTGTTGCGAAGCAGCAGCTGGCTAATGCTCCAACTGCATGAGCAGAAACTTAATACGGAGAAATGGCAAACAGCCAGGCTGATATTAATGACGTAAAATGACTGTACATGCTGCACTGTTTTCCTTTTTGCTCCCAATAAAAAGCGCCACATTTAGAAGTTATTAGCTGTAACGCTGCAAACATCCTGTGCTGCGACTTCACCTGGTGGAGACCTGGACCGGAAACTGGGGCTCCGTCAGTTTCAGGAGAATCTGACCTTTTACTCAACGACAACAACCAACGAAGGAAATCATGAATGAAGAGAGGGAGACTGGAGAATGATGGGAAATAATGAGCTCAGCAGTAAGACCTGCTGCCATTTCTTAGCAGCAGAAAAGGAGTCAAAATTTTAGCTGTTTCCCTTCCTGCCTGATTGCCCCACTAAATGAAAGGCGTCTTTAGGTACACGGGCTGAAGCAGCGCCGTGTTGTTGTGCTGAGGTTATTGTCCGTTCTTCAGAAGCCCTAATGACCTGGCTTCACGCTCGGCGGAGTGGTGTCTCTATTTCAGCTGTGAAACAAATAACAGTGAGTCAGTTCTCTCCTTCATCATTCTTTGGACTGTAGCTACAAAGCAGAAACACACAAGCCATCTGTGAGCTGCGGGATGAAGTGGCCAACTTGTGAAATACCCACAATTCAGCAATTCCTCATGCGAATTCTGCTCCTCGGCGCGCTCTTGTCATCTAAGACTAATGGTATGCAGCGTCGGCTCGTTTTATTTTGAACACCACAGCAGCTCTGAACGTCTCACAGAGCAGGTGTATTCTTCTCATGTGTTTTATTATGTGGCGTGAAGCAACTGTTTACGTCAGCACGGATGTTTTATTATTATTATTATTATTATTATTATTATTTTGGAAGGATTTTTTTAAAAGGGATCCACTGAAAAACTCATCTCGCACTGGTGTGCCAATTTAAACTAGTAAATTCAACAACCAGACGATTTCCTAAGTTTAGTTTGTGACACTTTATTGTGGGGCAGCACTTTTGGTCCAACCCTTTTACACCCACATTCAGGCTTTTCTGTTTCATTTGTTTTTTTATCGACTGGTATCGACTTAAATAAGTATCAATCTGGACTTTTTCAGAAAGCACTGATTCACTAGTTTCAGGGCGAGAAACGTTCATATCTGCAGCTGTAAAGACGAGAAGAACAACAGCACCTTTGCAGCTTTATTTCGATGTGAGCAAAGCAGGAAGTCAGGAAATGTTGCTTATACGGTGACAACGTACGTAAGGGTGAACACGAAATCCAACATAGGACTTTCAGAGAAATACACGCATGTTGTTTTAAAGTACAGATGAGGCATTTCGTCCTCAGTGGTGCAACAGGCAAAAAGTGATAGCTTCTGATTACAGTTCGAATCGGATGATAAGGGTAAGGTAACGAAAATGGCAGAATTTGGCTCCATGTGTATCCCCGCCCAGTGTTGTTTTCTTCCTGTCCCTGGTAGGAAAGTTTTTCCTTGACCTGAACTCAAAAACAAACAAAAAAAAAATTGTATCTGATCTGTGGGAGGACTTATTAAAGCATTCTAAAAAAAAAAAAAAAACGGAAATGGATCCGAGTTGACATTAAACTGCTCTTCACCCCGGTTCCTGTCTTTTTCTGTAATGCCTCCCTCCTCCTCTGGTTTTGAATGTAGGTCTCAGATTACATCTATCATGACTCAGAAGCCAAACAAAGGAAACTCATCTATCTGATGCAGCAGCGAGGAGCCAGGTGGTCAGACATTACCTGAGGGGAAAAAAGGAAGAAACCAATAAATAAATTCAATTCATCCAGACGTTAGACCTCACCCCCCCCCCCCCCCCCCCCCCGAAAAAGATACTGCTTTAATCAAAGAGGCACACTTTCAGTCAGGGAGAAATCACACCCACCAATTGACCTCGTCCATTATAAACATTCCCGCTTGACCCCGATTTGCGCTTCTTGTCCGAAACTCATCCATTACGATTTGATCAGAGCTCACTGAGAACAGCGGGGTTCCTGTCACAGCCCAACCTGCGGGGATGTAACTCTTCCTCCAGCAGCAGAGCCGCCAGCTGGAGGGTAATAAAAGAAGCTGACATAGTTGTGTAAGAGTACCTCATCCTCTGTGCGGCCGAAACGCCGCTGCACGTCTCGCTATAATTAACCTATGAAGGAGGAGCGTGAGAGGGGGCTGAGGGATCGGTAACCTACAACACAGGATCCACGTTTCAGCTGACTCGCCGCATTTCACACTCTTTGTAGCTGCCTGCCAGCGACAGCCAGAGCTGAAGGCACCTAACGCCGCCAATGAACTACTTCAAATTTCAAAAGGACATGAGGATGAAATGATCTGAGTTTGGTGGTCAGAGGTTAAGGTCAGCTGTTTAAAGTTATAAACAGCTGACCAAATAAATAAACAGGGATGACGGGACAGTTATTTGCAGCCCCGTCACCCAGCCATCACATTTAAATTCCTTGTTTGTGTTTCACTGGTCTCCTGCTGTTAACAATAAATTGCTTTTTTTTTTTGGTGCCCTCCACAAAAGTTGGGAAGGAGAAAGAACACTTCAGTTAAGTTTACAGAAAGATTGCCCTCAAACTTTGAGTCGGCTTTGACTGTTTAAGCGCATAACAAGAATGCCGATCTCGGAAACATGCTTTCAATCTGAATAATTTTCTGATATTCATTACTGAATGTGAGAAGAGTAAAAAGAAGTGAGCTCATCGGTGCCATTGAGACCGTGTGGGCAGTCTGATTCACATCAGCTGCCAACCCACTGGGATGCCACGCACTGCTTTGTGAACTGATGTTTGAAGCCAGAGAAAAACATATTTGGATGCTTGACAGTGTGTGGGAACATCTGTCAATCACACCATAGCCACGCCCCCCCAACCCATTCTCCGCTGTTTCCTCAAACATCATGTTGTATTGAAGAAGACTTGAAACTGGAGATTGAGACCATAAACTCATTAAGAAAACATTCACAGAGCTAATCAATCAGTGAGCTGCAGAGCCATTTTCCCATAGACTTCAATACAATCTGACATACTTTCACATCTATCCTTTCATTAGATAGAATGGCGATTTTTAGAATCTTTTACATTCGCTCAATTCGGCCGTTTCAAAACAAAGAGAGCGGCAGAGGAAAAGGAAGGTCAAGTTTTAGTTGATGATGCTGAAAATCACACAAAATGAAATTTTCAGATTGTCGTCTTTACCTCTCCTTCTCCCAGAAGTCTGAGAGCGACTCTGAGGGATAATGGGGGGGGGTCACGACGGAGAACGGGGGAGCCTCCCTTTGATAACTCCTCATTTCCCGGCAGAACAAAAGCCCTCTCCGGGCCCTCGTGGCCAATTTCCCCTTTCCCCGTTACCTGGCCGTTCGGAAAAACTGTAGAAAAAAAGAGGACAGTGAGCTCTTCTTGCAGAGCCAGCGCGGCTCATTACTTACACTATAGCTGCCTCGGCCTGCAGCTGCTAATGATGAGGGATGGCAGTAAAAGGAGGAGGATCCCCTCTGTGCATTGAGCAGGAGGGTGCAGTAACCTGATTACTAGCGGCTGCCTGGAAAATAGCATTAGTTTCTCGCCGCGGACCCGTCTCTCACTCGGAGGCGCTGACTGTCCTAGATCTGGGTGGCTGCACCGCCTCGCTCTCTGTGGATGAATTTTACATTGTGCTTTGTAAGGAGCTATCATGTGCAAGGCTGCCGTCTGTCCCTGAGTGCTCTGACGGCAGGATGTGACTCTCGGCCTTTCTTTGCGGATCGCTATTCCGGCTCATCAAGATGAGTTTTGATTTAATTATCTGGCCACGCAGGTCCAGCTACCCTTCAGATACACGATGAAGATGTTGTTGATGCCATTTGGCGGTCCAGCTGAGATGACCGGCGGGGGGGGGCAGGCCATATCCTGCAACTTCAAAACTGAGGGCTGCTCACAGAGTAGCCTTATAATGAGTTGACTTCAAATGAGAAAATTAGTTTTTATCAGACGGATACCTGCAATTCAATCAGGACCACTCATCTGTCTGTTCTGTCTGGAGTGTCTGTGGTACAGAAATAGACCCAGAGCTATTTATGGATGGAGAGAGACAGAGGGAGACAGGAGACAGACTCCACGGCCGCATCAGCAGCTCTGTCTCACGCCGACGTCAGCATGCTAACATACACTTCATGCTTTTTCAGCAGATGTTTTCATGCCGGTTAGCAGCACGCATGAGATGTTTCCCCCAAAACGCTGATTCTTCAGTAAACTTCCGGCTGATTTATCCTGAAGATCGTGAACGTCTCTGCAGCATTCGATGGCAACTCCTCCATCAGCACGACTGCTGCTTGTACACTTCAGCCTCATATTTACAAACTGATTGACGGTCCCCTCTCCACCTCTTAATTTTTTTATTTTTAATCAACTGGTGCTTCCAGAGTTTTGAATGTGAAACAAATCAAAGCATCGACTCACAAGCCATTATGTGTTGTGTCCCTGTGGACCTTAAACCAACACACACACACACTGATAATGTTGCTCAGACACAGGCCCATGAGGCCGTTGTTACCTTGAGTGACTTTGGCCAATTAAACCCTTTGAAAACAGCAGCTGGCAGGATGATGAGGAGGGGCGGGGCATTAATGTGTAAGCATCAGCACCACGACAACCTCGCGACCTGCTGATCATGAGGATTTTTTTTTTTTTTTTTTTTTTTCCGGATCCTGATCCAGGCGTTTTCTTTTGTACCAGCTCTAATTAAAATCTCATGGATATCCTCATCATTTACCGCCTTATTAGTGTGTCTAATAAGTGATTCAGAGCTCAACCTCCAGAGATGTGAAAGTTGTCGGTTAGAATATTTTGAATGTCTGCCTGCATGTGATTGGAAAACAGATGGATACGAGGCGGGCTGTCAGTGATTATGCATTAATTAACAGTCCTAGGTCAAGTGTAGGTCTCCCAAAGTGATGTTGCACTCTCTCACCCCCCAACCCTGATTATCACGGTGTCATGCTGCCACCCTCAAGGCCTTTTCACCCCAAACCCGCCTCCCCCTGCTTCTCGTGCAGCGGTCCTTCGCTGAGATGGATTTAGGTCCCGCTGCGCAGAGATGCACTGTCAGTAATGACTTATTGTTTGAAGATGCTCACTCATGCTGTGAGAGGAAATGAACGCTCTTTAGATTCAACCATTTACATATCATAAAACGATCTGACTACGCGAGCAAAAGGCAGAAAAGAGATCACCAGTTGGATTTCTTTTTTTTTTTAGTATTATTTCTATAATTCCTCAAAATGAGCAAAAAGAGTGAAAAGATGGACTCACAAATTTCTGGTTAATTTCTCAGAAATGGTAGATTGTGAAGTGAACTGACAGTTTGTTCCACTCAGGCATTTTGGCTAAAGAACACAATCTGGACCGACGCCTAGTTGAGCAGATACTGTTATCAGTAAAACTAAGCCAGGAAGCTTTTTGGACTTTCAGTGCACACGCTGATCCAAGTGATTAAGCGCACACATTTTAAAAGGCTATTCGGTAAAACCACAGAAACACGAAGCAAAATTACATCCCAGACTGCCAGGATCAGCTTTTCTATCTCTCTCTCATTTTTTTTTATTTTTTTTTTGTTTTTCCCTCCTTGCATTTTTCCCCCTTATGCTCAAACACATGTACACACACAGTATGTCGGCTGGCAGCGTCTTAGTGGCACAGTCATTCTTGCTGATTTGTGAAAAGCTGAGTTAGATGAAGAGGAAACTTTGAGTACTAAATGCTAAAGTTGCATGACGAAGCTGCACAATGTACAACTTAATGCACAGGCCCCGATCTGGAGGGGCCATTAAGGAGTCATCGTGCACTTATAATTTGCTGTTGTTGCTGACGTTTTAAAAGCATTTACTGGACAAGTTAGGCGAGTTCAGCCACCGCCGGGCGAAGAGGATGACTCTGCATCCTTGTCGAGGCGGGACTTCGACAATCAAGCTTTGTCACTTTCAGTTTGGACACGACGCAGACTTTCTTTCGATGTCGCTGCACCTGCAGGGCACCGCAAGTCATTTCATTTTAAGAAAGGGTGCAGCCAAGCATCTAATGGCTCTATTGTGATCATCACACTGTAATGGTGCAAATCTATCAAATCGAAGGGTGACCCAAAGAGGGAGGCGCGCCTTAAATGGGGAACCGCAAGCTGTTATAGATGGGCCTCTTTTGTGAGAACGTTTCACAATGGGCAAGAATTTTTTTTCTCTTTCAATATGTCTGTGTGTGTGTGTGTGTGTGTGTGTGCGCGCAGGGGGTTGTTCATCTTACACTTCCGTGTGTGATAAAGAGAAACAGTGACAAAGACAAAAAGAGAGGGAGAGACGCCCGCAGGCGGCTCATTATTCGCCTGCCGCAATCGCAAGGAATCTGTCAGAAGATTAATGGTCTCCTGCAGTTCTACTGATCTCAATGGAGGCAGGACGCCATGTAACAGGACGCCACCAACAAACACGCGGCCACAAGTCTCCGCATTCCAGGTCGCCCTAATGTGGAGGCGTTGCGTCACGGTTGAGTCTGACTTTTACTGGAGCTCAGCTCAGTAATCCCCTTTTTTAAACTGAGCCATCAAAGGTCAGCGTGCCGTTTATTTCAACTAAAGGAGGCATGTTACGTCTTCTATCTTTCTGGCGAGAATCAGGCCAGACTGGTTTTCCCCGAGCCCGTTATCAGAAGACTGATGTCCTGCTAGCAGTGAGCCGAACGAGGCAAAAACAGATTTCATGCAGAGCGGCAGCACAAGGTGAGACACAGACCGCGACTTTATCGCCGGTTATTCCTAATTCTCGGCACAATGGCTCACTGAGTTTCATTTGCTGTTCTCCTGATGGTTTATAAAGTAGATTTAGACACTGGGAGCCTTTTTTTATCTTTCCCAGGGGACCTCTCTCTCTCTTTGATGCTGATTCTCTCTAAAACGGAGCAGCAGAGACATCGACTCTCACCAGTAGGCCATGATACTTCTAGTTTCATTCATCATCAGACAATGACTCACCACAAGGCAGCCCATTAGCATCACGCATAATTAGGCTAATCCGTTATAATCTCAGCCCCTGGCAAACACACACACAGTCCAACCTCAACAGATGCCCTTCCTTGCCAGAATATACATGTACAGTAGAATCCGAACAAAAGCATCACATTGACACGCGCTCGCATCGAGTCGCTTCACGGCCTCGTGTGAAGGGACGATAACATCGACATGCTATTCCGAGACCTTCCGCTTCAGCTAGAACAGAGGAGGAGCGCGGCGGGCGGAGTGTGGTTATTTTCAGTCAAAGGACGCCCTTTAACGAAGCACACAGGTTCACTTGGTAATCTGTAATTGTTGGGTGCCTGCACGGATGATATCAGAGCGAGAGGGACGTTCATCAGATATCCACGGAGGAGGCAGCGCTGGGATTCCTCAGCACGGCATCCGCAAGTTCAGAGCAGAGGCTGGCATCGATCCGGAGAGCTCAGATTTCACAATAGCTTCTAGGTGTGTGGCCGATTCAGGTGCCTATTTTTAGCCTTTTGTTTTCTTTTTTTTTTTTTTTTTGTCCTTGGTGCCGTTACTTCATCACCCACAGGAGAGAGGACTCCTCCATCCGGCTTAAACACTTTGTCTTTTTTTGATTGGAAACGTGGTACAACCGACCAATCAGTGTAAAGAGCGGCCTTCATCAGCGTCGAGATGAAACTTTTTTTTTTATCATGCTGGGTCACTCGAGGGGATTCGAGCGGTTGCTTTTGATGAGGGGCAGATGCTGCTCTTTCAAGCTTCTTCTTCTTTTTTTTTTTTCTTCTTCATGTAAATGTCAAAATTCCTGCGTAAATCAACACACTGATGAGTTCACAATCAACGGGGCAATTTCAGTGTGCGTGCAAGTGCTTTACTGTATTTATGAGGGCCAAAATGCTGGACTGTCTCAGTTCATATCTCCGTTTGAGGGTTAGAATTGGGTATCGTTGTGGTCTGGCTAAAGGGGATATGGGAAATGCAACATGCCCATGAAAAGACGTGTATGTGTGTGTGTTTCTGGGTGGGGTGGGGTTGGTGTTCTTTGCTCTTCACACAAGATTAGATGAGGGCAGCGGTGCTGATTACACAAGGGGCTGCGGGGCACACGTAATCACGTCATACAGCTTAGTTTGTTACCATCTCTTCCCCCCCTGCCAGACCGGAGAGTTTCCATCCCTCCTCATCGCTCCGCTCCGCTCTGGCTGGCTGCTTTTTCTAAACTTTGTGCAGCAAATGAACGCAGAGAGGAACAAAATGTAATAATGAACGTGCTGCGACGAGGCAGCCATTTCATCTCTGATGGCTGGGTGTGTTATTATTATTTTGTACTTACAGTCTGCTGGAGGAGTGAAAAGCTGTCAGCCATAAAAGGGGTTAGCCAGCGGCGGCGCGGTGAAAATACCGCCGCTCAGCCTGCTCTTCAAAGCAACAAACATCTCCTGTTGTGCAGATTTACATTCATGAAAAATATTAGAAGGCCTTAATAGGATTGGTGGTGTTCGTGTTGTGCATCTCTCACTGGAATCCTCTGAGTTAATTTTTTGGATTCACCATTTACTGTACATCCGCTGCTGCCTGTCATGGACGTGAACAGCAGTGTGTTGGTATGGATTTAGTTATAAGGAGGATCTGCAGGATCATACAGGGTACCTCATGACATCATTAGGTGAATATAATAAACTATATCTCATTACACACTGTGAGTTGATGGATTTTTTTTTTTTTTCCTCCCACGGCATCAACAGATTGAATTTTTGTGAAAAACCTAGAAGCCGGAGACTTAACGTGGGCTTGGGGGCAAATTCTCAGAGCTCCTCTGAAACTTTAAGCTCATGTCGCCCATTTTAACTCAACAGTTTGAAAATGATCCTTCGGTGACGCATTTTCAGTGCAGAAGCACAAACAGAACATCGTATCCAATCAGAGATGGAGCGTCGGTTTGAAGAACTGTGTGTTTATCCGTAAGAGTCAGACAAAAACGAAGCGAAAAGTCTCTCCGTGTTCAAAGTTCCTTAAAACTGTAAATAACCTGATCTGATGCTGTGTGTCTCAGCTCCTCCTGTCAATCCCTGAAACAACAACCTTCCTCTTGATTCTCGCTGTCTTTATCTCGCAGTGCACCATCATTAAAGCTGTGACTGACCTTTTCTGTGGGAGCCTGTCTAACTGCCCTGGGGTATATGATAGCTGGAGGAGAGGCTTTAATTGACGTGACAGCATTCTGGAGGTTGGACGAGGTGGTGGAGAGGAGCAGGTAGAGAAATGTTGAAAGTAAGAAGGTTACGCGCTTGCGAGGCTTTTGCTGAAGGTTTGAAATGTCTCTTCGTGAGTCGGAGCTTTTTATTTTTATTTTTCATGCTTCTCTGCGGGATGCTGTGGTCATCGTTTTCACTTCACCTGCTTTAAAATAAGATTTCAGATTAGATTTCCTCTGCGAGATGCATCGCCTCAGGTTAAATACCACGTTCCAGCAGTGGTGCAGTCGATTTGAGAACGTCGTTTTTGGGTTCTTTAGCAGCACCACGACTCGCTGCCCGAGTGCACCATTTCAACTAAGTCTTTTTATGACCTTTACATCGGACTGTGCAGATTTCTGTTGTTGGGCTGAAAACTACAATAACAGTGTCAAGCTGGCTGCTGGGATGCTTTAAGTACCGCAGACATGCAGCTCTTATCAAGCTGGGACAAGATAAATCTTTTTTAGTAAGGTCTGAACTCTGACTGAACTTAGCTGAATGACTGTTGTTCCTTCTAAAAAAAAAAATAAATACACATTTAATAGGATTTCACAAAAAACTGTACTGTTACACAGCATGGAATGACTGTTGACGCTGTATCTGAATGTTTATTATTATTTGACCATGGTCAGAGACACTGAGATGAATCACAGTTAATAGAAAAGGATCAGGATTTGTTTTGAATCCTGGGAGTTTATTTCCATCCCTCTGAGTGCAGTCTGCTCTGAGCACTGAGGCGTTTCTCTTCTTGCCTACATGAATGAGCCACGTCACTGTGCTGCACCGCGGGGCATTAAGGAGAGCTGAAGCAGCACGCAGCTACTTTTTATTATTAAGTGCTTTGTGCTACAGTACTTGTGTTATTGTGTGAAAAGGGGCTTCACAATATAATCATTCAAACGTGGCGTTACTAATTTATGTCAGCAATGTTAGCATAAAAATCAGAGTGACCTGACTGACTGTTAGAGAAAGAAGTTCTAATATAAATATTTATCGACAACAGTAGCTCTAAATCTAAAATCTGGACCGCCTGTGGTTGAATTAAAGACGAGGACGCTGTGCATACCTGCACCGTAACAGAGAAAGATAGAAACATGGATCCAAACCCCTTTAACCTTTATTTACTCCAACTCCAGAACCTAACAGACTTTAATTAGAGAATTTTATTTGTGGGGGAATCGGCTCTTTCTAATAAGCCCGACTGCTCTGTGTGAAGTCTTCTTTGTGTCGTACAAACTTTCTCTGAAGTAAAAGTTTAACGTCTCAACAATATACGGGCTAACTTGTGAAGATGGTTTGACCATCCGCAGACCAACGTCCCTGATTCAGCGCGTGTTTGATTGAGATAATGGATGCACAACAGAGAAATGTGTTATTCCAGTCTTGAATTAACTGGAACAACCTCCTGCTTTTAATGCCAACGTGAACTGAAGAATGAGGCGACAAATTAATATCTCAGTAAAATAGAAACGCGTGTGTGTGTGTGTGTTCTTTCCAGTCTCATGGGGATTCTAGCATTCACAGTCTTTAATCCTATTAACTTTCACATTCAAAATTGCCTGCATCATTTAGTAGACCATAGTGACACACACACACACACACACACAAAATTTTGAAAACATTAAACTCTTAATGGGGCATCTTGGTACTTAGACATCTGCTTGTTTTCTGCAAAGTCAAGGACTGTCGAGCGATTGCAGAAGTCTGATGATAAAGTGTGAGAGGACTCTTTTTCTTTTTTCTCTTACCTCCGACCTGATTGGGATAAGAAAATTGTGAAAGAGTGAAAGCTACAGTACAATCTCAGGCATCAAGGCAAACCTGATTGAGGGACTGAAACCCTCGGAGGGTCCAGCAGAACTGCAGGATCTCTGATGGGAATGGCGGGACACACCACACCATGTTTCATCATCAGGAGTGGACTGGAACCAGCCAGAGATAAAATTTACTGGATTTTATTTTATTTTTTTTTAAATATATTTTATCACCTAATCCATCTCAGGTATACATGATTTGGGGAAAAAAATCAAGTTATGGTAATTTCTGTAGTTGAGCTAAAATGATTTTCCTTTTATCTGATTTGTATAATCCTACAGCAGAAATGAAACCTCAGCAGCAATTTAAAGTTCCGGTCTGGGATATTAAGCCTAGATTATGTTTATTGATGACTGGTTTAGTCGAGATAACCACGGTAAAGCTGCGCAGGATTAAGGTGATAGTTTGGATTATTTTGATGTGGGTCATCTGTAATCAGATCACTGAAGCAGCAGGAGCACAAATGAACAATGAGTTAAAGTCAGGCTGTATTTTTAATATTTGCTGTGCTTTATCCGGCTGGATCGCTTTGTTTGAGTCCGACAGAGCAAAGTTTTGTGGAATACGGCAGTAAGACAGCTGTATATTTAAACTTTTTACTCTTGACGTGTTTTAAATTGGCTGAAAACATTTTTCTCTGCAGTAACACAGTCGGCTGCTCCTCTTAACTTTGTATCTCACACAACTCCAAATCTCTGACTGTAATCCTGTTTTGCAATTGAAACGTTCGCCTCGGTCAGTTAAACTAAAACATGAGCCCGGAAACATCCCAAACTATCGCTTCAGAACTTCACAGTTGGTATCCTATGAGCTCAGGAGTCGAACATCACCTATGCGGACGTGAAGAGATGATGTTTTACTTTTAGATTGATCTTGGCACAATGACCCGGAGGGAAACAGGTGAATCACGATATTGACGAGAGAATCCGATGTTTCCCACCATCACGTTGTTCAACTCCAAATGGTACGTCTGAATCTGTCACAGTGGGAACAGAGAAAACAGAGCGGCCGCTGGACTTCATCAGCTGAATCACTTTCTGTATGAGTGTGTGCTGATCCGACACAAACAAAGTGTACGCTCAGGCAGCTTAAACAGCTCAAAATAGCAACTGTGGTATCTATATGACTTGAAGTAGGCATTCCCATACTCTGAAAGCCCCTGACCGACACATCGGCCTGTTCCCGTGGATACAGACACACAGAAAAACACTCTCTTTTCTCTGTCGGCGATGGATTACCCCGACAGAGGAATGAATTGGAAAATACAATAGAGGACTGTTTGTCCTACTGCCAGACGTGAAGTTTGTCAAGATGAGTCAGTACATTTTTCTTTTTCTTTTTATAAACAGGGACACAAAGTGAGACTGTCCTTTTAGCATCCTGAACTTAAATCCCCCGTCTCGTTCCGAAATAACAAAAAATGTCCCTTCGCATTGAAATATGTGTCCGTTTTCACAGAAGTATTTGTTCCCATGTTTCCTTTCTCCTCACCCTCACAGCCCAGCAGCTAATTTCATGGCTCGGTCTAAATTTATTAAATGATGATAAATGGTACTTTCATTCCGACTCGCTCGTAGCTTTGGCTCCGACAGGTCTGGCGTCAGAGTTGACGAAGCGAGTCTGAGTATACTGAGATCTGTAGCTAATTATGTGGAGTCAAACAGGAAGGGAAACACAACCTTGGAGCTGTGCATTGGTCGTACTGTAGAGCCTCGACCTCTTCCTTGGCACGCTGCTGCAGCTCCTGTCATCTGGAGAAATATGAATCACATGTCTGTGCTTTATTATCTCGCACTTGTGCGCACATGACTGCATGCTCAGGGGCACAGAGCTGCACGCATACATGCGATAGCAAGCAGGTACTTAGGACAGCCAAACACACTATAAACCTGCACTTACACACAAGTGTGTGTAACGCACACAGTCGGAGAGAAATTTCTGCCCGTGGGACTCCTGCGGGTGAGCAGTGGTGCCGCTTCGCTAACGAAAGCTCGCTGCCTTCCTCCACCTCTCAGCTGGCGTACCCTTGAACTCTGTATACATCCCATCTGTACATCCAGCTTCCTCCGAGCTCCGCTCTGCAGCCCAGCCCGCCACCTCTGCCGAGGAATTCATTAACTGCACGTCTCATTGGTATTTATAGAAATCGGAGGCAATTCTCGCTCGCCTGCTTCCGACAGACAAACCTGCACAGAAAGTTTTGGAGCACAGATTCTGAAACACGAGAGTCACAAGGTCAAACAGCTGAAGGGAGAGTGGCGATATTTGACCTTTCCTTTTGCTTCCCCCTGACTTCTGCTGTTAATTCATCCACCTAAAAACTGCTGAACAAATTCACAGTTTGGACTGTCTTTTCCATTTTCACCAAATGTCAGGAACAGCGTGAAGCAATATTCCCAAATAAGTCATCAGTTTTCACGCGGACTCAAGGACGGACTGATAAGATTCAAAGGTCAGAGGTCAAGGTCTCTGCGGTCTGATGCAACACATTTCCAGCTGTAACTCATGAATTTCAAATAACAGGATGAAATGATGAATGGATGACATCATGGGGAGGGAACGGCTCCTCCAGTCCTCGTGGCGCGCGATGCAGCGAAGGGTTAGGGTTGGCTTCCACTAGACAGAATTTGGAGTGGTCAGTGCCGTCAAAAGTCACAGCACATGTTTTTTAAAAACATCTGGGCAGGCTGCCTGGCTGGCGGAGTCCTCGTGGTGTTAAATTGCGGCGTTCTTCCGTTGCCTTGCCATTATCCTCTGCATCCTTCAGTCGGTGGCACAAAAAACACAAAAGCTTCCTGTTTCCATCCCACAACTCCTTAAACAGGACAGAGAAATTATTGGTTCACATGGCAAAGAGGCCTTGAAATGAATTTAAAGCTAATTATGTTTCGTTATTTTGACTTCCTTCCTAGCTGCTTGTCTTTCCCTGAGCAAAGTGCCGGGTAGCGCTGGGTTGTAAATGCAGGGCTGTGATGGAGAGTGTTGAAATTGTCATTAGTGGTGATCATGAGAGGGATGTAATTGGTATTTGTGGATACAACACACTAATTGGCGCGATAATATGCAGAGCTTGGCTTTTCCACATTCACCCGCAATTATCTGACAAGATCGCGGGCTCGGAGGAGGAGAGGAGCTTCTCTGAGGGGGAAGACGGAGCTGCTGCTGCGGGTTCAAACCCAGAGGAAGGATGTCAGGAGTCAGCATCTCCTGCCTGGGGCACAAAAACCGATTCTCTCAGCAAAACAGCAATGAGAATGAGCCGCGATGACGATGAGAGCAGCAATTCATGTGTTTCACATGGAGCTTCCTAAGTATAATTGAGTTAAATGCTTTTTTTAACATATAAAATAAGAGGTGAGACAACTCATTTGAGTCGTTTATGGACCAAGAAGCAGCTCCGAGAGCTTTTAGTGTAGCGCTAACATCAGCTTGTTGTTAACATGCAGATGTTTGAGCAGCAAAATAATCGTCATACCATAAAACGTCATAAATACATTTAAAGGGTTCAAAAAAAGAACAGAAGAAAAAGATTAGCTGCACATGTGATGACACATCTTCCCTTTTCCCTGAGGAGGTAGATGACGACGTGTCAGGAAAAGTGTCACCCAAAGTCATCGGTCCATCTCAAAGCGAGCGCCAAACGGTTGTCAAGATATTTAACACGCAAACAAAAAATAAAGATAAATAAAGGAAATTCAAATTTGTTCACTACTGATGACAACTAAGCACATCCATGATATTGGTAAAATTCATCCTCAGGGCATCATGAACGTCAAAGAAATCCAACCACAGTTAATGAAATGTTTAAATTCTGGTGATGTGTGAAGGCTTTGGAGGGTTCTGCTTATTTTTAGGGCTATTTTCTGACTTAATTGATGATTTAAGCTTTTAGCTGTCATGAGATTATTAAGTATGATCCGAGAAAAAGCCTAATAGTTTGACATAATGTCGTAATGTCAGAGCAGAATCTGTGCAGAGATACCAGCTCCGGACTGGGCGGTGTCTTTTGACACGGGGGTGTCGACTCCGCTCACATCTTCCACAGTGAAGTGCGTATTTGTTTATCAACAGCACTCGTCCATAATAGCTCGCGTCCCCCCGGAGGAGCCGGCACGTTACTCACTCCACTCCGCCAATGAGGCGCCGGCTTTCTGGAGCATATTAATTTCCAGTTTGAGAATGATGGTTATGAATTGGTCGGGCGGGGGGGAGATGGATGGGCTCCCCGGTCCACCTCCGAGCCCTCTGCTCCCCCGTAACAAAGATGTCGAGGCTTGTCCTACTTTTGTGGGAGCCGGAGAGAAAAGAAATGTGGCTTTGTACGGTGTCTCAGGGGAATGTCCACGTGGGGTCGTTATGGGAGGGTGTGGTGGTTGTGGGGGTGGTGGGGGTCTGCTGTGTTAACAGACGTGGAGCAGAAAAGCACCCAGAGGAAATCCACCAACAGAGAGGGAGATTAAGAGCTGTGAAGCTGTGAATTTTGGGTACTTCACATCGATTATATCCTGTTTTAGATGCAGGCTTCTTGTTTGAGAAAGCCAGATACAGATATACTGTGTTGACATTTAGTGTGTGTGTGTGTGTGTGTGTGTGTGTGTGTGAGAGAGAGAGCAGGATATTCAGGCCAAGACGGACTGAGGATCATAATATGGTGTCACATCAGAGTGGGGAGAACATCTCCACCGTCACCTTGTCTTGTTAGATTTATTGAACATAAAATAAACAAAACGAGCCGGGCTGATCGGGGAGGGTGAGCTCGTCGTCCTGTTCTGTCATTTATCTTGTCAAAGGAAGGAAGCTATAGGGCACGGCGAAAAAAATAAATGAATCTTGGATTGTCCAAATTTCTTACTTTGCATTTTCTAGCACATCGTGAGTTAGTCGTTTTCAGTCATTTTTGTCCAAGTCGAGTTTCCCGCGCTGTGTATCAGCTCAGCCCGCTCTGGACTGCCGTGGAAGTTAAAGGGAAACTGTTTTCATTGAGAATCGTCCTACGCTACAAATTGGAATCAATCGATATAATTGATTTATCACCCGACTGTAGGGACGTATTTCAGTTGCCAAATGGCTGGGGCACGTACCGTGTGGGTGGAAATGAGCAGGGGGGAACCCGGTTTGATTCCAGGATCAATGCAAAAGGCTGTTTGAAAATAAGCTTGTGTGAACGTAGTCTTGTTTTTCCGGTAATTCACAACTGCACTTAATCATCAGCGCTGTTCGTCTTCAAACATACTGTGATACATCCCCTCATCTCATTTCCCATCATTGAAATTTCAGAAAGCATTTCACGGGGAATCGTTTTGTGAATTTTCAATGTAAAAGTTTTGGAAGATTTGAACACTTACAACGCAGTATAAAATCACAATTTGATTTGATTTTAGTCGTCAGCGAAGCTGCAGCTGCTTTCTATTCTAACGCGATGACTAAGAATGGTGTTAAAGTATGTTTATTCATTGCTCCCGCGCAGGTGTCTGACTGTTTGTCAGTCACATTGATGAATGTCAGTCAGAGAAGATCTATAATCTGACTCCAATCAAAATAATCAATCACAGAGCAGAGATGTTTCTCCTCCTCCAGCGAACTGTGGTAACCTTTTGTTGGTGACCCGGCAAACACTTATTTTAGACGTAAATCTTGAGTGTCAAACACATTTTCTGGTCACTTTGGGTTCACAAATGCCCGTGAAAGCTTTGAAACACGAATCGATCTAAAGCCACAGCTGTACTGATCTGCGACGAACACGACTGGTCCGGAAAACCAACCCCATCATTTCACTCCCATCACCTGTTTGTTTTTCATCAGTGTCAGATCAGGATATGAACTGCGGATTAGACCGTGAGTGACACACACACACACACACACACACACACACACACACAAACAAATTGAATGAAGCCACAGCAGAGTGTGTTTGAGACTCCACCCTGCTGGAGCCTTATGGGCGGAGTCAGCTCACCTGGTGCGCTCGTGTCATCGGTTTGTGAGCCGCTGTGTTGAAGCCTCCAGTTTGTAATTTGGCCGTCGCCATTTTGGGATTATAAAACCAGCTCTGTATTCTATTACAGTCTGTCAGTCACACTATAGCCACACCCCCTAACCCCTCCCCTGCTTTATGACCTGTTTCCATCTGAATGGGACCATCATTTAAAAAAATAAAACAAAAAAGAATGTGTTGTGTTGAAGAAGAGACTGAGACTATAAACTGGGATAATGTTTACTGAGCTAAATAGAGTGAGAAGTAGGCCCATTTTCCAATAGACTTCAATGCAATTGGACTGCTGTTAAAGCAGGTTTAAGTCTCTGCAGTCTATGGCTGCTCCATTTGGGCCCGTTTCTGTCTTTCCTCTGGTGTGATCTTGTGACAGTATGGCCAGAAGACCAGGAAGACTTGGACGTTAACAGAAACGACCACATTGCCGATCTCTGTCCCCTCAATCGGCTCGTAGGACAAACGGCTGCCGATGTGTGCTTGAATACCTCCTGGTCTGCTTTACCAGCTCCTCTACGCAGTCCTAACCACCCAACCAGGACGGGACTGTCTGTGGAGCACCTGATTTCACTCATTATCCCGGCTCCTGAAATAGTCTGGCCTGTTAAATCGCTTTTATTCAACATCACGGTTCATTGAATCAAGGAGTCTTTGAAACTGTCTCTCTGGAGGAGAGGGGGGGGGGGGCTTGGCTGAAAATGACCAGCCCGGTCAAAGAGGACGCGCTTCTGTGGACTCAAACATCCACAATGAGCGTGCACCTTTGATTCATGTATTCCAGTGTTGTGCCCTGATGTGCACGCTTGTGTCGACGCCTGCTGGTGTTGTGTTGTGCTGTCAGCTGATTGGTTTGATTGATTCGCTGTGCTCCGTTTGTTTGCCGCTTGATTATTCTGTTAAAATCACTTCAAGATGTTTTTTGCTCCATTAAACCTTCTTTACTTTTGCAGCTCATAAAATCACATCAGATTTTGCTCATTAATGGCATTTTTAATGTTCTAGTGTCAAGCTGATCTGAAGTCAGGTCAGCCTCCTGCTTCTTTGGGGGAAAATATTGGTGGAGTTATGAAAAATGGCCACGTTGGCAACAAGAAGTGCAAATGAAAAAAAAAAAGCTGATTCTGAACATCTCAGCGGTTTCTATATCGTATCAGCGGCCTGTTTACTGTTGCTGAATGCCGGCTGATTACGGCCGCACAAATACTCAAAAACTGTTTGAACAGAGCAGAAGCTTAAAAAAAAGATGGTGTGAGCTCTATGGAGACTTGATCTACTTCTGATCAACGAAAGAATCCGTCCAAGATACCACCCTCCCCCTCCCCCCCCCGGGGCGGGAGGGCGGCTTGGAATATGGTAATCAAATGATGTAATCGTGTTGAGCTTAACAGTGCAAATATCCAAAGGCCTTGAAGGATCACTTCCGTTACGCCAGCACGTCTTTTATACTCACAGCCTCCGGTAATTGAGTTGAAAGTAAACATGAATGGCAAAGAAAGGGGGCCACTTCAGCAACAAAGTGCAATCTATAATGTCAGAGTGTCATCTGAAGGAGTCTGGATGGTGACGATCTCAAGGTCTTCCTTCCATGTAGTACATGAAAAGCATAATCACACCGCGTGAAACGGTAAACATTTCTTTAATAAAGGCGAGCAGACATGCTGAATCAGCTCATCTGGCTGCATCTAAACAAAAAGAGCAATGAGGCCGACACCCCAACCTCTGAAATTGCTTTTCTTTAACCTCATCAATCTTTTATCCCCCCAAACACTTGATACTGTGAAGTGATCCTCCGCCAGCGAAAGCAGAACAACATGCAGTTTGTTTCCTGCGCAGCCGCCGTAGGATGCTGCCACCACCTTTACTTTACGCTACGTTTGAGACAAAAAAGAAAAACACTGCAGGAACTGAAGACACAAGTCCAGCACGGCGTCAGGCCAAGCTTTGCCACTTCCCATGCAGAGCCGTCCCGGCGACAGCCAACCAAGCGTTGGCGTCTCTCGGGAAACCCAGCTCACGCCAAGACATTTGATCCGCCCATTGTTGTCTCACCGAGTACAAAACCGCGGCACAATTATGCAAAGCGTGTCAGTGTGTTAAAGGAGATGCGTTACCCTTCCACCTGTGCGTGTGCCAGCTCATGGATGAGTGAGGAAGTCAACGAATGAAATATACTGTGCAGCGAGAGAGGAAAAAACAAGAGGGGAGCAGACAGGACATCCTTATCGTGTTCCCACAGATGACTGCTTCCCGAGCTGCGACACCCATAAGCTGACAAATCTTGCTGACTGACAATTGTGTAATAAAGAAGGATTTACAAGCGTATCTACATCAGGGAGGGAAATGTGATAGCTCTGATTACGAGCGATTGACTGACGCTGCAGCAGCCGCCCATCGGAGGAGACGGACGGCGTGAGCTTTATTTAAAATTTCAGGCTACGGAGACTCACAACTCTGAATTATTTACGGGCCTAGCTTCTGTTCAGGGGTCACAGGGGCCACTTCGGGGAGCGTAATCAGCATTCATTTGACGTTTTGTCGTCATTTAAAGCGGCGTATTCTGCGTTTGAAATAAAATGCGCGGTAGATATGATGAGATGGCAGTTCTTCCAAACAAAGCATTATTAAAACAACATTATGAAATACAATAAATGCTAACTCAGAGATCCATCAGTCCAAATCAGCTCCCGATGGACTTCAAGGCTCTGTTTGGTTTTCACTTTGACCTTTTAACCCCTTCCACACTACATGCACTCACCTTAAACTCAGAGCTGCCTACCCCATCCATCCACTCCTTCAGCTCTCTTCTGAACATGTTTTTACCCCCCCCCCCCCCCCCCCCCCCCCCCCCTCGTCATTTTGCTCTGCTGGCTTTTTAACAGAACTTGAGTCAGCAGTTTTTCAGCCGCTTGTGGTTTTTTTTTTTTTTTTTTTTTAAACACTCTATTAATAAATCTGAATTTGAATCCCCACCAGAATTTATATTTATTTATTTACAAATGCTGAATAACTGTCTGTAGTTATGATGTAACAAACTCCACCCATTCCCATTATAAGCAATGCATTATGACTCCACCATCTACACACACATACACACTTGACTTCAAGGAGAAAGTGCTGTCAGAATGGAGATAAATGCACCAGTTCTTCAGACGAGCATCAGAGCATCAGACCCATTACTGACAGCAAAGCATCTGCTTTGCATTCGCTGGACATTTGGTGCTAAATTAGTTTCTTTTAACGGCTGACGAAGAGCAGCATCGTGTTTCACTCAAGGCTCTGTGTAATAATGACCTGCATGCAATGTGACGAGAAACACGGATAAAGTGTCAGGTGATGGAAACACAACAGGATGAAAGATGAAAAAGTTACAATTTAGGGAATCTGGTCATTGAAACCAGCTGAATAACTATCAGAGGCTTTTTTTTTTTTTTTTTTTCCAATCCAAACACAACCGAGCAGATCCAGACAAGAACTGCGTTTTTTGTTTTTTTGTTTTTTTTTGGTATTATTATTAATTTTTTTACATTTCCAATGAATACTGCTGCTTGAGTAACATATCATGAAATATTAAATGTTGTCCTTTTAATGCTCTCCAGTTCAGACTCAGGATGGTCTTTCATTACATAATCAGCTGTCTGGGAGCTGAACCACCTCAGTCACTTCAACAGATATTCTACATCTTAACATGCAGTTCTGGAGAGTCTTGGGGGAATGAAAACACTCCAGGAGGTAATTAGGCTACTACAGGGGGTAAATATTAAGGGGGGGGGGGGGGGGGGGGGGGGGCAAATACAGAGTAGGAGACAAAGTGAAGCAGCTTTCTGCCGTTTTCTTTTTTAATCCCAGTTTCTGGTGTCTGAGTTGAGTTTCAGCCTCGACCAGTGATGTAACACCAACTGCATCTTTATTGCTGTAGTACAAAAAAAATAAATAATAAAAAAAAAAGAAGATAAATCGACGTCAGATTTCATGACGTCACGATTGCATGAGCCTTCATGTGAAGAAGCCGACGGGATGTTGCGGTGTCTGCGGGGCTGATCTGCTTGAAGCCCCCGCAGGTCTGACCCCTGTTTATGTTTGGCACGCACCTGCACGTGCAGCAAGGCACAGCCCCCCCCCCCCCCTTTCTTAATGAATGTAGGAAAGCATATGTACATCAATGAACCCCCCCCAGTCAGGTAAGAAGCTCATGCATGTACCTGCCAGCCTGCAGACACTTCGGACTTCATGTGCTCCATGACAGCTAACAGTTAGATGCAGAGATGAAGGCGGAGGAGGAGGAGGCTGCCGTCTTACCTGTAAATGCCCCTGGTACATATTGAGCACAGAGTCAGTCCCGGATCTCTCCGTCTCTGGACCGTCAGACTTCCTCCGGACTCGCAGGGACAGAGAGTCAGTCTGGGAGCGTTACGCTGTTAACAAGCTGCAGCGGAGTTGGGTCCAGATCTGAGTCCTGGTCCTGGTTCTGTTCCTGGGTCTGTTCCTGGTCCTGGTTCTGTTCCTGATTCTGGTTCTGGTCCTGGGTCTGTTCCTGGACCTGGTCCCGGTCCTGGTCCTGTTCCTGCTCCTGCTCCTGGTCCGGGTCCGGGTCCTGGTTCTGGTTCTGGTCCGGGTCCGGGTCCGCCGACCGAGAGGAGCTGTCCTCTCCGCGGGTGCTGAAGCGGACACTTTGCGCTCATCCAGCGAGGCGCGCTTAGAGCGGGCTGCTCTCTCTCTCTAACCCTGTCGGGTAATTATTGTTGTTATTGTCAGTATGTTTGTGTTGAAGAAAAAACTCCGCCTTTTCGTGTTTTAAGTCTTCATCCTGAGCTCTCCCCTCTCGGTGTCTCCCCCGCTCTCCATCCGCCTCCGTCGGCCGCGGTCTGAATGTTTTGTCGCTCCTTCGGCTCCATCCGGCTCTTATAGTGCGCTCCTCTTCCCGGTTTGCCAACTCCTCTCTCTAACCCAGCCCTCCGGTGCCTCCTCCAGAGCTGACGAGCTCCACAAGGAGGCAAAAAAGAACACTTACACTCCCGCTTCAGGGCATGTTCAGGAAAACACAAAACATGTTGAGGTGTGAGCTGCCAGGCCTCCAATTAGCGGGAGAAAAAAACTTATATAACCAAAATTATGGTCTTCAAATAGTTTCTGGGCAGTTAAATAGAATCTCACTGCAAAATGGGACCTGGTTCAGTGGATTTGTTTATTTATCTGACTTGCTGCCAGCTTTTGCTCCACACAGCTCAATTATTTTTTTTAATGAAAGTTATTACTTTTTTTTATTGAAATTATTCCTCCAAATTTGGTTTCTACTGTTTTCAAAAAACCAAGATGGCCACAGCCATTTTATTTATTTATTTATTTTTTTAATGAGAGGCCTTGAGTCAGATTAAGACTCAGAGAAGGGTGGAATATTCAAATAACATGCACCAATTAGCTGTCTGAGCAGTGGAAAGGTGATTATGTGTGAATTCCATCCTAATGAGCATCCCGGCACGGTACGTTAGCCGTCGGTTCGTTAGGAAAACCCTTTTGGGCCGCAGTTCCCTTCACTGCTCCACCTGGAACCTTCAAGTCTTGTGAGATTCCTTGAAAAGGCCGTCTTTACTCAACACATCCATGTTATCGATGTTTTTTAAAGATTCTCTTATTGCTTTGTCTGGTGGAGACTCGTTCTTCCCCTCATTGAATAACAACGCGGCCCGTTTACATTTCTCTTAATGTTGACGCTCCTATAAAAAGAAAGCGCACTATTTCACGATTTCGCCGTATGTTTTTCCGTGCGAACCTTCTCTCAGTTTGCAGCTGCTCATTAAATGCAGCTGAGCAGCAAAAGATCGCAATGCATCAGAAATTAATTGGTACTGACGTGGAGCGCCTCGCCATCTGGACATCAGCACGATGTACTCGGGTCAGATGTTGCACCGCCGAACAAAGCGCACAAGCTAAAGCTGTGCTTGGCAGCTTTTCTCACTGTCGACCCCAGACGCCGGCGAGGGACGGCGGTCTGTTGCCTGTGAAGAGCTAAAAGATCTGAAATCACTGAGTCACTTTATCCCAACGGAAGCAAATCACGTCCTCTTTAGAGCGTTGCTGCTCCCAGTTTTCTTTCTTAAATTAAAGAAACTAGCGGCGGGCACGTCTGTGTTTACGTTCATGAGCAAAGTTAGATCAGATTTGGATCAGTCTGCTTTACTTCTGTGCGTTTACCCATCCATCGTCATCCTCCATCTTTGTTGGAGAGTCACAACTCTGCATCGGACGCTCCTATTGGCTCTGGTGAGTAATGTCACAGCCAATCAGAGGCCTAGCTGCCAAAGTTTCTGGGATCAGTCCTGCATTTTTCTGAAGTTAGTTTATTGTGCTGACTTCAAACTTCAGATCAGCTATAGAACAAACCAAACACATGAGAGGAACAAATCTGGGTCAGATTTGAGTTTTTTCTTATTTCTTATTTCAATGACCCGCCGTCTTGTTGAGTGGCGCAAGATTCACTGATGTTGTGACAGTTCAGAATGTGGGGAGAGTTGGTGACCTTTTAAACATGATATAACTTTATGAAGGGTCGACACAAAGGCAAGAAAAGACAGAAAAGCCTAATGTGGCTCTAAAAGTGCGATCCACCTGCCAACATCCCAGAACTGAGTGGAGCCTTAAAATTTCATCTCCTACGCTCATGATTGAGACGTCAGTAAAAAAATAAATTAATAATAAATCTGTTTCCAAGCAGCAGCAGCCCAAACCTCAAACGCTCAGTGTTGTTTTTTCGCTCAACATCAGTCCTCCCCGTTCGCCGTGTTTTGATATTCTTCATGCCTCGCCAGATGAAACGAAATCCAGCCCTCAGGCATGAACATCAGCGTGGTTGTTAGCATCATTTAGAAGGCCGTGTATCAATACAGTCAGATTTTTCTCCCCTGCTTATGTCCTCCCGTGTGTCGTATCGATGAATGATGATTACACCTTCATGCTCGTGTATGATGTGAGGTGACAGCTGTGTATGTGCCGGCCTGTGTCTCTATTTTTAGATGTCAGCGGAGTCCTTCCTCGGCCGTCAATCAGCCGGTGCTGACAGAGAGGCCGGGCGTAATTAACATGAAGTTGAGCGGAATGACTTTTATTTTATTTCTCCGTGTGACGGGACCAGACGAGCTCCAGACTGCAGACTCAAATGTTTTATCTGCCCTCTGAAAAAGGGGGAAAGCCGCTGAGCTTTTGTGAATACTGAGCAGGAAATTGAGCCAGAGAGAGGAAAAAAAAAACAAAAAAAACATCCCCAAAAAACCCAAGTTTTGTGCTGCACATTTGGCCACATGGGATCTGCGACCTTTACAAAACAGCTGAGAATCTAGTTTTGGTTGTTTCCAGTAAAGATTATGTACTTGCTGTTATTTGGTACCTCCACGTGTCACGCTGGGTAAAATTGCTGTTTTATTTATTTATATTTTTTCGCTGCTTGCTATGTTCAGCCGTGGTGTTTTCCCGTTTAAACCCTCCATCATACGTTTTTACGAGCTGCAAGTCCATCCAACTCTGCTCTCCAGAGTGAAATATGTCGGCGTCTGTAGGATCAATACCAATGAAAGTTTGTAAAGGTGAAGCTGGACTGAAGTGTACAGATATTCATACAGTGCAGACAAGAAATCCAGAATAAATTCACTCATAGAAAGGCCCAGTACATATCCAACATCAGTTCATATGTACATGGATTCTGAAGTTTCTGATGGTAAAATATATTTGAATCATACATCATTTATTTATTTGTGCATGTTTATTAAAACAACATCTATATAACATTTAAATATACTTTTATTGACTTAATCATTCATTTTAAATTCGTCAAGCTCAGACTTTTGAACCCAGTATAATATAATATAACAAACAGGTTTTGGGATGGATATATATTTATATGTAATGTATAAGCATACATGTGTAAACGTGTTTATTATATTTATGGATGGGCTGATTGTCAACAATATCCAGTTGGACTTATTTTTTCTCCCCCCCCCCTTTTATTTTGAAATTTTTGTGTGTTTCCTGTGCTTTTGTTCTTTTACTTCCTGTCTTTGTGTAGTTTTCCCCCTTGTTGATTTTCTGCCCCACCCTGTTCTGTGTCACCTGTGTTTAGTTGCCCTTGCCTCCCTTGTGTGTTAAAGCTTGTTTTGCTGTTCTGTCCTCTTGTGTGTTTCTCGTTTCCCTCCGTTTGCTAACACGTTGGCTCCTTCTGCACCATTTGCTTGTTTGTTTGTTTGTTTGTTTTTGTTTCTATTACTTCATTCATTCTCAACGACTTTGGTGATTCTTTGCGTGTCTTCAAAATTTGCTCAGGCCTCAAACAAGTACTTGCAAAAGCTCAGCTGGTATTTTGGCTTTCAGGCAAATTACGTATCATAACTGTGACTGTGGACAGAGTCACCACCGACAAACTCCCCTGTCAAAATGGTTGGTTCCAATTACCTTTCCCTCACTATAAAAGGAGCCCTGAAGTCATGTGTGCCTCTTTTAGGAGGATCAGACCAGTACAGGTGGTAAGTCTGTGTGTTTGGATAACCACACTGAATCCTTTTAACTAAATATTTCAACCAGATATTGTCTGTGTGCTTCTTTTTTTTTGTAATCCGAATGATCTAGTAAATGAAATAGTAAATAAATGTAAGATGAAAACATGACAACCCGCTAGCCGGCATAGCAGCATTCAAATTGTTTGGTGTTGACCATGAGGATGTAAAAAGTAATAGTGATTTCTGAACCCAAAGACCAGGGTGTACATACTTCCACATAAAACCATGGTAATGAGTAGAATGATGAAAAATACGTAAGCTAATCAGGAATTAATAAATGTATTCAGGAAAAACTAAACATAACTGAACATGTATGGCTTGAAATGTATAAGTGGGAATGGCAGTCACTGACTTTACCACACTTATGTTTAAGCTCGTTACGGAAGAGCGCACTCTCTGTCAAGATGTCTGACAACTTTGAATTCAGCCGATTTCAGGGGATTTGAGGTTTCCACAGGAATACAACAGTATGTGTGAAGGCTGTTCTCGCATAAAGACACTCAGCTTTATTTGATGAGGGAATCAGACCTGAAGAGGTACGAGCCGTGCCGCTCCAGCTGAGTGTTCGGGATTATTATGATAAGTTTATGATAATGAACAGATGTAACACACTTGTTTTGATTATCATCAGCAGCACCGATCTATTACTGCTGCGAGAACGTGTCGTGAGCAGCAGAACTTTTTCCATGAATCATCACCGGTGTGACACCGTTATAGTATCATCATTACCTGCCACCAGCGCAGGTGAAACGTGTCAGAGCGCGGTGAGCCTCAGAGTGTAAGTGCCTGAATATAATGAATGGCTCTAGATGTTAAGAGAGCAGGAATAGATGCAGTTGGCACATTTGGCGCACCCATAATTAGCACTCGTAGACCAAATATATACCTGACAAATGTGTGTGATTAAAAATTAAAATGTCCATTTTATCCCATGGATCATGCTGGCTGCTATCATGTGATAGATACATGTGGTTTAGTTCAAGTTCAGGAAAGTCTCCAGTCGCCAGCTGGACCCGAATACACAGCACGGGCCGAGCACGTCAGGCGTCGGCAGGTTTTGTTTAATTTTATTTAATCATGGATTCATGCTCAATGCAAACAAGTCCCCGAGGCGAGGCGGCGCACGCCAGCCGAGCATTCAAAGCACCTGAGTGTCTCGTACGAGTTCAATCACGCCGCTCTGACTGCGACTGTCATTTCTCCACAAGTGATTTCCAGACAGGCAGCAGTTGGCCAGCCCACATCGACGGGTCACAGACCGTGTCAGTCAACACAATCCTCCACCTCATTTCATGAACGAGTGAAAATTGCTGTCCTCGGTCTGCGGCTGTTTGTCAGTCTGGCCGTTGTGTGTTTAGGTTTTTTTAGCGCGCTGACATCACGCTGAAGCTTTGTTTGCCAGAGAGGGGTCTGACCTTCTGTCAGTGTCACCCTGCAATCCGAAAGCGCACCCGTTTTCACAAACAAACCCATCAGAGGAGGCGAGGCTTGGTTGTTTGTTCGGCAGTCGTTGAGTGTAACCAGGAGAAAAAACAAAACTCTGTCTTGAGGTTATTAAAAGAAAAATATTCAGGGGAGTAATTGGTCTCTCCAAAGAGCCGAGTTTTGTATCTCTAACAAACCTGAGAGCTCCATGGTCCATCAGGTCACCTCGGAGGAAATGTGATTTATTTTGCTTTTTGCTCTCAGCGTAACAGCCAGGCTAACAACTAATCTGCTGCTGGAGGACGAGTCATTAGGACGGAGCCAGCAAAACACAGAGCTGAGGAGGAGAATGACAAAAAGTTAGTGGAGCAAACAAATTATGTCAAATGATCTGGAGTGGCGGAAGCTTTGCACCACTTTCCACTTGTCCACTTCACCCTGAAGACCTCTGAAGGTTATTTTGATGCTAAAGGAACGGTCACCCTTTTTAAATAAATGTACGCGTGCGTCTTCTCACTTAGCGCCAGTTTGTATTTCTTATGTGTGCGTCATTACGTTTATCGTTTTTAGTCTTTGTTGCTCAATTGCAAATTCCCAATAAATGAATTTGAAGTGGTATCATGGTGAACTTGCATGGAGAGCTATAGTGGTGTAGAAGAACAGTGGTTTGCACTGTTGTTTCACAGCATGAAGGTTCTGGGTTTGAACCCCAGCATCTGTGGATTTTGCACGTTCTTACTCTGGGACGTCGGGCAGTTTGGGGCTGTGAATGTCAAGCCAGCTCTTAGTTGTTCATTTCAGTGGCGGACTCAAGAAAACGGCCTCCCAAATGCATTTTGGGATTAGTGGGAAACTAAAAGGGTTTCGATTTTATAGATGGTTTTTCATGTTGATGTTTGAAAAGTGTTTGAGGATTCTGTAAGTCCTCTGAAAGCAGCCGTGTATTGAGAATTGGCCTTCTTGTTTTTTTTTTTTTTTTTGAGTTTGGGGGGGGGGGGTAATTGAAGTACTTATTTCTCAGAAAATGAAACACTCAGTTCGGTGATTTATTACAAATGTTAAAACTCCAGAGGCACAAACTCAAGCTAGATATCACGATAGTTGTACGAAACATGGAATTTGTGCGGATTCATGGTAACCTCAGATATTTGCTAAACATAAAAAAAGCTTTCTTTCAAAAGGAAGTACATCAAAGAGCCGTATTCCTTCGGCTCTCTAATGACCTTAGAGTGGAAAACTGCTTCTTCGTCCCAGCTGGAGTTTGAATAAGCAAAAGGTCCTGATGCACTGGAACAGCTTGTGCGACATCCTGATTCTGGTATCACACACAAAATCAGGATCGAGTCAGGCTAGTGCTGCAGACTAACTGGATGGTGGCAGAAATGTCGAAGCACACCGACGCACTTTCTCACTGAATGGTTTGATTCATGCTGCCTCTGCCAAAGTTTACGGTTGGGAAGGAGTGTCTGATTCACCGGGTTTTTGCTTCGGCGTCGATAACGCTGCCTAAAATATGATATTGTGTCGTGTGTGTGATCAATTCCCACACCACATGACTTATTAATGAACCTTATAGTTCCGGACAGTGATCCTTCTTGGTTGCGCTACTCAGGAAGACGCACTGAGGAAATTATTTCCGGCCTGTAACCCGTGTCGTATTTCAGGATCCGAACCCTTCAGGGGGGTTCAGGAAGGCTTGGTGCTGTTTAGACCCCGAAAGCTGAACCAAAATGAGACCTCTCTGGTCTGCGGGGGGTTTTCGCCTTCCTCCACCAGCTGTCCAATGGCTCCTGTTGGCTCACCACCAAGTTTCACACAACACTTTCATTTAAAAGTAAAATCCTCAGGCTCTCTGTTCATTTTATTTATTTTTTTTTTTTTTTTAAGATGGAGCCGTGTTCGGACGACGAGTGTAGAGATGTTTTTATCATTTCTAGCCATAAAATTGTACGAAAAGATATTTTTGTATTCATGTTTAAACTGAGTCACAGAGAACTGAAAGAGCAACCGAATCACACACAGTTTGATTTTTTTTTTTTTTTTTTTAATACAAGAGTTTGAGCCTCGGTTCAAACGACTTTTTTTTGTATCTTACATGAACATTAAATATGTGAGGGTATTATAAGGTGGTGCTACGGGCCCTCTGTCTTGTTTCCTTCCTCCGGAGCTGCGGCTTCATTGTCCCGACCAGATCATGACCCGACCCGCTCACCTGCAGCCTTCCCCTCTAATGTTGGTCCCTCACAGCATCTGAATATTTAATGGCCAGATGACATGTCCACAAAGGAAGTAACCTCTTTAAATATGTAGCCTATCCAGTTGTTCTGCCAGCTTCATTATCTGTGCACGCCATGGAATTCATAATTCATGTTTCTGAAATATTCCCTCAGATGAGCAGAGGCGTACACAGCCATCCCCGTCATCTCCAATGCAAATGTGCTTGTATGTCAGACGAGCTGCTCCAGATGAACCAAACCAGGAATATTCATACGCACAAGTATTTTATATTTATCAGCAAATGCAGGATTTTTCTTGATGAATACAAAAGTAGATCAAGGGGTGTGCGGCGCTTTGATATTGCTACCCGTTGATTGTTTGGGTGTTTAGGATGCAAATACAGCTGTCTGCTTCGGCTGCGTTTAGTCGCTTTGTGGCCAATAAAAGCAGGTTGCGTTCGCAGGCCCGCCAAGCTGCGAGCGCCTTCAAACAACGCTGACCCCTCGGTGCCTCTCCTTTTTATCTGCGCGCTTTGCTATTTGTGGCAAGGTCAATTACTGCAGCAGGGGAGATTAGTTGCATTTTATTCGGGGATCTCTTCGGCTGGAGGCAAAGGTGAGCTCGCTTCCTCGCCGCCCGGCAGCGAACGATCAGAGGCTCTGACAGTTTGGACCGTGAGGCAACACAAACACACAGAAAGTGCTTTTATGTTATGATGGAAACACGTGTTTACACCATCTGCTGTAGGGTCGGGCTCCTGCTGGTTCAGGGTTCCAGCAGCTTGCAACCCTGAACGGAAATAGCTGAAAGTAAACCAATTATGTTACATTAGGATCAACAGCAGTTTCAGATCTGTGCGCTCAGAAGGTCCAGGATGTGTTTATCACCAAGCTTAGCATCAAGCACAGGACGCCGCTAACCTCCACTGACTCTGAAAACCTTCATCTTGTTTGCACGTTGCGTCTTTGTTGCAGGAGGAGCAGCTTCGGATGAGCAAAATATTTATTTAAATCGCCCAGCAGAGCTCAACATACCTTTGATGGTTTTAACCCGGCAGTAGAATTATTAATAACATACAAAAGAGTGATGGCGAAGGAAAGCTATGTGTTGTGCTTGACGGCAGGATTACTCGGTTAAGTCTTTCGTTGTGAAAGCAAAGCTGCTGATTTTTAGTTGTTTTATGTCATCAGTTGTTCAGAGCCAATAACCGGAGACACCTGACCACAGCTCGTAATTGTTATTCGCCGCTCTGTTTTTATAGCTATCATTTTGCATTGTTGATAAATGTTAGCATTCCTGTTGGAGAAACAAGAGCTGCAGCCGGGAGACAGAAATGGGATTAAAACCAAAATCGTTCTGTGATGACATTATATAACCCCAAATTTGTGTTTGGATCTGGATTTATTTAGATCTGTGCCAAAAAGCATTTGTGCCAAGTGTGACACAGATATTTTTAAATTCAACCTGCCCCCCCTCCCCACCACCAGTTTGTCTCAGGAAGGATTACACAGCAGTGTGTTTTGTTTTTTCCCTCCCCCTGCTTTTGTTTGAATCCCATCAGAGTTTGGCCGCCTGCCCGCTGTGTGTTTTGACCAGGTTCGGCGTGTTCAGGTGTTCAGGCCGACACGGAGTCGGTGTGATCATCTCTCTGTGGGCCGCCTGTCAGCGGCGTGACAGCCGATAACACTTCCCTGACCTCCGAGCACTCAGCGGCACGACGGGATAATTAACTGGATAGACTTACAGTGCACGCAGGCATGATGTGTAAAATCATCGCAGCGGCAGTTTTCTATGTTTCCACTTCTCAGGATTTCACGCTCCTTCATTCGACAATAAGTTTTGAAGATGCTGCCGAAATGTGACAGAGGTGGACGTCTGCACCGTCTATTCATCCATCTGCTGTCTGAACAGACGCTTAGAATGATTGTATTACCAACAACAACGTTATTAATGCTCCACCTTTAAAAGCAGATTGTTACAGCGGAAAAACAGCACACAGCGGGATGATCAATAACACACTTAACTACAGATAATCGATACCACATAAAAGCACACATCACGCACAGATACGTGTCGACATGTACACAATAGGAACAACAGAAGTAACATAGAGAAAGTTGTGTTGAGCTGAAAACAAAGTTAGTCATGTCACCCAGTTTCAGAGGCACTCAGATGCATTTCGTAGGCGATGCATCCCATGTTGGCATAATTAAGCACGCTGTGATATTATTTTAGTCTTTAAAAATTTGTGATAACGTTTTATTTGATGTAACGTGGAGCTTAATATCATGAAAATGATGATATAGGAGCCTGGCTCCATCTCTCCCGTACAGAGCGTGTCCTCCCGTGTTAGGCCTCGTTAATCTCCTCATTTCCAAACACATTAAAAACCAGAAACAAGGTCACTTGTTCCCTCCTTCTGTGGCTCCGTCTTGTCCTTCCCAATCAATTGCAGCACCTTTTGAGCTCAGATGCGTCTCTAATGTTTTATTGACTTTTAAATAGAACTTTTCACAAATTCAGATCATTCCAGTGCAGTTTCATCATGAGAGCGACTCCTGACTGGGTGAAGAGGAAACCTTTAGCGTTCACGTTCAGCCTGAGGACACACAAAACTGTCAGGCACCGAGAAAAAGGCTGAGCTGCTCCCAGCTCTTCTCCGCGTTGTTATGCCTGATCGATGGTTGTGTGTTTTTAAAACTGACTTTGAGGCTCCGGCTCGGACAGCGGACTGTAGCTGCCGTGACAGATCTGAGTCTGTGAGCTTTGGAGGATGTTTCAGGAGGAAAAGGAGTGAAAATGAGTCTGACACTGATCAGAGCTGGAGCTGATGCTGGGAATGCCAGTTGTAGCCTGCAGGGGTGGACGGTAATGAAGTAAATTTGAGTACTGTGCTTCATCCCAACATGCTAAGCTGTTTCTTTTCCTGCTGGAATCTCCCCTTCTTCCCTTTCACAGAGGAGCCCAGGGTTCTTTATTGACTGGGAGTCTGAGAGATCGCCTCAATCAGTCGGAGGAGATTTTGGATTTCCTGCAGGATCGGTGCAGATGGTGCTTTTCACACTTTCTTCCCGATGGAACAAACCTAGTCTGACCTTCCAGAGTAAAAGTCGTCATAATTCAGGCTCAGTGCAGGCCTCAGAAGACTGTTGGCTTCCAGGTGAAGAACGAAGCCCAACTCACATAAAAGTGCATTAACCAGCATTTGTCCATATTAGACCAATAGAACAACAGTTCAGAAACAAAAGCAGCGATGTGGAGACAGATTCAAGCGTTTATCCCACAGTCGACATCTGTCACGCATTAATGTCAAACGCCTCCAGACTCAGCCTTCATCAGCCTTTTACAGGCGAGAGTCAGATCTGATTTTAATCCGAAACTGTCGCTGCCCACACGAGGAGCAGAGCGCGCCATTAAAATGCAGAATCTCAGTCCAACAGATCAATTAAGGAACAAAACAAGATCATTAACAGTCTCCAGGAAGAGGAGGGAAAGCAAACAGCAGCAGGCAGGCACAGTGAAGGTGGATGTTTGCTGAGTCCGGCTGCAGACGGATTATTGTGGCAGAAAGTGCTGTTGAAAGTGAAAAACAGGACCAGGACTGAACGCACAAAACACCTTTGATCCGAGTCATAATAACGTACATGTAAAGCTTCGTTTCCGTTCTTGTAATTAGCCGTAATTAGATGAAGATGCTTCCTTAATCCATCAGATTGCAAACAAAATCACATTACAAACTGAGCTCATTAGTGAACTTTAGTTCATTATCTCAAGCAGCAACTCCAACAAAGATAAAATGGTAAACAATGCCAACCACATATTTTGTTTGATTTTTTTTTTTTTTGCTGCAACAGAGCCTTTAATGATAATGACTTCTGTATCAGTGAATTGGTCTGCTGTTGTTGTTGTTGTTGTTGTTGTTTTTTTCATGTTAAATTTTGTGTTCTCACTACATGTGATCTGTTTTTGTGTGTCCACGTCATTTAGACATCTGCTCCAGGTTAATATGGCAGGGCCTTTAATGTTCACTGTCTAATAATTAGGATTAGAGAGAGTTCAAACCGAATCTATTACAGCAAAATGATCTGCTCGGGTTTGTAGTCCTGTTTATTCAGACCACGTTTGCTTCCTTTCATTAGTCCCAAAAAAAAAAAAAATCACGGCTACACAAATGTTCTCATCTGGGAGCCGAACAATAGTCGTTATCGGCATGTAAATGGTGTTTGTCTGGTGAACCTGCTCTGCTGGGACACTTTCTTCTCAAGGGCAGCTAGACATGACAGCTGCTGATGGAAACCACGTCACCGCCGTGTCTGTTTGTCGCCAGCTCTGAGGGTGGTGTCATATGGAGCCCCAACAACCCCGCGCTGTCCCCACACACCACAACAGCTGGCTCCTGTTGGAGACCTGCACATGCCAGTAACCGTATGTTAATCTGTCACCATATGGTTTCTGAGCAGAGCTGTAAACGCGACGCCCCCTCGGTCCCGAGGATCGGGAGGACTGGAAGAATTTCCATGAAGCAACTACAGACAGTCATGGTTCCCAGAAGTTGACCTCTAATTCACGAACACCAGCGTGATGAGCGGTTGGTTTTGAGAACTGGGATTAAATTTGGCACTCATGTTCACCTCAGGATGAATCATTCAGACTTCCAGGGACCTCTGAACTTTTTCTCATGACAATCATGTCCTTTAGACCGTGAACGAAGCTGCATTTTGTGTTTCATGCTGATGAGTACATTTCAAGCAATGTGTGTGTGTGTGTGTGTGTCAGTAGTGGAGACATGCTGAAGGATTACCAGCCATCCGTTATCTGTGCGGGATCACAAATCCCAGCTGACACTGGGTGAATTTGGGTGACGCCCTGGACGGGCCGCCAACGCACAATTGTCATACAGTTTATATGACATTTGAGATGATCTCAAGTGAAGTAGCAGACACATTGTTTACAAACCAGATGTCATGAAGCTCAGTTTATTTTCCTGATGTGCATCTGTGAAAATGATGATGCTCTGTGGTGTTTTTTTGTTTTTTTTTTGTGACTCAGCAGAATGCCAGTCTGATGTAGATCCACAAACAAATCCAGACGAAGTGACTGACAAGAGGAACATAATCACTGTCGAGGTTGGGTGATTCTGCTAGCTCGTATCTGATAAATGAAATGAGATGGAGAAATGACGGAGCGTCTCTCTCTCTCTCTCAGCTCAGTCTTGTCACCTCCCTGACAGGTGAGCAGGAGGAAACGGCTTGCTGCTTTGAGGAAACAGACGTGATGCCAGTCTGGAGGGACAAGGAGAGATTATGCTTCTTCCAGCTCTTAAATAATCATGTTTATTCTTCGCGGACTAGAATACAAACCTCTGTAGTACAAAGTAAGTAAAACACATCTAATTACAAACATTGCTCCCACTCCTGATGGACTGGATGCACAAACTGCAGTGAGCTGCTCCGTTTGGATCGTTTCTTCCGTTTAAAGGTAGAATGGCACGGCTTAAATGAGTCTCAGTCATTTTACACTGTGTCTTCTGCACACCTGGTGACTCAGCAGTGCAGGTGCTAATTTGCATGGTGTCAAAGTCTGGAACGACGTCTTACTCCACTTCCCGGCTCAGTCGGAAAAGAAGTTATCTTCACTGAGCAAACATGCATGGACGGATTACATGCTGATGAGCTGAGTCTGGAAAACACCTGTAGTGACCTCTGACCTCTGACATCAGAGGGGTCCTGAGGTGGAAAGTGCCCTTTGATTCCTGCATTGAAGTGGGCCTTTTGGAGACCGTCTTCAGATTTAAATCACTCCATGAGCCAAATGAGTCACAATGAAAAGTAAAAAAAAACAACAAAAAAAAAACAATCAGAAATTCACTTTAATGAGCAGCCAATTAATTTTCTCTCATCATGTTGAGTCAGTGAAGAGAATCAAGCGTGAGGAATAAACACAGATGAATGAGGCTGTGTTTTTTTATTTTTAAAGACTTGTTTTGCTTCTTTGACTTAAAATTGCTGTGTTGTGTAACAGTCTGGTGAAGCTCCAGACTGTTACACAGTCTGCAGAAAAAAAACTGTAATAAGAAAAAGAAATCCGCACATATCGTACGTCGGGGTCAGTGGGCAGCTTATTTGGTGTGGTGAATGTTTTAAGGCATCCAACGGGCAATTATCAGTAATTAGTTTAGCTGCCGACAGTTAACAACACTTTTTAAACGATTCTCGCCGTTTTGCATCTTGAAGACGACGATAAACGACTTGAAGCTAAATGGACAGCACACTGAAAACGGACTGTGATCTGCAGCCTATCACTGCTCACCAAGTGAATCGTTGAAACAGCAGCGCACACTGACACAACACACAACAGCACCTCCTCCGTTCAACTCCCTCCGCCGAGCTGAGTCAAGTTTGACCGATTTTTACTATGCAAGGTCACGAGCAGTTTGGACGGGAATCCCTGAAGGGAGGAGACAGAAGGAAACCACGCGGCTCAAGGTTAAACAGCCTCGTCAGTATTCAGGGCTGTTAAAGTGAGTTATGAGGAAGAATCAGAAACACAGAAGCACTGAGGACACCTCACCCTAACCCTAACATCCAGAGTGGGTCTGTTTTTCAACAGGAATGAAACCTCCATCCAACCAGGACTCTCTAAATCAGGATGTTGTCTTCCAAACGGGATGGAAGATGAAATTTCATCCTTTTTTTCAAGTCGCCGTTTTCTCGCTGTGAACAGATGGAGATGACATTTTGAGCTTCAGTCATCGCCTCCTCTTCTCCTGAGCAGCTTCTACATTAAACTGACTCAGAAGGAGAATCTAAACAAGATGCCTGCTGGTGAGCAAAGGGCTGGAGTTTAAAGCTGAAGTAAACAGCTTCAGTTCAGCTGCCTGTTCTGCGTGAGCCTGAAAGAACTTTTAAATGTTGTCATAAATTTATGAAGCTCAAAAAGGAGAGAAAGATTGAAGCAGTACATAAATGGCACAAATGTTTTATATTTACAAGGTTCCTGATTGATTTTTATTTTTTAACTGCAAATTATTGATGTTGTTTTTTTTTTTTTTTTGGAGGGGGGTCAAATCAATCTGAATTCATCACTTCGGACACAGTTGGGAGGATTTTTCATTTCTTTAATGCACCACTGTTCTAAACTTGTGTCTTCGGGGATTATCACCACTGCTTCCTCTCACAGCAGGAGGGCTAAGCCTCTTCAAGATTAAAAGAAAATGTCCTTCTTCTTACAGGAACTAAGAGAAATCAGAGACACTTTTGGCCCTTTAAATCTGTTCTTTTATTCAAGTGGGAACCAAACGACTGACGTTTCAGCGTGTAATAAATCCGATCTTTGCCAACGTAAGAAAAATGGAAACTACTGTAGGGGCGAAGAAAAGCACAGAGGTGTCTCTTTACAGGGAGCAGTCAGTGTCTTACGTAACACTGAGCAGTCTGCACTGCCTTCAAGGGAGTCTCTTCATTTTGAGGGAGCGACAACAAACATTCACAAACGCACATCTGCAGCTATTCTATGCAGAAAATACGTTTTCCTACCGGCACAGTCAGATCTTATTTCTGTCTCTGGATTCATTTATCTTTTACAGAGCGGGCTATTTGTGGCTACAAGGTGTCAGGAACACATTGTGATCATGAGCCTGCAGAAATACAGCTGCTGGTAGACTGTCTGCTGTGGGAGTTTCCCAGGACGCACAGTTCAGACCGGTGACATGCTCACTTCATAGAAATTCAAGTACCCTACTTACCATCAGAAGGTCTGACCTTGAAGACACTTGCCCGTTACGTTTGATTTGCATTTTCACCCCCGTCGAGACTCCATGCACGCACTACAAACTGCTGAACACACGGCCGGTTGATGTTTCGATGAAGGTGACTCAAACAGAAACAGTTGTGACTCAAAAGACGAATTCTTCAGTGTGAAATACTTTTTAAGCTGACGGTGGGCTGCGGTTCTTCAGCTGCTCGACACAGAGTTCAATATTTTAATGGTCAAATCAGTCTGCATCAGACAGGACCAGACTCAGCTCTATGATGTTTGTACACACACAGGAAGGTGATAGGTGGTGGTATAAAAAAATAAAAACAGCTCACAATTTGAACTTCACTAAGGGTTAAAGTTGACTGAAGTCTCTGCTCCACACGTGGAAACTTAACCTATGAAAATGAATAAATAAATAAATTTTTATACTTGGCTTAGGAGAAAATAAAAGAAAAGCAGATTTCCATTATTAAATGTGTGATTCTGAAAGATTCAGAAGAACCTACTTTCACTTTTCTCCATTTTTGTTCTTGTTAAAATTCTCTGCATACCTGAATATGTGACGGGTACTTCTGGGAAAATAACAGAAGACGAAAAAGAAAAGAACAGACACAGTGGCGTCTTTATTGTTGGTATATTTATTAGCTGGAGCATCGGGAGTATACCTGATGAAGGTAAATGAGGGAAAACCGTCCAACAGTGTGTGTCTGTGTGTGTGTGTGTGTGGAATTTAAAAAGGTCATCAAGTAATTTCACCCATAACACATTTTGTCTCCAGCTCTTTTGGGGATCAGCTCACAGTCGAACTGCCGTCACGTGTTTAATGATGCTTGTGAGAGAAAACTTGTGAGAGCCTGGAGGAGACAGTTTATTCACGGATGTGCATTTGAAAGGTGCGAGACGACACTGAGCTCTGTCACCGCAGCAAACGAACAACAATGATCCCGTCAACACAAACACAACACGTGGGAGTGCTCTGCCCTCATGACTCATGAATTTAAATGCATCTAATGGACCGCTCTGTACGAGCGATCATAAGTCATCACCGCACACTGAGCTTTGTAAAGCAGCCAGAGTTGACACGTGTGTTTTGTCACATCTAGTTACCGTTCAGAGATGTTTATAATCCAAACTTTTTAGGAGCTCTGTTGTAGTCATATAATTTTTTGGACATGGGTGATCACACCCAACACCCAAATGTAACAACCACATATATAAGATGTATATTTATATTGTTTGCTTTTGTGACACATTCCACAGATGCTGCAGTCGCTCAGCTCTCCCTGCAGTGACCCCGTCTGCGGTTCACTGGGTTTCCTTCCGTGGACACTTCTGGTGGATCCTGACCGCTGCAGACGGGGAACACCCCACAGAGCTGCAGCGTCGGAGACCATCTGACCGAATCGTCTGAAACATCGGTCCTTGTCAGAGTCGCTCACGTCCTCACACTTCAACACATCGACCTCGGGGCTAAATGTTCACCTGCTGCCTGACATGTCCCACCCACTGACAGCTGCCATGGCAACCAGGTAATCAATGCTATTCACTTCAGCTTATGGCTGATTGGTGTTTATGCAAAGTTATATTCTAGAGAAGGCGCATTAGTATAGCTTGATATTTTATGCAGGAGCAGAGGTATCAGTGTAGAAACATATCACATCCACAGTGGCCATTTTCTTTTCTCGCATGAAAGTCTCTCCTCGTCTGTCAGCATTTGTGTTTTATTTATATGCGTCTCTGTTTCTTGTTGCTTTGTTGCCTGGTCTCATTGGGATGAATGATTTGCAAATTTGTGTGAGCAGCATTTGCATGATTCATTTTTGTTGAACTGCAAATGTGCGGAAGGCGTGCATTGTTCAAAGCTCATGGTTTCGAAAAAGGCTGCTGTTCCTGTCTGATAGCAGACGATAGCACAAACGCACCGAATGAAAAACGGCAGGTCCAGGAAAGCCCTGAGAAGACGGACCGCTCCCCTCCAACCTGCTGCTCCCCGTCCCAGTGGTTGTCCGCTGAATCATGCTGCCCCTCGACACGAACAACAGGAAAAATCCATTTATCCATTTTCTACACCCTTCTATCCTGTGTGGGGTCACAGAGGCCCGAAGCGAGAGGTGAGCTTTAGCAGGCGAACAGTCCGTCACGACTCCAGCGCCCATTCAGACGTACAGCAGAGTTAAGGCCACTCATTATCACACGGCGGACAATCAAATGCACGATTCTGGTGCAGTTTACTGACGTGTGCTGTCGGCTGTGCACACTGAAGGATTATCTTTCTGCGTGTCGGCAGCATTTCGTCAGACTTGAAGTGTTGTTTTCATGCTGTGTATAGGTTGAACAGTTTAAGGATTATTTCCTGTAGCTGAGGTGGAGAGGTCACCATCACATCATTATTTAATAAACCTCAGGGCTTCACGTCACAGTGGAGCACACAGTATCAGATTTATTTAGTGCGGGCATAAACTCACCCACAGCAAATAAAGATGTGTTAGAAATAGACAAAATAAACTTTATGTTGTATGTAAGTGCGGCACAGCCTACCCAGCTACAGCTATAGGCAACAATTCGAAAGCTGAAAAGAGTCAACATCCAGTTTTATAAACTCGTTTTGGCAGCAGCAAAGACAGAGGGGTGTGGCTTCTGCGCGGATGGATCTGGAAGATTATCACGTTTGGATTGTCTGTCCATTTGATTTCTCAGTAACCTTCACAGAACGTCTTCAAATTTGGCTCAAACCTTCACAAGGACCCATTTTGGTGATTAAAGGTTAAGAACTTCAGCGGCCTCGCAAAAGGTTGTTTTCTTTTAATGGAACTTTTCAAACATGGCAAAAAACTTTCACTTGGGCTCAAGGATGAGGCGTATTTTTGTGGTCAGGGGTCAAAGGTCTGAGTGTGACTTCACAAAAACGTTTCACACAGCAATTATAAATCATAAACCATGAGGCAGCCATTTTGGTTTCACTGTGGTCTGGAGGTCCACAAGGCAGATTCATAATGTCTTTAATATGGGAGAGATGATGACCGTGGTGTCTTCACCCCATCAGGTTGTCTCCTTTTCCCCAATAAAAAAACGCAAACCAGCTATTTGGTTAGAGAGTTAGAGGAGCAGGAATTCAAATGAACTAAAATGAACTTCCAGCACATGAAGAGCGCAGACAACAGTCTTTAAATGAAAGGTATGTTCGTCGATGAGTGGGGAGAATGAGGTCAGACCTGCTGGTCCCGATGCCATCTGACGTTTTTTCTCGTTGAAAGAATAAAATCTAAATCAGCTCCTTTCCTGCAGCCAGCAGATTCAGCAGAACTTCATTAAGACGCTGCCCGGAAAGCAAGCAATTATGAGAGAGGAGAGAGAATCCAGTCCGGCTCACATTTTCCTCAATCAGCGCCGTCCGAAGGTACACGGCTCCTTTTAACAATGCACACGCAAATTTAAAGAACAACGATTTCATACTCGCTCTGGGGATTATGTCCTCACAACAAGCAAGTAATCCAGACAGTCATTTCCATGGCGTCTTTATCAGAGCTGCTAATCTGGAGACATGTATTGTTTCCTTGGGCCTCTGCTTCATTGGAGGGTCTAATTTCCATTTATATTGCTACTTAATGTCCACGGCCGCCCGCGGTGAGGTTAATGTGGGCAGCACCCTGACACAGCACACAGGCCGGCTAACAGCCAACAGTGCTGACATGTGTACTGAGACGACTCTTCACTGATCACCTGAATGTCGCGATGACGGAGGAGTCGACTAACAAAAAAAAAAAAAAAAAAGGAGTCAGTGTCTTTGAAGGTAGCGAGAAGGAGACAGAGAGAGCGCGGATGTGTTTTTAATACACTCACAATTATTCATATCATCATCTCCCACAGCTGGAGGATGAAACCAACAAACTGAAATATTATTCTATGACATTTGATAGTGTTGTCTTTAATAATGAATGAACGCGTGTCTCAGTAGGACACAAAGCACAAAGCAAACTGCCAGAACTGAATATGCATAACAAATATTTCTCAATCAGCGCTGCGATTTTTACCTTATTTATTTTTGATGTTTCTTGGAAGTAAACAAAGATGCATCATGATAAACAAAGCACGCATTTTGAATTCAGCGTCGAAACTGAAATGTAGTTGTCAGTTGAGACATGGATGAATAGAAATGGATTAGTTTGGGGGAAAAAACGGATTTACCAGCAGGCGGTGAGGTGAGACAAATAAACGATGACTATCACGGAAAAGATTAAGATGAGCCGATGATAATACTGAAACAAGCCGCTGAAGCTGAGCCTACAAAAAAGTCTCACAAATATTTAACATTCAAAAAGTTATTTATTTTACTCAAATTTACCAAAATACAAACTTTAAACTCATGAGGAAAATGGAGACTGAGCTGATAAACCAAGTGGATGATTTGACAGTTTCCCACAGACTTCAACATAATCTGGCTTGACTCGTCATCTCAAAAGTGAAGCTGAATCTGAAGAGCCTTAAACCTTCACTCTGTGTAGTGACCATCAGGAGGCGACTCCACTAGCTGTAAAAAGAAGCCAGACTGCATTGACATCAATTGGAAAACAGCCAAAGTTGTTTGCCAGTTGATGAAACCTGAAGAACTGTCACTGCCAAACGTCACTGGAGCTTTTTATGTGTGTGACAGATGTGTTGGTTTACACTTTACACTTGTGTTATATCACAGAGTTTAAATTATTCTGTTTAACACAGGCCGTGTTTTGGATTGTTTGGATTTATTAAACATTGCAGAAGCTGGTCCGGTGGTTCGAGTCCCAGCCGATGGAAATGCAGCATCTCGGGTTCGAATCCGACTGCAACAGGCCCCAAAGAGATCATATTACAGAAAAAAAAAAAAAAAAAAATGCAGAAGCTTTTTCAAAGATGGTTTTGGCCTCAAAGTCAAAGTGTGACCTCGCAAAAACATTTCAAGCCATTATGAAAAGACTTTGCAGTGCAATTATGAAGCATAAACCAAGAGGCAGTAATTTCAGCTTGATTGTGGTCTGGCGGTCCAGAAGGCAGATTCATATCCTGTCGCACAGACATGAAGGCTTTAATATGGAGATTGATGCTCTAAACGTCCTCCACTTGTCTGCTGGTGGCTTCTGTGTTTCTGACTTCAGTCAATTCAAAGATTAGCTTTAAACAGGCATTGAAATCGGTTCGGCCACATTCAAAGAAATTTACAACCAGCTGGTTTTTTGTGGAATTAGCTGGAATTCGGCTGAACCTCTGTGCTGCAAACATCAATGTGATGTCCCGTGATGACGTGAAGCAAAACCCCGTTTCCTGAGAATCACTCTCGATTTACTGGGAGCTTGCCGCGGAGACAAATCATGCGGTTGCTGTCATTGTCCGGCGTGTAAATCTGTCTGAGGACGGCGGCGTGCTCGGCCTCAAATCACCAGCGGTGGCATCGCTTCACGGCAGCTGAGGCGCTTCGGGAGCCGCGCAACACGAACTGCATGTCTTCATCGTCACAAGTGCTTCCGTGTGTGCGAGACAGACGCACACAGTTACGGATGAGATCATTTTTTCTGTATGCCATCAGTGGAGATGGTTTACAAACTTGTATCTAATTTACTCGTCGTTATTTACGAGCCCAGAGCTGCAGGGATGAGATAAAGCGGGGAGTTTCTTGAAATGTGACTGCCAGATGGAGCAGCCACTGAGAGCGGAGGGAGCCTGTGATTGATACTTCTTCACATCTACAGAGCGACAGTGCTGTGGTCCCGGCTGCTGCATCTTCCAGACCCCATCGGACACCCGCTGGCTGAATGCTTATATGAAACGATGAGGACGTTAGATGTCAGAAATATGAATCCTCTGCATGCTCCAGCTAATGATTTTTCTCCGGTTTACACTCGAGTTTATCTATTCTTATCATTCCTGCCTAATGGCTTCAGTCAGGGTCTGTTTATCTGTTTATCTGACATTGTTCATCTGTTTTTTCCTGCAATGAACCCATCACCTTGTGAGTTTGAACCCTAGCATCAGTTTCCATAGATACAGTTCTCAGATCAGTGTGATGCAGAACCGCTGGATGGATACTCCATCTGTAAGTCACGCTGAAAACCGCAACATAGCAAATTTTTTTCCTCTAATTAAACCCTCAACCGGCGCTCAACACAACAATCCTGTGGGGTGGCAGAACAGGAGAGGAAGATGTCCAATTAAGAGCCAAAAGCTTTGCCCGTGAATCCTGAAGCTGAATGGCAAAGTGTCCTCCTGTGTCCTGCACGCCGAGCTAATGTCTCGCCATCTACCGGGGCTACAGCAAAGGTGAAACGTCTCATTAAGTCAACGAGGCCATTATTTCTGGTGTCTCTTCCGATGACATCATAGTTCAAATGATCCCAGAAATATCTGAAACTGCTCTCTAATCTGCGGATTCAAATTGACCTCTAAAAATGAAGGGTCACTAAGAGGTGTGCGTTTTTGTGCGGGTGAATTCAGGCGTGGAAATGCTGATGACAGACATTTTTTTTTGTCATTTGCAAAGTTGTCTCTGTAACATTTGCGCAGATGGATGAGCACCCAGCAGCCAGCAAGAGTAATTCTTGACTAAAGTTAGACAAAGGAGACGAGGACACGGTAAAAATAGCCGCTTCTTCCGCTTTCTTTTTTTTTTTTTTCTTCTAGCAGAGATATTTCTGTCTCATTTCCTCATACAAATCCTGACAAGTCATTATTTGAAGTCGGTGTCTCTTCTTGTTTTGGCAGCTGGGTCGGTGCCACCGTTATTCATAAGTATCATACAAGATTCATCCGCTCATCAGCTCAGACTCTTTAAGCACTTTTCACTTCCTTTCCTCCTCCAGGGACCGTTCCCATACGCTCCAGGAGATTCGGTCTGCCTGTTTCTGGAGCTGGAGCTCTTTTCGCTTTATGGATAATGTCAAACCACCGGTGAAATAACTGGTAATTGTTTCACGACAACATCCCTGACGCAGCTTCACTTTTCTGAGCAGACGTGTCTGGACTTTTAAGTGACACGGTGATCTATAACAAGTCGTCTATGACATCCTGGGGGGGCTGTTGGCACTTTAAGCCAAGAGAGGAGTGGTTTCTTATTCAGCATCTTCTGTCTCTCTTCAGATGAATGCCCTTTCTTTTATAGCCACCTCTCTTTTGATTGGTGTCTCTGCATTGGACACCAAGATAAGAAAACAATAAGAAGCTTAGTTCAGACTGTTGATGCCTTTAAATCTTTTTCAGACTTTTTTTTTTTTTTTTTTTTGGACAGGCTGCTGTATAGAAATATATGCCATGCTGTTCCGGGAAGAGGCCAGTGTGTCTGTGTTTTATTTCTGCTTTGTCTCTGTTCATTCCCACACATGCTTTGGTCCGAGGCCGCTGTGCCGTCACGTAGCAGAACAACCTCTCAATACCTGTCAGACTCCATTTTCAGTGGCAAGTGAGAAGGCGTCAGGATGACCCCAGCTGCATGCTGCTGCAGCTCGCCCGTGGAGCAGCTGGCAGGCCGTGGTTGGACTCAGCTGGTGCTGCCGGAGACTCCCTCGGTGGGAGGTTGGTTGTTGATGGGGGCGGGGGGCAGATGCGTGAGCCGGTGGAGCCAAGGTGGCCGGGTCTCCCAGGGCTGCACCACAGCGTGGGGCCGCTTGTGCACGTGCGTTCTTGCGTCACGAAGCCATGTGAAGCTGAGGAAGCTGCTGCGCAAGTAAAAATCAAAGTGCTGTCACTCATTAAAAGGACATCTTTTGTATTTACACTGGAAAAGAAGAAGTGGTAGAAAAAGGAGAGCAGAATGAGATCATTGAGGCTGAAAAATAAACAGCTTTAAATGCTAACACGGGGTTAAAACTTAGCACCATAAACGCTTGGAATTAAGCAATAAAAACGAAGATGCATTCACATCCAGTCAATTCACAATTAAAGTTAAAGACACAAGGGAATTTAAAAAGCTGCAGTATTTATGTAACATGTCTGAGGGGAAACTTTGTTTGCATGCACATGTTCGTCAGCCCCCCGAGTCCAAAAGTAGCAGGAAGCAGTAATGTGAAATATCTGATGGTGCTCACGACTGGACAGTTTGTTCCCGGCTGTCTTTGTTCTCACTGTGCACAGGAACACAGCAGCTCCCCGGGGTCCTGTACCTGTCACTTTATGTGGCTCTGGGAACATTTGTAATTTGCGACTCAAATAATTGTCCAGAACTTTTATATGTTTTTTCCTTCTCATTTGTCTTTTTTTTTTTTTCCTTTGCCGTCAACATAGCAGAGAGCTTCGAACTGTTAAAAAGGTGCTTTTTTTTTTTTATTTTAATTCTTTTTTTTTTTTTTTTTTTGATCACTCTGCTCATACAAATGTCAAATTTGTATGTGTGTTTGGTGACAGCAGGTGGCAGATGGCCCATAAGGTTTCTGGAGGCTGGAGGGCAGCTGTGGGACTGAGTCCACTGAGCCAAGAGAAGACGTCTGCGCTGACCGTCTGCCACTCTGTCAGACATTAGGAGGCTTAACGCAGAAATACTGGCATCTACAAAAACATGAGGTAACTGGCTAAATTCAGAAAAAAACAAATTAACCATGTTCACTCAATTTATGGGGAACAGCACACTAATATCAGGTAGATCCTCCCTTCACATCATTGGTAACCAACGCTGACGTCAACAGTCACAGTTTTTTGTTCTTTATATCTCAGTTTGTGGCAGTTTGTGGTAAATTGTGGCAATAAAGTGAAGCACATGTGCAACAACAACGCCGGTGTTTCACCCAGGATTGATTGGTATTAACGGGTATAAAGTGTCAACAGAAAAAAAGTTCCACGAGGCAGGTCGGGTCTATAAATCCACGTTGGTGATCAAAGTCAGACGCTGCCGTCTGAGTTCTGCTTGCCTCAGCAGAAACCGGGCTTCCATATTCTCCAGTCTTCGGCTGCTGCGGCTGAGCCTCAGATTTCAGGTTCAGAGATGTTTTCCCGCTCACCACAGAAGATCTAAAAAAAAAAAAAAAAGGTCAAACCATTTCACGACCCCCCCCTTCCCGTTTAGATGTGAACGTTAACTGAAGCTGTAGTCAGCAGTGGCACGTATTCCTAAACAAGCTGCTTGGTGAGTGTTCACATATTACATACATTTGATGGACTTTGAAACTTTTAACTCAGTTAATCTTTCTGTGCCTGAGACTCCGTTTGACCACCGTGAGATTTAAGTTCTCTGGAGCCACCTCACAGCAGCACAACCCCCAACAAGCTTCCAACATATCGAACAGCATGAGCCTTCAGCTAAAGTCTAAGGCCTTGTAATTTATAAATTTTTATCTCTGGTCCAGTTTCTGGGTCTGCAGGATAGATGTAGCTCTCTCCTCCGCAACAACTTGTTCCCAGTTGAATCATGTTGCAGCTTATTTTTCTGAGTTTGTTTACTGAGAGCAATGTGCTTCGGTCTGATATAGTTCATTTGATGAGGAATAATCCTGGTGAGCAGGTGACTCATGTGCAGGTGAAATTGGTTCTGATTCTCAGTAGGATTTACTTTAAAGAAGACTCCCTCTAGCAGAGGGAGTAACTATCGTCTATTAATGTTAAATATATTTCTTCATGGAGTTTTGCTGCAGCATTTTCTTCCTCCAACCGTTTCCTAAAAATCTCTTTTTGCTTTGTACCATAAATGAATGCTTAGTTGTAAAAGTGCTGAAGACCGTAAAATTTGGCTTTTGTAGTTCCAAATTGACAACCAACGTCAACAATGTAAGTGCCCTTTGAGGTTTTTATTGGTTAAATCGCAGCCTGAATTGTCCCCGAGAGCTTTCCCTCAGGTTTTCTAAGCTTCATAAAGCAAGAAAAGTACAAATGGTATGAAGAACAAAGGGTAGACGGCCCACAAATCTATCAGCCACGTCCCCATCATATGTTCCGGATATTCTCTCTAATAGGCCTCTCTCTGTCATTAACCCCAGGTAATCAGCTGCTCGGGCCCAGCTGAAAATCCGCCGGCTTCCTCCAACTGTTTTCCAGTTGAAGTGTCTTAGTTTGGCTGTAATGGGCTCCTCCTCTTTTTATGGCCTCTTATGTTCTTCAGCACATTGCCCTTTTCACACGCAATTACTTCCTCCGGTTCATTAGCAGGACTTGCAGGATTATCTGTCCCTTAAAGCAGAAGGTTTAGAGAGAGAGAGAAAGAAAAGTTAAAGTGAGTTGTTGACTTTTCTCATGTTGGACTCGTGCTGCAGAACAACTACATGACTCCCGTCAGAGTTGTCCAAAGTGCAAAGTTTAAATACTTAATAATCAAAAGTACATTTTGATAAAGGTCCACAATTGTAGAAGCTGGCCAGTCAGATGAAAGTGCCATCAAAACTGAACTGTATGAACAAAAGGGTTTTATTTTTATTGTCATTCACATACTGAGTTCTTCGATGTAGCAAGAACAACAAAGCTGACGTGTTGACTAAATAACTCTCAAATTTTTGAATTCAGACGCTGAATTCACTTCAAGGAGAAAAGTGGAAAAGATAAGAACAGGAAGAGACAGGAGAAAGTCAGCTGCAGACAAATATAAATATGACATGAGAGAGAATATCTGCTTCCTGATGTGAGGTCACACCACCAGCGCTGCTGAGCGTACACTGGAACCACTTTCGAACATTTGATAAAATCACACGCCTCGGTGTGAACATGAGTGAGCAGCTTAATCAGTTAGTTTGGACGTTTTAGTTCAATCTGTGGAGAAAATACGTCAGAATTAAAGGAAAAGTCAGAGAAAAAGCAGAGCAGAAGTATGCTGTTTTATTTACCACCATAATTACCGAGTGGCTACTTATATAAAGTATATTTTCGGGACCTCTGGGAGGTCCTGACTCCTACAGCAGGAGGGCCCGTTTGACCTGGTTTCTGCTTTGCACAAAGACGCTGCAGCTGATGTTAAGATGTAATTAAGCAACAAAGGACCAACGAGCAGCGAGTCTGGCCATGAAAGCAATAAAGTAAAATCTCTTTCCTCCTAAGAGGAGAGTTAAAAGCTGAACCTTGCGACGTCTGTGCCCGAGACTTTAAACAGCCGAGACTGAAGCTATTTGTCTCCTCCTTTAAAACGACATTGAAAGTGTTTTTGATGCTTCAATTAAGGTAAATCATAGAAAGCACCAGTGAACAGAAAAGCTGTTTGCTTCTGTGAACTTCGGCTTTGTGTGACATTTCCCCCTGAGGTCACTGAGGTCACGTCTGCTGTAATTCTTAAAATTGTGAATGATAAAACTCAACAACCCTGCAGAGGTTTAAAAATCGTACTTTCCCAGCAGTGTGATATAGATTTTTTATTTTTTTTTTTCATGTCTTCTTCAAAGTCCTAAATATTTTAACCGCTTCAACTGTAATCAGTCAAGACACAAGGAAGATAGTAGATATAGTGTGGACTAAAAATAGCCCAGTCTCTGAAATCTGGATAAATAATAAAGACGTCAGTCTACTAGCCTCATGTGGAGACCAGAATAGCTCTGTGGTGCAACATCACAGGAGAGGACTTAACAAACGCTAACCGTGCAGTACACTCCGCTGCAATTCACAGTGGGATTAAATATTTAGTGACACAACTCTTTTGGTTTCTCATCGACCTGCAGCCAATTTTTGTATTTTGGGCTCTTTCAGCTACAGATACCATTCGGGTTTGATTTCTATCCTGCGGTCTTGACGTGAACAAGTATATTTAATTTCGGTTTGTGCTGTCTATCGTGGATAACAAACCCTTTATTTATCATTTCCCCTCTCACAGCATCACGAATCTGATGTAATCCAGCTCTCTTTCTGAAGCTAAATCAGATAAAGTGAGGTTATGTTCCCCTCATTCGGTCTCTTCATTCACTATTCCTGCTGTCTGGCAGAATCTCATAACATTTTACACAAGAGTCGTCCTGAGGGATTTATGTAAGTGGCTGAAATGCTCTCGGTTTGTGTCCCATCCAATTAAATATGAAGACAGATTTTATTTTAGTCTACTTTGTCAGTGTCTCTTAATTTCAATGGGGAACCGGCTTTGTACTTCAGCACAACATATACAGTGCAGCCGGTGGGAACGTTTGAAGGGATGGACGGTTAAATAAACCTCTTCTCTCTTGTCACAGCTGATACAGCGGGGCCCTCTTGTGGAAGAGATTCATACTCCAACAACAAATGAGAAAAATGAGACTAAAATAAATCATTCTCTCTGCTACTCAAGTCTCATATTCGTAAAATAAAGAAGTGATACTAACCAAGAAAGATCATTTTTATTAGGAATCTGTTCAAATGTGTTTGACTTTAACTTGTGTGCTTTGATTTATATATTGACAGTGACAGATGATTTTATTTTTACTTTTTCTGTATAGTGCAACCTGTCAACGTTAAGGTCGTAACTATGGCACAACTCGGCCGCTCTGGAGTTAAACATTTTAATAAAATGAAGCAGGAAACAGGTTTTCATGCTTTACAGACACACGACCTCTCTGAAATTAAAGTTGGCAGTTTATGGTTTAGCATCTGCTGAAAAAATGCTGCAGTATACTGTTCCGCGCTGCAGTCTGCAGGGAGGCAGCTTAAAACTAAAGGATGTAAGGCGGCTGTGATTGGAAGCAGATTAGACTCACTGGGGGCCACGGTGGAGCGACGCCGTCCTAAAATACTCCGACCATCCACTTCATACCAGCTTATTGGATCAGAGCGCCACGGCAGTGGACGGTTAATCCATACAGAAAATCAATCTGACTCTGAATAATTATCACAGTTATCGCTCTGCTATACAGGCAGCAAGAAATCAGTTCCTGTGAGCTTCTGTGAACTTCGGCTTTGTGTGACATTTCCCCCTGAGGTCACTGAGGTCACGTCTGCTGTAATTCTTAAAATTGTGAATGATAAAACTCAACAACCCTGCAGAGGTTTAAAAATCGTACTTTCCCAGCAGTGTGATATAGATTTTTTATTTTTTTTTTTCATGTCTTCTTCAAAGTCCTAAATATTTTAACCGCTTCAACTGTAATCAGTCAAGACACAAGGAAGATAGTAGATATAGTGTGGACTAAAAATAGCCCAGTCTCTGAAATCTGGATAAATAATAAAGACGTCAGTCTACTAGCCTCATGTGGAGACCAGAATAGCTCTGTGGTGCAACATCACAGGAGAGGACTTAACAAACGCTAACCGTGCAGTACACTCCGCTGCAATTCACAGTGGGATTAAATATTTAGTGACACAACTCTTTTGGTTTCTCATCGACCTGCAGCCAATTTTTGTATTTTGGGCTCTTTCAGCTACAGATACCATTCGGGTTTGATTTCTATCCTGCGGTCTTGACGTGAACAAGTATATTTAATTTCGGTTTGTGCTGTCTATCGTGGATAACAAACCCTTTATTTATCATTTCCCCTCTCACAGCATCACGAATCTGATGTAATCCAGCTCTCTTTCTGAAGCTAAATCAGATAAAGTGAGGTTATGTTCCCCTCATTCGGTCTCTTCATTCACTATTCCTGCTGTCTGGCAGAATCTCATAACATTTTACACAAGAGTCGTCCTGAGGGATTTATGTAAGTGGCTGAAATGCTCTCGGTTTGTGTCCCATCCAATTAAATATGAAGACAGATTTTATTTTAGTCTACTTTGTCAGTGTCTCTTAATTTCAATGGGGAACCGGCTTTGTACTTCAGCACAACATATACAGTGCAGCCGGTGGGAACGTTTGAAGGGATGGACGGTTAAATAAACCTCTTCTCTCTTGTCACAGCTGATACAGCGGGGCCCTCTTGTGGAAGAGATTCATACTCCAACAACAAATGAGAAAAATGAGACTAAAATAAATCATTCTCTCTGCTACTCAAGTCTCATATTCGTAAAATAAAGAAGTGATACTAACCAAGAAAGATCATTTTTATTAGGAATCTGTTCAAATGTGTTTGACTTTAACTTGTGTGCTTTGATTTATATATTGACAGTGACAGATGATTTTATTTTTACTTTTTCTGTATAGTGCAACCTGTCAACGTTAAGGTCGTAACTATGGCACAACTCGGCCGCTCTGGAGTTAAACATTTTAATAAAATGAAGCAGGAAACAGGTTTTCATGCTTTACAGACACACGACCTCTCTGAAATTAAAGTTGGCAGTTTATGGTTTAGCATCTGCTGAAAAAATGCTGCAGTATACTGTTCCGCGCTGCAGTCTGCAGGGAGGCAGCTTAAAACGAAAGGATGTAAGGCGGCTGTGATTGGAAGCAGATTAGACTCACTGGGGGCCACGGTGGAGCGACGCCGTCCTAAAATACTCCGACCATCCACTTCATACCAGCTTATTGGATCAGAGCGCCACGGCAGTGGACGGTTAATCCATACAGAAAATCAATCTGACTCTGAATAATTATCACAGTTATCGCTCTGCTATACAGGCAGCAAGAAATCAGTTCCTGCAGAGGTTATTTTTCTTCATTGTTTTTCTTTCTCTCACACACTTTGACGGGGTTAATGAATCTGACCGCCTGCTCAGTTCCTGTGCTGCCGTCTAATAAAAGTCCTAATTAAACTGTGTAACCTTTAGCTGTCAGGCAGGCAGCCTCACAAACACAAATCCCAGTCCTGGACTCCGGCTCAGTGTTTTAAACTCAGGGGCTTCAACCATTCATGATGAATTCTTCTGCTCCTCAGAGAAACCTGAGGGGAAGCTACAGAGAAATACAAAATGAAGGTTTAGTCTTTGACCGAAGTGAAGTCAACTCGTGGTTGCATTTTTTTTTTCTCCCCCCCTTATTTTGCCAGTTCGTTTGTGTTGGCTGAAGCTGTCAGCTGGGATTGCCTGTGAGCTCTCTGGCTCCCTCTGCTGTTCTGTAGTTATTTCAGACATGACCTTTTTGTTTGTTTTTGAAGGTTTTAATCATTGTAGGTGAATACGTCATGTTAAGGACACACATATTATGAACACCAACCTTAATGCCTTAATCTGTACTGTCATGGTATCAGCTGTGTGATTGCTCGTATGTTGCAGTGACTCACAGGAACCTTGCTGAGTCCAACTCAACGTTTCTGGTTTCTGCTCATCGATTTAGTTTTACATCCCTAAGCTTCACAGTTTTGGCCGCTGTTTAGCGCCAAATGACAAGTAGATGATAAACATGGTGGGGTCAAATAACCTCTTAATGGAATAATATGTCAATATCACTCACCCCAAGATAGCAGCAAAACAGTTTATCAACATTTTACCATCACGCTTCCATAAAGTTAGCACAGTCACTTAAAGTCCTCGAGTCTCCAGTACCGGAAGGAGGATGACGTCTCTCCTGTAGGAGAAGTGAGTGAGTTTGATGCTGTGATCAAGCATCTCTCTGCGCTGCAGCAGGCGGTAAAGAGACAGGATGGACTTCACCAGGACCAGGGTGCAGGTGATCTCCACCACCAGGAGGGCGGTGTAGATCACCATCTGATACTTGCACCGCTGAACTTTGTTTGTCTGCTGGTTGGAGGACAATCGATTCTGAGACTCTGGCTCTGCTGGAAAGGTGGAGCTCACCAAAGTGGTGGTGGTGATTGGTCGGGTAGTCCGGGGGGTGGTGGTACTTGGTGTAGTTGTGGTGGTAGTTGCTTTTATGGTGGTGGGAATACTTGTTGTGGGTGTAGTTTTCGGAGTGGTTGTTGGTTGTGTTGTGGTCGTTGTGGTGGCAAGTATGGTGGTAGTTGGTTGTGTTGTAGTAGTTGTCGTAGTGAGGACGGTGGTTGTTGGTTGCGTTGTTGTAGTCGTGGGAGTTGTCGTGGTGAGAATGGTAGTTGTTGGTCGCATTGTTGTAGTCGTGGGAGTGGTCGTGGTGAGGATGGTGGTTGTTAGTTGCATTGTTGTGGTTGGGGGAGTTGTCGTGGTGAGGATGGTGGTTGGTGGTTGCGTTGTTGTAGTTGGGGGAGTTGTTGTGGTCAGGATGGTGGTTGTTGGTTGCGTTGTCGTGGTAGTTGTCGTGGTCGTGGGAGTTGTCGTGGTGAGGACAGTGGTTGTTGGTTGCGTTGTTGTAGTTGGGGGAGTTGTTGTGGTGAGGATGGTGGTTGGTGGTTGCGTTGTTGTAGTTGGGGGAGTTGTTGTGGTCAGGATGGTGGTTGTTGGTTGCGTTGTCGTGGTGAGGACAGTGGTTGTTGTTTGCGTTGTTGTAGTTGGGGGAGTTGTTGTGTACAGGATGGTGGTTGTTGGTTGCGTTGTTGTGGTCGGGGGAGTTGTCGTGGTGAGGACGGTGGTTGTTGGTTGCGTTGTTGTGGTCGTGGGAGTTGTCGTAGTGAGGACGGTGGTGGTTGGTTGCGTTGTTGTAGTCGTGGGAGTTGTCGTAGTGAGGACGGTGGTGGTTGGTTGCGTTGTTGTAGTCGTGGGAGTTGTCGTGGTCACTAAGGGAGTAGTTGTCGGGGCAAGGGTGGGGCAGATTAGCTGATCTTCTGACAGGGACTTGACTTCCTTGCCTCTCAGATGCTCTGGATGCTCGCAGGTCATGGGGGAAGTAATCTTTTCAAGGTTAGCATTTATCCAGCGATGAAGAGGAATCAGGTCACAGTCGCAGCGCCAGGGGTTGTCACTGAGGTAAAGTTTTCTGAGGTCTGTCAAAGGCTCAAAAGTGTCTCCAGGAAGCGTCTGGAGGTGATTGTTGTTCAGCTTCAGCGTGGTCAGAAACGGCAGCTTTTCAAACACAGCTGCGTCGAGCGTCTCGAGCTTGTTGTTCATCAGATTTAGACTTTGGAGCTTCTCTGGGCCTTCAAAGTATTCAGCAGAGACGGTAACAAACTGGTTTTTGGACAGATCCAGCTTCTTGACATTCTTCAGTGGGTTGAATATTCCTTTTGGAAGACGACTGAGGTTGTTTTGACTGAAGCTTAGATCGGTCAGTTTAGGCATCTTTCCAAAAAGCACTGGTGGGAGACTGGTCAGTTTGTTCTTGTCTAGGGTCAAAAATCTGAGCTGAGGGAAGCCAACAAAAAACTCTGGAGGTAAAGAAGTCAGGAGATTGTTGTCCAAATTGATCTTCGTTAGTTTGTCTTTATTTAGAAACAGATTTGGCGGTAATTCCATTATTTTGTTTCCAGCCAAGCCAATTTCCTTTAAGTTTGGCAAATTCAGAAAAATATCTTCAGGAAGGGCACTCAGCTGATTCTCATAGAGCCGCAGAGTGTGCAGTTTTTTTAGGTCTGAGAACAAGTTGACAGGTAGAGAAGTGAGATAGTTTTTCGCCAGATGGAGTTTCAAAAGGTTTTCAAGACCATCAAATGCACCATCTTCAATGAATTTGATTCTATTTCCATTTAACTCAATATTTGTTACTTTCTTAAGGCCATCAAACAAGCCTCTCTCCAGACTTTGAAACCTGTTAAACTTGAGGATAATACTTTCCAGGTTGGTGAGATTTTTAAATATTCCCACTGGGAGCGAGATTACTGGAGTGTTGGAGATCTCAACGTCCTTCAGGACGGCCAAACCTTCGAAAGCTCCCAGCTCAACAGATTTGAGTGTATGGATGTCTATGAACTCCACTTTTTCAAGCTGGGGGTTTCCTGTGAAGGCGTTTGCGGGGACCGTTTCAAGCTGGCTTCCAACAAAGAACACTTCTGTCACACCTTCTCTCAGCGTGCGAGGGATTTCTGTCGTGGATGTACTAAAAGTCTGCTGTGTGGCTTTACCCTCCAGCTTCTTATCGTGTTCTACGTCTTGAGCCAGTGAAACCTCAAACAGTAAACATGCAAGAAGAGCGACGACTTTTCCTCTGAACATTCTTAGTCACTAAGAAAAGAAAAACAAGTGGAGTGGGTAAAATGAGTAAATCATTACGGCTATTTTATCATTAAATCCATCGTTTTTTTCTCAGTTACATTTCAAATAAACACTGACCTTATTATTTCTCGTCCCAGGATGAAGCAGAAGGATTTCACGTCACTCTCCAGACATGAACAGTCTCGCTAGTTATCTTCTGTACTGCTGTTGGGGAGAAGCCGTCAAATGTGGTGCACCCATTGCAAGTTGTGGCGTAACACACTTCTGGAGATTAAGATAAGAGCAGCGATGGAGTTTTTTTTTTTTTTTTTTTAATGCATCAGTCTGTAGTTACACCCCCATTTGAGCAATGCTTTTTTTTTTTATTTGCACATTCCACATCCAAAAAGTTTTTTTTTTTTTTATAATCAAACAGTATGAGCTAACCAGAGGCTTAAATATTCTTTTTTTTTTTTTTTTATGTTTACACTCTACATGATCTGTGCACATTTTGATGCATCCGTTCACACATCAGGAAGGGCAGAAACTATTTGTGTTCAATGGCCAGTTCACGTTATATCATCAGTGTTTTGACTGATGTTTGAACTTCCTCACCAGCGCATTTTAACAATGAGGCAAAACAAATGTTATGACGTGTGGGATCCATTTGTTGTGGCTGGTCTCTCCCGCAATTACAGGAAAATACAAACAAGGGGATTTTGGGATTGAAGCCAAAATATCATTTGGACGTTCCTCCAGTAGATGGCAGGATATTATACAAAATAATTCATTCCAATGAAGGGAGCTGCTGGAATTAGTAGATGTATTTTTTTACTTCCATTATTTAATGCATTACAGTTTATATGACATTTTACTGCAAAAGTTACAGTAACCAGTTTTTTTTAAATCCAAAGATGCTGTGTAATGTAATTTAACCTTATTTTGTGGATAAACTGCTTTTCAGAAACATTTTGGTTGAGTTTCACCTGCCACACAAAACCCCCCGAATAAAGTGCAAAGGTCAAAATAAATGTGGTAAGTCAAAATAAATTCAAAGCAGATTCTGAGAAAGAAAGTCTTTTTCTAAATTTAAATTATCTTTAAATGGTATACCACAAATATCTAATTTCAGAAATTACCACAATATAAGGCTGCTCCCACTAAAAGCAGTGCATTTATTCAACATATAGTAGCTTTCTGCATTGGATTGTGTGACAGTGAAGTAAAAATATCATCTTTGATTTTGTCCTGATAGCCCTTCTGCAAAAAAAAAAGTAAAACGGTTCTAAATGTATACATGTCATTAGCAAAAAAAAAAAAAAAACATCATCAAACTGCAGTGATTCATCCTGAAAAATGGAAAAAGAAAAAAAAATGGAAGTACACTCTGCCTTTGAGGTTACATTCACCAAAATGTCCACCGGTGTGTTGGTGTGTAACATGCCCGTTCCGAGTTTGGTAAGTAAAAACTGAATGCTAATGAACTATAAAGATAACCTGTTGCTTGCTGTTGCAGGAGAAAAGGCTGCAGTGGCTCTCTCTAAGCCTTTTGAGGAGCTAAAATCATCCAGTTCGTCAGAGGAAACCACAGTAACCTTCGGCTGTAAAAGTTCTTGGGTTACTAATGGCGGATGGCCTACAGCACAGAGTTCTTGTTTCTGTGGCCGATGTTCCCGCTGCCTCTCTTGCTCCTCTTCCAGCACAAACAGCTGACGATGACGGTGCAGATGATGATGGTGGACACCACTGCGAGGATGATGATGGTGACGAAAGTGTTGTTGGAAACCGTTTCCTTGTCTCCTTGTCCGCTGCTCGTGACCTCTTCGTGCTCCGAGGTGGGTGTGGCCTTGACGGCGGGTGAGGAAGTGCTTCGTCTGGTCGGAGGCGTGTTGGGTTTCCGCCTCTTTTCCGTCGAGGTCAGCACCGGCTGGACGGTGGAGCTGAGAACCATCAGGTTCTGATTTGTCAACAGAGCAATCTCCTCGCCGTTTAGATCGAAAGGCATTTCACACACCACAAGGGTTTGGTTGGCCTTGGTAGGGTGTCGTTTCAGCCAATCCCGAAGAGGCACAATATCCTTGTCACACCTCCAAGGGTTTTGCTGCAAGAGTACTTCGTTTGTCACTGAGAGGGCATCAAGACTCTCCTGTGGCAGGTTCTGAAAGGAATTGTTTCTCAAGTCTATCTGTCCGAGGTGGCTCAGGCCCTGCAGAAAACCCGAAGGGAGGGAGCTGATGAAGTTGTTCTCTAAGGAAATGTTGACCAGGTTGGGCAGATCTTGGAAAGTCCCAGCTTGCAGGGTTTTGAGCTGGTTGGTGTGAAGGGATACTTCTCCGAGCTTCTCCAACCCCCTGAAGGCCCCGGTGGAAACGTAGCTGATCTGGTTGCGGCTGAGCACCAGGAGCTGTAACTGAGTCAGATTTTTGAACGTGTCACCCTCCACACGGCTCAGCTTGTTGTCATAAAGCCACAGCTGCTGCAAGGGCATGGACCCGAACACCCCTGGACTCAGAGAGTCCAGGTGGTTTTTATACAGCGAAATTTGGGAAAGGAGGGGCAGGTTCAAGAAGATTCCCTGCGGGAGAGATGTGAGCCTGTTATGGGACAGGAACAAGCTGGTAAGCTTTGGCATCTTGGAGAACAGGTCTGGGTGGAGGTGGGTGATCTGATTGTCGTTTAAGGACAGTTCCTCCAGGTTTCCAAGGTCGTCCAGGACACCCAGAGGTAGTTCCCGCAGCGAGTTTTTACTAAGCCGCAAGATTTTAAGTTTAGAAAGGCCCTTGAATGTCTCTCTGGACAGTTGATTGATGTTGTTTCTGGAAAGAAAAAGGTAATTAAGCTCAGCAAGATGGTGAAAACTTTCCACAGGCACCGAGGTGATCGAGTTCCCATTAAGGTCCAGAATTTTTAGGTACATCAGCATGGAAAACCACTTCGGGCGTATTAGTAGCAATTTGTTGTCGTTCAGCCTGAGAGTCTCGAGCTTCTGAAGATTTTGGAACAAATCCTCCGGCAAATCTTGTAGTCCAGTGCTATCAAACCCCAAAGTGCCTACGTTTGGGGTGGAATCAAAAGTGCCAGGGCGCACGTCTCTCACAAAGCTTTCTTTAATAATCAGGGCGCTCAGGGCGTTGGAGAAATCAGTCAGGTCTTCTGACTTCAGAGAGTCAATGCTGCAGTTGGATAAGTAGAGGTTGGTCGTATATGAGGGGACAGCTGTGGGGAAGTCAGAGAGGCCCAAGCAGAATATCCTTGTGTCCATACATTGGCACTGATATGGACACGCCCGAACAACAGCAAGGGAACAGAGAAGTAGCAGCACATGGAGGGCGAGTGGCAGCTCCATTTTCACCTGGAAAAGAAAAAACAGAGAGCACGTTTCATGCATTTCTTTGATTTGTTTGAATTTGAAGGTGTTTTGAAGTCTTATTTATCAGTTTTACTGACATTAACCTGATCAGAGTACACAAAGCCAGTCCCATGAGTGTTGGTTCAGCAAAAAATCAGATCACATCAGCCTCCTTTGGTCTAAATGTGTCATTTATATTTAAATTCATTTTAATGTTTAAAGACGTATGAAAGAAATTCACTGGAAGGCACCTTTAAGTCAACGTATAAACTGGATTCCACCAAAGTAACAGGAGAAAAAACGCTGAAATATACCAGACCTGTAGAAAGTAAGTTTTCATTCACTCACAAAGGAAACCAAGCTTCTTCATCAAAACAAACAAACAAACAAACAAACAAACAAACAAAAAAGATCTCAGCCAACAAGGGAGCATGTTCGCATTTGCCTCATATTGTCTCTGTCTCTGAGATTTGTCGTACAATAGTTGTTTGTTCCTGTGGTCCTCTTTTTCCCTCCGCTTCCTCCTCCTCCCTGGATTCTCTTCACTCTAAATCATTGCCATAATAATATAGTTCCATTGCAGATAACTGTAATTAGTCACAGTGCGTCCATGTTGCAGCCTCAGTATTGTTATTTTAACCAAAAGAGACATTAGCATCAGCTGATAGCCTGTTTTGCTGCTTGTGGTTTGGGCCGTTTCCAAAATGGCTTCGCAACCATTTGGCAATAAAACCATGTCATTATTGAAATCAGCGGCAGTTTTGAGAAATGTGTGATTTGATAAACAGCAAAGCAAGAAAAAAGATTTCTGTATTGTTACTTCACCTTTGTTATGGTTTTATCTCAAAGCTATGCCGGCATCATGACCCTCTTCTCCATACAAATCCATTTAAAGGTCTGCTGCCTAACGCTGGCAAGCGTGAGTGGTTTCTCAGTGGCCGAGGAGTATTAGGGTGCAGGAGGAGTCTCACTGAGAGAGTAACTTTCTAAAGAGGCCAGCAGGTCCCTCAGAATGAGCCCATTTCTTTATTTCCTTATAGAACAAACATTATTAACAAATTTAATTAAAAGATAATTAGATATTATTGCATAACTCCACCGCACCTCCTGGCTTTCACTCTGAATTACATGGTTGCAAGCTTATTCACTGAGTTTACTTGTTTCTTCATATGAGATTTGTTGGGTAATATTCTCCGGATAGTAACTTCACTTTTTCTTTTGATTGCTGCTGGTTAAAAAGATGAAGTTCACATTTAGTAGGAGATTGTCAGTTACCTCATGAGTAGCATTCTCGTAAAGTTTCCATTACATAACGGCAGCATTTAAAGAACGACCTCCTCCTGACGTGACTTCACTTACAGTGCAGGCCAAAGGTTTGGACACACTGTCCTGTTCATTTGAAAGAGAAGTTGTGTCCAAACTTTTGGCCTGCACTGTATGTATGACATCACGCAATAATGCTCTCATTTGAAGAAAAAAAAAGAACAAACAAAACAAAAAGCTCATGTTTCCATCTGTTCTTGCCATGGACACTCTGAAATGGTTTGGCAGTGGAGTGTAATAGCCAAGGCATTTCGAAGCTCACCAAAAATTTCTCCCCATGCAGGAGCTGAAGGATCTGTACTTTTCTCATGAAAACGCTGAACTTCCAGAACAGAAACTCATCATGTCCCTGAGAATTGACTCGGTTTTGTCTATCGCAATGTGAGGCCATCAGAAAAAAGTTATAACACGCAACTTCACTCATCCACTTCAATCAAGCACATGATAAAAATCCCAACACTCCCAACGGCCACACTTTGTTAGTTTCTTATCTTATCAACTGTGAAATCTCTCCCTGATAGCTGTTAACCAGGACAGTCTACACAAAAAAACAAAAAGGATGACAGAACTTACCTTCAGCAGCGTTTGGACAAATGAGACAGTGAGCTGGTGTGGCTATCTTTTTATGGAAGCCCCCCCCCCACACACACACACACACACCTCCACCCCTTTCTCTTCAGCTCCTAGTTTCACAAATGCTCTGATGAAACTTTCCACCACTGTCTCACATCTTCCTGCCCCTCATCATCAATTCCCTCGGCCACTCAATTTTGTCCTTTTTAGTTTAAATCCCTTATCACTGTTCGTATAATTTCCTCTGGGCTCCGGAAAGCAGAAGGTTCTTTCCCTGAAGCTGCCTCCCCTCACGTGAATACCCACACTCACATTTTTGGGGGGAGATCAGCTAAAGGGGAGGCCACACCCTCTGGATCTGTGTGTTTATGGGGTTTTAAATGGAAAAGAGGGATCCACACACACACACGTCTTCTTCCAGAAGTGTATTTGTGTTAAAGACTATCGAGTTATTTTTGTTGCTGCTGTGATGTCCCCAGTATGTTTGCAGGTTTCTTTGCTTGCTCACAAAGTCACTGTTTGGGCACTATATATCCCCGGGGATCCAAAAAACAACCACACAACCGGCCAAACTGGAATTAACTATTTCTTTTGTTGCCTAACTTTTAAACTTCCTCTGTAATTCCGGATGCAATTGTGTCATGATGCTGAATGAGAGAGTTCCTGTGTGTCACATGTACATGAAAGCAGCCTGAATCATAAGTATCCAGATTTGTAGTTCTATCCAAATCTTTAAAGCAGTCAGGTATTTTTATTTTATTTTTTTTGAACCTGTTCGGATAGAGTTGCTGTGACTTGACCGCGGTGAGAGAATTAGGAATGTTGGGTTGTTTGGCAGAACAGGGAGTTTGCAGCCGCTTCTAACATTCCTGTGTTGCTCTAACTAAATCCATCTGTTATATAACATGACTAACTCCCACTTTACCACACACAGCAGATAGTGAGGGTGGAGTTAACGTATAAGCGTTCTGTTGTTGACGTTTTTCTATCGAGAAGATACAGAATGACACGTCCTGATGAAAAACTAACTTCACATCTCTGGAGAATTGATTTAATGCAGCACAGCTACCAGAGATGTCGCCCAACTAATAAAACGATCATAAAACTGCTCACTTGTTAAAGTGGTAGACTTGTAATTCAGTGTAGAGCTACATTTAAACGTAAACATGTTGCTGCAAGATCTTTTTTTTTTTTTTCACAGTTGATTTTCAATGAACACAGTTTATAGGATGTATGTATACGTGTGTGTGAAACAAAAATCCAATTTAATAATTATCTGTCATGGATATGGCTTCAAAAATACAGGATGTCATCTGAGTTCCCACGCTTCCTTTAGCCTTCCAGTGTATGTCGCTTTACACATGGTGTTTTTCTGGAACTGAAAACACTCACATTTGCCAAAAGTCACACGCTGGCCAAGAGTTACAGATGCAAAGGCAGAAATGGTTCAAAAGCTCTGCCATGATGAGCTTGTGTCGAGAAAAATGTGAGTTACAGTCATAGCCGCCCCGCCTGTGCTCTATTTAATCCTCTCTGTGTGTTTTTTTTTTTTAAGGGGGGGGGCTGTTTGTGTGAGTTCAGCCTACTGGAAAGGACTAATCATCGGTTGTCATAGTGATGAACTTGGGTGCTATTCACTTCTTCATACTCTTTTGTTTTTTTAAAGCCCCATTATATCTCATTGAATTCATGGCATCCGCTGTGTAAAAGCTTTGAAAGCTTTTTTTTTTTTTTGACCACCAGTCGGACATTCTGTGTTTTTTCACCCCCAAAGAAAAATGTTAAATCCACACAATCGTTTACAAATATAACTTCAGTTTCGGGTCCTGCTGTGTGAAAAATTAAAAAGCAGCATTCCTTTCTTACTTTTTTCTAGATTATATGTAAATGCCCGAACAAGGGAATCTTAGCAACGCGCACTGCTGTGGGTTTGTTTCATGATGTTGGTGTGTGCCCCTCAAAACTTTTTGAGGGGCACACACCTCCTCCTAGATGACTCAGTTTGGACTTCCCATTTTAAAGGCTGTGAAGAAAGTGGGATTTTCCGAGTGTTCAAAATGATTAATTTAGGATGAAGTATGTGCCTTCCCATTGCAGGTGAAAACACAGATAAGATCCCCAGATCAGAGAAGCACTTCCCTGAAGTGTTGCAGGAGTTCGAGTTCAAGTTGAAGTTGCATGAGGGCGAGGTTACTTCAACATGGCTTTCCATTGACTAGTCAAAAAAGTTCAGTGTAAACATTGGCTTTTGTCCTGATTACTGCAGTTCCAATCAGATGACGAAGAACACAATGTGCACGGTGGGAGAGGCAGAAATAACATCATCATGACTTATCCTGGCATGGCATTTTTACGAGCCTCAGCTACGGGAAATTAAACAATTGTAACAAACAGCAGGACAAAACCAAAGGAAAAACCGAAGGAAAAGATGATAGATTTATTGAGACAGTCGAATCAGTCAAAAACAGCACATTGAAGGGTCGTGATATCTTTATGCAGATTGAAGCTTTCACCACTTGAGGGAAGGACATAAAATCTGTCTGCCATCACTAGTGACCAGTTTTGCTGTCAAAAGGGCAAAAACAGAAATACAAATTGGGAAAATGTTCAGAATTTTGTTTACAAATTGCAGAATTCTTCTTGTTTGCAACCTTAAGACAAAGCCATAAGAAATTAGACAAAGGAAAAAGCTGCAGATGAATGAATTCACCATTTAGAGATGTACAAGCTGAACGTATAAAACAAAACAGAGCATTTGAGAAGCTGACACCACTAAATCCTTTTTTCTTTATTTTTACAAGACAAATGACTGAAGCTTCTGTAAAGCTGGACCAAACATCTGCTGAATAATTCTCTTTCAGTCAACTATTTGATTAGTCAACCAATCCTCAACTCCATATAAATAGTACCTTTGTCACTTTTTTTATGTACAGTATTTTAAATTTGTTTTCCAAGTTTTTTTAAAGTATGATTAAACCAAAATGAAAAATAAAACCAGCAGCAGTCTGGCTTACATAAACTCCAGCTTGCGGAAGGACAGTTGATCATGGCTTCTCATGCTCCGGGCCTGATAACATGTTTTCTCACCCTTTGCTATCAATACATGGTCTCGCTGAGCCGGTTCAAGCTGCACATGGCAGCCAAAATGAGGAACAAGCCAATGACCACAAGAAGAACGTGAAAAAACATGAGGAACCCGGCCAAGGCTGGATCGGAGGGCAGAGACCACACATATATCCAGCCCCGGTGGAAGTTGTGGTGAATAAACTGAGGCCCCTGCTCAACCACCAGCACGTCGTAGAAGGGAGCTGACTTGTGAAAATTTGGGTGGGCCTCAGTATTAAAGAGAAAATCTTCATTGGGTGGAGTGCTGCCTACAGCGAGGGGGGGTGTTGAAGGGGTTGTGGCATGTGCTGTGTTTGCAGGTGCAGCTTCGGTGGTTGCTTGCATGGTGACCTGTTGGGTGGGTCTTTGAGCGGTGGTTGATGCGGTGGTTGATGTGGTGGTTGATGCGGTTGTTGGATCGGCTCTCAGCCCAGGTGTTGAAATGGTGCGAACCGGCTGTGTTGGCTCTTTGTTTGTCGAAATACTTTGGGCTGTTGTGGTATCGCAAAAGCTGAACTCCTCATCGCGCAGGGAGTCCACGGTACGGAGCAGCTGGTAATCCGGACTATGACACATCACATCCTCTTTGTCGATGACGACGTGCTGATTTTGTCTTAGCCATCTTGCTATACCTCTGATGCTACATGTGCAATTCCAGGGATTCTCGCTCAGACTAAGGGACCTCAAATATGTATTTTTCATGAAGATATCTCCTGGGAGATTCTTGAGGTGGTTGTTTTTTAAATCAATGTTTGAAACCTGTCCCAGGCTCTTGAATATATCTTCTGGGAGATCCTGAAACTTGTTGCCATTTAGAAGCAGAATGTCCAATGTGCTTAGTTTGGAGAAGAGTTGAGGATGCAGAGAACGTAGGTTGTTGGATCTTAGCGAGAGCTTCTCAAGGTGGGGAAGGCAGCAGAAAAGGTCTGAAGGCAACACCTGCAGATTTTTGTTTAAATGAAGGTTAAGCTGCAGCAGCCCAGACATGTTAGCGAATAAGTTTCCAGGAACAGTATTGAGATTAGTGTTGTACAGATAAAATTCTTCCACGTCAGGCATGTGGCCCATTAGCTCGTATGGTAGCGATATCAACGGGTTATTGTAAAGGGTAAGATGGGTCATCTTGGGCATATAATAAAAGCTTTTTTCCGGGATAGTCTGAAGCTCGTTGGAGGATAAGGTGAGGATCTCCAGGTTACCCAGTGCCTTGAAAACCTGAGGGGGAAGGCTGGCTATCTGGTTATGGTTGAGTCTTAGCTCCCTGAGGTTGACGAGATCCTGAAAAAGCCCCGGGTCTAGCTCCTCTAGCTCATTGTTATAGATGACAAGGTTGACAAGTTTGGTCAGGGAGTGAAAGATGGTGGACGGAAGTGTCTTTATGGAGTTCCTCCCGAGGTACAGTGTGGTGAGTCTGGGCAGTCCATCAAAAACATCTGCAGCAGGACTTGACAGCTTGTTGCGGCTCAGGTCCAGGTACTGCAACGAAACTAGTCCGTCAAACATATCCGGAGCGAGGGTCTCCAGTAGGTTTCCATCCAAAAACAGCTGCTCCAGATCGGCCAGACTGCTGAACACCCGAGCAGGAAGTGAAGTCAGATCATTGGACGACAGCATGATGGACCTGAGCTGTGGAGCGACGCGGAAGGCCTCCGGGTGGATGGTGTGTAGGTGGCTGTTAGTCAGAGCGAAGCGCAAAAGGAGTTGCTTGTTTTCCAGACTCTTCTCATCCATAACGTTCGTGTTTGTGTTGTCCAACAGCAGCGTGTACGTGTGTACAGACAGATTCTTTGGTACATCGGTGATGGCCGGCCCAACGCACTTGACGGCGCCTTCAAAGTTGCACAGGCAACTCTTCGGGCAGTTCATGTTGTCAGAGAGATGTGGCAGTGTGAGGAGGAAGAGTATGAACCACAAGGTCCCTGCACGGTCAAAATAAAGACTGATTAGATGCATCTGATCATAACATTAATCCAAGTAGCCATCCAAAATAGCGGTGGTAGAAATCCTCCAAACTCAAATTATATCAAGTCTGTTTTCAACCTATCTGGAATTCAGTATTGACATACAAGAGCAATACTGGAAGAAAATAAATAAATAAAAAAGTTCAAGTGAAGGCAAATGTAACATGGGTTAGATTTCTTTCTAAAAGAAAGAAAAAGATTTCTTTCTAAAAAATTTGACCCAAATATTAAATATGGAAATGTAATACCAACCTTTGACAGACGAAGCCATCACTGGTTTTTTATTGTTCTTGGGGCTGTAGGAGTCTGGAGGAGCTGGGTGCGTCGATCAAATCCGCCTTTTAACCCCACCTCACTCCACCCACCAACACCCATCACTTCTCCCTTTTCCTGTCATCCCATATTTGACTCCTTGAACTTGAATATTAACATATTCAATTTTTAGAATTGCTGTATTAATCAGTGTTACCACTTGTGATATTTTTCTCCTTTTATATTGAATAAGCCACATATACGCTGGCCCTGTTGTTGTTGGATTATAATCTCATTATTTCCTCCACAGACGGCTGCTTTTTCATCCTCTGTTTGGATGGGAATTAGTTTCCTTTCATTGAAACTGTGAAGTCTTTTGTTTATAATGTTTTGCTGTAAAACAACCCTATTACAAGGGTGGCAAAATGCAAGCTCATTTCCTGCGTACTTATCTTGACTGAACATTGTCATTCTGCCCCGCTTGTGCTCCAGTTTGTGGACTGAACTAAAGAAGATAACACACATCACTTTGAGAGTTTGTGTCTGCTGCCTGTAATGCAACAATGCAGTTGGACATGAATTTGGTAAAGGTGTTTGTCTGCTTCAGATTTTACGACTAAACCTCCTCGCTGTGTCATCTCAACGTCAAGCGTGCAAAAAATGACTTTACGGACAAATCATCTTGGCTTTACTGCACAAACAGAGTTAATGTGTTTGGGACATTTTTTAAGCCTAAAAAAGTTAATTATGATGTAATGCTGACTGGTTCAGAGACCATGATGCAGAAACATTCTGTGTCAGGCTGCTGTAGTTTAAGTCGTGCCACTTAATCAGACGTAAAATGCTTTGTAATTTGTAGGTGGGCGATATGTGGGATGTGAATTTTCTTGATTAGGCTACTGGATGCCTTAAATTTCCTTTGAGATTACTGTAATAAAGTATCTATCGGTCTAAAAAGTATTTCAAGTATTTCAAGAAACATTTTTAGTGACACCTTATTTGCAGATATATTGAAACATATCACATAGGAACAGATACAGTGCAAGCTATATTTGATTTCTATATTTATTTATTTATTATTATTTATTGTTTATTTAATTTGTATATTTATTGCTGCATATTTAAAATATACATATTTTTTCCTCTTTCTATAAATATAAATGGTAAAATATGGACATTCATTGTCTGATACAAAAAAATTAGCTTTTTTCACTCACTGGAGTTTATATTCATATAGTGTAGATAAATAGTTCACATTTTACATGCAAACAAAGAAACTTTTTGCTCTGTCCTGGTTTGACTGGGCGTGAACATGTTGTGCTTATGGGCATCTTTTGATGCCGTGGCAGGGAAAGACTCGCTGAACAGCGTTTTATGATTCAGGTCTTTACACTCTTTTACACAGCAGTATTTAGACTAATCCCATGACTCAGCCGTGTCACCTCCAGTTAAATGAATCCACAGTGCGGTAAATCGCTCCTTTTTAAAGGTTGGCATCCTATAAAAAGTCTATTCTGTGACCATATTTTCTTTTATATTTAAATACTTCCTTTTGGGAGCTTTCAAAAAACTCACTGAATCACAAAAAATTACAGGTTCACATTGGAATTTTATTGATTTTGTAAAATGAAGGATGGAGCATTTCTGGAAAAGCAGCAACAGATGTTGACAGTTACCCAAAAAAAAAAAAAAAAAAGGAAAATGTTATACACAATTTAGCCACAAGAGAGCGACATGAGCACAAACAGAGGCAAATAAAACACCTGCTACACAATTATAGTTCTAAGAATAATAATAATAACAATGATGATGGCATATCTTTATAGAGAAGTACGTTTTGTCATATCTGACCCTCAAGTATTTCCAGTGGGATACGTGATATTTACAGATGAAAGTTTTACAACCACAGCCTTCAGGTCGGTGCAGTGGTAAGGAAACATTTAATGATGACATTGATTATTATACAACTCCATATTGCTGGAATGAATACAGAGTGATTATATTACTGGTGTTGTGAGTTTTAAGGCTATGTGGGGCTTTGCAGCAACGTTTCACAGTGGTCCTCTTCCTCGTGCACCGGCCTCAGACACAGTATTTCCAGAAACAAGCTGCAGACAAAAGGAGGTGAACGCTTGACATGTGACATCCGTTGCATATTTTCTGCTACAGCTGCGATGCCTATAAATCCTCAAGTACTGAATTGAACTCACGTTCGCCCCGTTTCTGAGCTATGGATTTGCCCTCTGCCAAGTTGGCTGTGATCTCTCTCTCCAACTCCAGGTCCTCCTTCAGCGCCCGCAGCTGCAAGCAGAGCTCACAGTGATCAAACCCATCGAGACACAACATCAATGCAGCATCTCCTCAAGCGTTTCAGAAATCAGTGAGTCATTTAGATCTAGGCTTTCCTTCATATGAGAGTGAGAGTAGAGTGTATTCTCGTCTTTGAGAAATTAAAACAAGATACACACAGAACTTTATATGAAAAGACAAAAATATTCACTCTGCAGTAATTATAAGACAAAACACATTAAACAGCTGTACCTGCTCGAGTTCGGTTAATTTACTGGCCAGCTCAAGACCTGCAGATAGAAAGACCAGTAAGAATGTATTGTGATATTTACATTGACAGTTAAAGCATTTTGCCCTTGTCTCTTACCTAGGGGGTCATCTTTTTCAGTTGGAACTAAGCTCTTTTGGAGTAACAGCGCTAGAATCTTGCTCTGGGAATCTGTGTCGTCTTTGGTATTAAGAACATGGTTTCCTGCACATAAATCGCAAATTTAAACACCACAAATATCACTCAATGGTCAGAAAACGAATGCACACCCATCCCGTTTCATTTTTTAACTACAAAAAGTGAAACCAACAATGCTACTGAAGGTGCAGCAGTTGTGTGCAGCCTGTAAAATCAAATAAAAAAAAAAAAAGAAGAAGAAACAATGTCATTGTATTTAGATCTAAACAGTTTGTGCATGCTCACCAGGTGTAAATATGCTCCGTCCCTCCACATTTAGCACCCCCTGCAGTAGTAACAAACCCAGGAGTCCTAAGCAGTAGCTGACAACTGGAACCTTGTCCATGATCCTCAACGTATGGTCCCAGACAAATGCTGCACAACGTGTTCTCCCTCAGGCCAAGGCGAGCAGTCCACTGCCTTGGGTCCATCCAGTCAATGTATTTATCCTTTGGGAGGCTGAGAGGAGGAGCCAGGCAGCCCATTGCGTAGTAAATCAATAGCAAGTAGTCGCAGGATTTTTCAGTGGACCACCTTTTCACATGGCTCACGGAGCGCCTGAGTGAAATACAGGGATCTGATGTCGGAGGAGAGGACGGTAACCCGTACATCACTCTGACATCAACCAGAGAGAGGAAGCTATCAATCATCCTGCTGGTTATGAGAGACCAGGATCTCATGTCCTTGGCACTTGAGAGCATTTTTCTTTTATATCAATTGCTTCTTTAAAAAGATATACAGTAATGTGTTATCTGGGGAAATAGGGGGAAGCAAATTGATTCAGCAACCTAAGTGCATCATAGCCGGAGAGCAGCTCCTCAATCTTGGCTTCAGGACTGACTTGGGTCTGAAGGATCATCCATCACTGAAGCCAAGCCAACCACCCAACAACTCCCGTGTGCCTATAGTCTGTAGAGTGCATCAAGGCAATCACATCTTGTAGCTCTGCCAGCGGAGCAGACAGCCTTAGGGAAATGAGATGGCAGGCACCTGCTGAATTTGGCTGCTCTGCTGGTCTCATAAAAAGCCCCCTGGTTGCTTTGAACCCTGTCGGATTTGACTTAGGAGCCGGTTGACGTCGGACGTATTGCAAGAACTTTACACGAATCCGTCACTTCAGCCATTCAGCTGTTAAATGTGACTGAAGGCCTTCGAGAAGAAACTAACAGTGTGAATGAGTGAGTTTGGCTTCTGGGGATGACAGTTAAATAGTAAAAAATGAAATGATCTCACCCACCAATCAAAGTGACCTGCTCTATATGTAAAGTGCCTTGATGTTACTTTGTTATGATTTGGCGCTATACAAATAAATCTGATTTGATTTGATCTGCACTGGAGGCCACATTCACACATCTAGCTCCTCTGCTGGTCACACACACTCTTACTGAGGCAGCTTGGGGTTCAGTGTTCTGCCTCAGGACACTTTGACGCACAGATTGGAGGAGACGTGGAGTGAACCGACACCTTCTAACTCCACCAGAACTGCCACTGCCCTGAAACTAAATTGATCATTTATTTGGAATTAATTCAGAAACAGGCCTAATTAGCAATCAAGTGAATGCCAATGTTTGGTTAGTCGGGCTCAAAGGACTTTGAAGCTTTGTCTTTGAAGTGAGCAGCAACATTTTTCCATGCTTTGGCGAATAATTGATTTGAGTTTTGGTTTAACGTAGGAAACGTCCACTCCTGTTCCTTTTCCCGGTGGAATGTGTCACTCATGTCAGAGGCCGGGATCATGAACGTAAGGTGTGGACACGGCCTGCAGATGCTTACAAATCAAATCAATTCAAATGAAATTTATTTCTACAGCACCAACTCCCATCAGGGTTACTTCAATGCACATTTAGAGCAGGTCCAGACTCTTTAGAAAATTGTTTAAAATGACCCATGAAATCTCTCCTGGAGCACTTTGGTCTCAATGCCAAGCCACAACTTTCCGTCACGTCCGGCTGCACCACCCTGAGAGGAGAAGGCCCGCAGCAGGTGGAGGAGGAGGGGTGGACACTAGAGGGAGCAGTCACATTCATCCAATCTGCACCCAGCTGCTGTCACATCACATGACACGTGTGTGCTTGTTTGTGTAAATGAAAGAGAGGCAGATGAAGGGAGAGGAGTGGACCGCTCATTCAGAGTCGGTCTGTGATCACACTGTGGCTCCGTTGGTGCTGATTCATCAGAGGGACCGTGTCCCATTTCGCTGCTCCGTGAAGACCTCTTGCAGCTGCAGATGTCTGCAGGCACTGACCCTTTGCATAGGAAGCTGGGTGAAGTTGGGAAAATGTACGTAGAATTACACCGGAAGAGCGAAAAATCCGCCTTAAAAATAAAAGTTGAACGTGTTTTTACATGTTTCTAGAATTATTTTGGAGTTTAAGGTATATTAAATTATGTATTTTTGGAATACCTCTTAGGAAAGTGCTTTACCAGTATGATGATTCATTGGATAGGCGTACTTCCTGTATTTTCTGTAACAGATGATGTTTACTAACAACATTAGCTGTCCAGATCAATCAATATTTATTTCTATTGTAAAAGAAAGACTTAAGAACTTTTTACCATAGCTCATGGCTATTATCATATTTTTTAAATGTTCAAAATGTAAGGCACTGCACTTCTGTGCATCGGTCAGGATATAAAAACATTTCCAGCAACTTTATAAATGGAAATATTGCACTTATCTAATTGCTATGTAAAGCTTTTGTGACTATTTTTTTTGCCAGTCTGAATCAAAAATACAAATGATGTAATCATTTAAAAAGAAAAGGTATGCAATATTCTGTATATTTACTACATCACTGTGAAATGGGTTAGGTGGAGTGAGTAGCCAAATATTAATACAATAATTTTACCAACAGATCTGGATAGTTTTTCCCAAAACCGCTAGAAGAAGATAATACAAGTGGACCCAAATGATAAATAGAATGATAGTCATTGTCCTTAAGATACAGCAAAACTTTGTTCAGCAGCTTGGTAGTATGAATTTTATACAAGTACTAATATTCATATGTATATATATATATATATATATATATGTATATGTGTGTCTGTGTGTGTGTATAAAAGAAAAGGGAGTATGTACACTAAGGAAATAAACGCAGTATTGAAGAAGTCATCAGACATCAGTTAAGGAACCCTTTTACTCTGTGTCTCTGTGGTCTGAATTATTTTGCCTCTTATTATATTTTCGTGTTTTTATTAGATCCGTTTGTGAACCTGGAGGAGTTTTATTTTGACAGGTCTGACCGGAAAAGCGACGCCGGTGGACTAGTTTGCAGGAGGGGAGGGAAGAAGGAAGGAAGGAAGGAAGGAAAGGAAAGGAAAGGAAAAAAGGAAGGAGGGACTCCCCGTACCAAATCTGACGTTAGCTCCCCCAACAGAGGAGCTGCAGCCGGGCAATTACAGCGGCGACGTACCGAGGGAGAGGGGAGGCGACCCAAACTAATCACAACAACAACAAAGAAACCGAACCATCGATCCGCTTCACCGCCGAGGGCGATCAATCCGCCGGCCGTTGGCGTCCGGACCCGCCGTGAGCCGTTCAAACCGGCGACAACATGGCTGAGTGTAACATTAGCATCGACCAGAATAAACTGCCCGGCGTGAAAGAGGGTAACGTCCATTCATACGTTTGTCTGGGTAGCTAGCCATTTAGCATCACTGCTAACGCCAGGGGTTATTATTTAATTTAATTATTTTTTTTTTTTTACTGGGGATGAGGGGCTGTTAGCTCAGCGTGCTAACTCGATGCTAGCTCAGGGACCTCGGTCCTCCGGGTTTGGACACCTCCGACTGAGAGCAGGTGTCCTGCCGGATTTTGTGTCCCTGACATCAAACAAAGTAGGATACTTAAATGTGTTATCACGGAGGGGGTACAATATGGCTGCCTCCATGCTGAACACTTAGGGTTGACATTAATGGGTACACGCAGGCAGCACGGCACCAGTGTGGGTAAACAAAAGTGTTGCAGGACTCAGCTGAGCTGTCAGCCTTAATACTGATCACACTGAAGATGTTTTTATTTTATCCCATGCAATGGACTGAAAGTCTTTGCAGCTTCATATCTGACACACACCTTTGCCCCTACAACATTATCCCATCCCAGCTCCGTCCCAGAGAACTTGTGTGCTCGCCCCTAACTTTTGTGAGTGGGGCTTGCACATGCAGACAGATTTTGGATGGGATGCCGTACTGGTGGTGTGAAGCAGCTGCTCAGCAGGATGCTTGTTATTCTGGTCAGAGAGAGAGGGAAAACGTGCAGCCCCACTGTTTGGCTGGTCCGCAGAGGGAAAGACAGAGAAAGCTGCTAGAGAGGTTTTGATTTTTATCTCTCTCGTGTGTTTAAAAAATGATACTTGGATGCTCTGAGATGAGCTAAGCTCATATTTTCCACCGCAAGTAAATCACAGAGACTCAGCCCTTGTGCTCTGTGCTCAGGGGTGTCATGTTAAGTTTATATTTATGTTTTGATCCCCAAATGATTGCATTTCAGCATGAAGTTTAAACTCTAGCTTGCAGACATAATAGTCACCCCTCATTTATTGCTTGGACTTGTTGAGAAAAACTGTACTCAGCTCAATACCCCAATAAGCGTTGCCTTTTTTCTTTTTATTTTTTTTACAAGCAATAAAAGGCATAGTCCCTGTAACCCAAAGGGATGGATTTTTTAATCGCCGACTGAATTGAGCTTTACTGGCCACTATAAAGCTCGGGTTTCTTGGCTAAGAAGATTTACCATATGGTTGAAAAATGGTCTCTGTTATTTTAATCCTGTGTTCATCTGTGGCAGTTGGGTGTTTGGGTTAGGGGTGAGGTCTTGCCTCTTCCTCTTTCTGGCATCCATTTATTCCAGCCATTCACCCGGCCCCACACACACTTCTACTACAACCAGACAATCTGGACCACTCATCAGTGGTTTGTTTGGGTCCCTAGTGTCTCTATGCTGTCGCCACTACAAGAAAGTAGTCTGTTTTTTCATAGGGCTCTCCAATACACAAACATATAGTGGTGGTGTATTAATTTTTTATATGGATGAAGTAATCTCTCTGAATAGTTGAGGGGTGGTGAGTCTGGAGTGTGAATGTGACTGCACTTTAGGGGCAGAAGAGATTGTAATAGAAGGTCAGAGTGCATTGATAAGATGTAAAAGGACTGTATGATCTGAATAATTAACATTATAAAACAAATAGTCCGCTGTGAATAGAAGCACTTCTAACAGCAGAGGCAAGATTAAATATTGGCTAATCTCTAAAGTTTATTCTTCGCTCTTTGATGATGTTCAGTCATCATGTTGACTTAAATCATAGAGGCAGATGCTGAACTGTAAGAACGTATGTAAAACAGCGCATCATTTGCCTTAAGTTTCTCATTTAAAATTAGCTATGGTTGTGAGAAAGGTCTGACCTTCTCCCTTAGCTTCTAGTTTTTCCTACACAGGAAACAGTGAGCGTTTGAAGACCGGTTGATCCCTAATGCTTAGTAGGTCAAAAAGAAAGAAACTGACTGCCTCATTTCAGAGGGAAATTCTGCACATGTGACATTCTTCCCAGAATGAATGTCAACAAAATTTTAGTAAACTAATCGAGTTTAGGTTTGCAAAGAAAATACAGCATCTATGCATGGTAATTTAGGAATAAAAACTACGCAGTTAAATATAGTTTAAAAAAGAGGGGTTTTCCATTTTGGACTATTTCAAATGTGTAATTGGAAATCTAGGTTTTAATCTAAAGGTGGAATCACCAGGTCTCTGTTAAACTCTGCTTCTTTGAATGTGAATCACTGGAAACCATGTCCTGATGATTATCAGCTCTTTCAGATCCTGGATGTGCTGGCACACATCCTGTGTTGTTGTTGCCTAATTTGCAGATTAGCAATTTCAGATACTTTTGTAAAAATAGAAGCATCTGGGAAACGTCACACAATTAAAGGACATCTGCTATATCTCCATCTGTGCCCTGTAGAAGGCCGCACAAAAGTTGTTGGGAGTTCTTATTTATGGACTTGCCAACTTTTATCAGCCAGGAACTAGGAGCTTATCAGCAACAGGCCTACAGTAGCCGTCACAGCTGGAACATCCTTGAAACTTCTGAGAAAAAGACCACAAGCTCTGCCAACACCTTTATTTGTCTTTTCTTCTGCTTATTGAGCCCAAGTGTGAATAGTAGTTCCTCATCGACAGTTTCACTTCACGTTCATGCTTCCAGGCTTGCAACCACATCGCCAAACTCTTCTGATAATGTGCCAAACAGTTATAGATGATCTGAATCTCTTAGCTTAAAAGGATCATTGATTTTTGGGTTTCTGAGAGTTACGTCTTTGGATTTATGCCTCACTATCATCCAGTTAAACAGTTATTGTGTTTATGGTGTTTTTTGACAACTTGTTGTGTGCTGTGTTTAACTGTGAAATGCTTATAAATGTAACTTTTTTCAAGTTTATGGTTTTATTCAAGTGTGTGTGTCTGTGTCTGTGGGTGGACAGATGGGCCGGATGTTTAGCACCTGTCTGAAACTGAATGTTTCAACACAACTTATCTTAGATCTCAACTGTTGCTAGTTTGATGTTTTAGATTCAAGAATTATAAATGGAAAACGGATGTTGAAGTTAATCTTTTTCTTTAACACCCAAGTCTTTTCAGTGTTTGTAATTTTAGCCTTTCCCTCCGCCCCCACAGTGTGCCGAGACTTTGCTGTGTTGGAGGACCACTGCCTGGCCTACAACCTCCAGGAACAAGAAAGTAAGAGACTATGTATCTTACTTTTTTTTTTTTTTTTTTTGTATTTGTTCTTCTGTCTGGAAAAAAAAAAGTCAAGCTCCGCTCCACTCAGCTCCCTTTGGTGCGTCCTGTTCTTATTATGATTAAAAATGTCTGTTTTAATACTTAGCCATTTATTGTTGTAATGTTTTCTGCATCAAACCTGTTGCCACACAGCTTTTGTCAACCATGCCTGCTGTATTTCCAGATCGTTTAAAACTTAGAATGAAAAAGAGCAAACTTTAAATTCTGCTTTTAGATCATGACAATCAACTCTTCTCTCTTTGAAATATTTGTGAGGTGGAACAGGCTGAACTGCAGTGTCAGTGGTTGCAGCTTGATTAAGCCTACATAAATCCTGCCTTAGCTGCGCAGTTCACCGTGTGGTTGGTGCAGGATGCCACAGCAAAACTGTATCAGAGCAGGGCTGTGGCACAGTACAGGCGACGGATGCACCTGATTTGTCTGGATCACATTAATTGTGTGTGCTGTTGCCACCCCAGCTGTAGCACTTAGAGATTGTCGGTCTGAAGTTAGACAGTGTAATCAGCTTAGCAAGGTGTTTTTATCACAGTGCGTGTCTATGTGTGCTTTCTGTGTTGTGAAAATGCACACACTCCCTTATACAGTTTGTGTTTATCCCAGCATGCCTCATTAGATTAGCTGGTGCTTTTATGTGAGCTCATATGTGTGTAATTATCTGCCATCTTTTTCACATGATTTGAAAAAGGCACTTTGGAGACTCCCTGTAGAGTTTTGTTCCCTCACTGCTAATCTTTCAGTAGGTCCATTAAGATAGATTGTTGAATTTATGATGTTTTTTTTTGCTATCAAGCTTCCTCTCCTTTTTTTTTTTTTTTTTTTAAATCTTATCAGAAACTGAATTTGCAAATCCTGCTGCTCCTTCACAAACTAGGTTGAGTTTTTCTGTCAAGATGAATGTAGAAATATGTAATAAAGCCTTTCCTTCATTAGACAGAAATGAGTGTCAGCAAGAGGCCCATAGCCACCACACCCTAATGTCATTCCTAATACATGAAAGGAGCCTACAGCAAGACACTGCTGCTTTTGTGTTTGTGTAGTTTTGCTGAGCTTTTGTTTAGAGTTGACAATGCAAATCTAATTGCTGTTACGTCTTTGTGCTGGACATTGTTTTTTGAGGGGGTTCTGTAAGTCAGTTGGTCTGTATCACCATTAAAAAGGGCAAATTATGGAGCAAGCTCTGTGAGAAAGAAGGCCAGATGTCACCCAGCTGTAACTTAAGTGCAGATTAGTGTCAGTTTTAGCTGTAACTAATTTGGTTTTGGCTGGCCTGTCTTTGTCGACATTAACCCCATTAAAGCCTTAGTTGATCCATGAAGTAGGGCTCATCTCCCCTTTCACCCTTTATTGTTTCACTAAGTGATCTGGTTCGGCCTAGATAAGTGTTTTTTCACCTTTGACCCCCCCCCCCCCCCCGACGTCACAAGGGAGAATGTGAGCTAGTGTAGTTTGACGGTCCTCCAAGTATGTAGCATCCCCTTTATTTCCTAAATCACGTCAACAGATGGCCATCCCTAACAGGCTACAGCTGGCTTTTCTTTCCATTCAAAATGTTGAGCATGCAAAATGCAGAAGCCTTCAAATGAAGCTTGGAAAACATTTCTTTATGGCTACGTCAGCACTTGGCATCTTTGTTTCTGGAGTCTGTTCTCTCCATTTTATTAACTGACATGGCTGAGGTTCAGATAATCCAGCTTTCTAACGTAAACTCACTTTTTCTGAATGATGTGAGACCTCTTCAAGGTTGAATGTCACATTGCCCAGTAAATGTTTTTAATTTTTTGAAAGATAAATTAATCTTGAAAAGCCGACAATTATTGCCTTATCTTGAGTTGCAACATCAGTTTTGCTGTAAAAAAATTTTTAGGTGTTGCAAACCTAAACATTTGAACAGCGTCATAAAAAAAAAAAATCAATGCCATCCCTTCTTACTTTTTTTTTTTTGCCAAGTTGTGACTTAGTTTCCACCTTCAATCTCACCAGTCAGAAAGCACAAACTCTCCGCAGTAAATTGCCAAATGTAATTTAGTCCATTTCATACGGAAGCTGGGAGCAGATCGATAGGCGAGTAAAACAGACCTGAACAAGTGAGTGATGCTCTCTCTGCCAACAAAGCGCATGGAGTGCGTCAGCAAGCAGGATTTATCATCTGTTATGACCCACAACGTGCCATCGCACAATCTTTGAGTGATGCCTCAGATGTGAAGAGTCATTTCTCAGTGACTAAGAGTGCTCTGTTTATTACCAGAGACAGAAATGGCTGTATCCTCCACTGATTTTGTTTTCTCCAGACCATCTAAACACCACTACTCAAGAAAGTGTGGCCCAGTAAATAAACTCCCCAGTGCACGACTGTTCATATCATCCATCTAATTCCTTGTCGGCAGTGCGAAACAACCATCTGACCTACTCTGGTCTGTGTACGTATTTTAAGAGCGTTGTTTATGTTTTCTCTGTCTACAGTTGAGAGTCACTTGGCATCCAACGTCCATAAAAGCCGGCTGGTGCAGAACGACCTGCAGGTGGCCAAGAAGCTGCAGGAGGAGGAGGATAAGAGGGCCAAGATCCAGAGCCAGAAACAGCATGGAGACATGTGGGTTTTTCTCCTTCGCTCTCAGACACACACCGTGTGTGTGTGTCTATATCAAAGAAAAACTAACAATAACAATAACAATAAAATATAGACGCTAACCTGTAAAGAGGAGACATGGCTCAGTAGCTGGTAAAAACCTAGAAGTAATGTAATAGACGGAAATAATTCATTGCATTTAAGTCAGTTAATCCTTTAAATTGGCACAGTGGATTACATGCATGTCATCTATTGTGTGGTTTTGACATAATGTATCACGTGAAGGTGTTTAACTTTGCTTTCGTTTAATCTCACGTTCAGTTTGCCCCCTTCACGACTTCATGAAGATAGTGTTTGTTTCAGACTAGTGTAACCTAATGTAATTATTTCCAAAATTTATACCCACAACAGATTTATGGATCTGCACTGATGTATCCTATCATTCCCAGCATACGTCCCTCATAGGAAATATAGCATTCATTGTCATGTTAGCTCTTTTATTGTCTTAAATTAAGAGTTTTTTTTCTTCCATTAGTCACCAAAAATAAACCTGTTGTACCATCTTTCATTCTGTTTGTACCAAAGCATGATGACGGGTTTCTGGAGGAGACAAATACTGAGTCATACTTTCAACATACATCAGAGCTAGATGACATTTTATCCCTTGGCCCTGAGATAAAGAGCAGCTATTAGTGTGCGGAGAAGCTCTGCACCTGTGAAGGCTGCACCAAATGACTAAATACAAAATTTTCTAATGCTACTAAAATGATGAAAGGGGAACTGATTGTCACTATCAACTACTGTGACTGAAAACAACAACCCCCACATCACCCACAGACCTGATAAAGACAGATCATGAAAATGTTTTTTCGTGGGTTTGGATCATCACCATGGGCACGTCCAAAACTGTTCAGCATCCACATACATGTACTAACCACGGTGGCAGATACAAAAACACAATTAGAATCAGAATTCAAGCTTCAGCGACTTTACCAAAAGCTGCTACACACTCTGTTTCCATTGTTTCAGAAGACCAGAAGCTGCAGCAGAGCATGGAAAAAGCCACTTGAATTAAGAGTTTTTTTCTCTGCTCTGCAAATTTTCATGAAAATAAATGTGCTGACTCACAGGTCAGTGAGGTCAATGTTTCACACAGACAGAGATAGTTGGATTGCACTCACAGGGAGAGGCCAGATGCTCCTCCATGGATTCATGTGGACCAAAACTGCTTGTCAAGCTGGGAGCTCACATTACCATCTACACCGTTGCTGCCACATAGATCTACTCACACCTATGACTAAACACATATGTATCTTAATGTTTTCTGATGAAAACCGTTCAGGTGCTTCTTTTCTGAACTGTCAGCTGCTCGGGTCAAACACAGGTGAAGGGTCGTTGATCTGCTGCAGTTTAAGAGAGGGACTTGTAGTTATATATTTTTAATATTTGAATGTTGTGTGCCCCCCCTCCCCCCATTTGCAAATTTTGACACACGGGAACCTCAGAGAGCGCCAAGACAATGAGATCGCGCAAGAGATTCAGGAAGAACTGGTACGACAGGCAGAGCAACTGCGGCAGCAAGAAGAAAAAGATGCGGTAAGAACATTCACAACTACATTCTCTCTCACATGCACACAGAATCAGACCTGTCTGCCCATTCAGGCACAATGTTGGTTGCATCCACCCATAAATGACTTAACATGTAGTATCGATGATGGGATGATGATGTTCCAAAGTCACAGCCTGCATTTTTTTTTTTTTTTTCATAATGACAATGTGAACACTTTACATAAAGAGCAGAGACTGTAAATGTTTTGTTATGATAGTGTTAATGTGGTCTCATCACTCTGTTGTTTGTGTAAACTGCTACAGCGCTTGTTTGAGTTATCTGAATCATCAGGATCTCACCACTATAATCTGATACATTTTGTAAATAAAGTAACTGGCATAAGGGAAAAACAACCAAAGCACATCACCAAACAAAGTGAAGTATTTGTTACAGATTAGGACAAACTGGGAATTTGTCATATTCATGGCGGACAACTTGTTTACTGGTGCCTTATCTGTTTGTAGGCCATCGCTCGTAAGCTGCAGGAGAAGGAGATGAAGGAGGAGAGGAGGAGACAGAAGCAGCTGGAAGCAAACTTTGAGGAGGAGTACTTTGAGGATCATGGAGGTGGGAACAGGCTCATGTTAATATGTGACTGGTGTTTTTTTTTTTTTTTTTTAATTTTTTTTTTTTTTTTATCTTCTTATGATGAGCTCGTCTGTTGTTGAAAACATGCGAGATGATAGAATTCTCTTTCTGAGCACTGAAAGGTTTATTTATTTATTTTCGTTCTCTCTGCTCTGGTTTATGAGGGTTAGCTTTTTAAGCAGCACTGCTCTGGAGATTGCTGCTTACTCCAGGCAAAGATTGTGGAATGCAGTCATTAGCACATAACTAACCTTGAAGGAAGGCTTACATGTTCCTACAGAGAAATAATTTGTCATCTTGCTCTCATTCAAGAGCAAACACCACTCTAAATGGGTGCTCCAGATTTCAAATGAAGCTTAAATGTGCTTTTATATTAAATTTAACCTCAGATACGAATCAACTCTCCAATTAGTGGGCACCAAAGGAAAACAGTTGGTTTTATAGTTACATACTTACCTAAAGTGTATCTTTCCATAAAACGCATCTAACTTTCCATATAACTTTCCAAATAGGTTTCATGTCTTTTCATGCTAACATCACACCCTTCTATGATTCATTCCACTGGAGGTCTGCTCATTTTTTCTGAAAGAGCCAGGGATTCTTCTTTGTAAATACTACTGAGTGGATGATCCTGCGTCCCTGTCTTCATGTCAAGAGATGCAGGTTGAGAGAAGACATTTTTATCAAAGGGGGCTATCAGTAATGTCTGTTGGTCTTTAGGAGTAGGAGGGACGTGTATATTTCTCCTGGGTCTTTGTCACATTCCTTTCTCATAAACACTCAGCTCTTCTCTTCACAGCCATCTGAACCTTCTGAATCAAATCTGTTTTCCTGTCTGTACTTGGATTCTGGCCTTTCTCCTGACATTTAGCATCCTGAGTAGAAGGCAAGCAGAGACGGAAAATCATTTTGAGATATCTATCAGTCCATGCCTTCTCTGCTCTTTTCCTTTTTTTTTTTTTTTTTGTTTTACTCTGCAGTTATATTTTACATGTTTGTTTGGTTTTGTTTTGTGTTTTGGGCAGCGGGCGGGCGGGTGGGGGGGGGCTGCTTGGTTTTCTCATGAGACTTTGCAGATATGGATGTAAATAACATGCAGCATGCAAAAAAAGGACAGAAGGCAACGTGGGCAAGGAGAGAATTTTCTCTGCTGGTGTTTGGCCTTGTTGATGTCCAGCTGTCGGTCCATCTCTATACTATGTGGCAGGCAGTTAGAATGAAGCTACACCCATGCTGGCAGTTCTTTTCTACCCTGTTCTCCTTACAATATTTGTGTCACTCTGTGGCTCACAATGTGTGACATAAAACCTTGTAAGTTATGTAACCAAACACCTCTTGAGTGGAGCAAAGATTCAGTTCCTTTATTTACCCTTCATCTAAAACAGTTGGTAACCAGATACGTCTCATGCAAGTCGCAAGATTGTCACTGTCTAAAAAAGGTCCCCCTAGTTTTTATATCACTCTTTTGTACGTCTACATGCATTCACATGCCTGTTATATCATTTAGTTTTTCATTGGGCCATGTAATTGGCTACTCCTTACAGGAAATGAGAGCTGCTGGCTGTGTCTTAATCCATTCGAGAGAAGTTTCTCATACCACATTGGGGGGGCTGTCTCCCCTTGACGGGTGCAGATCTAGAAACAGATATGTAAGCAGATGGAGAACAGTTTTAAGAGGTAAACAATACAGAGGAGAACAAACAGGCTGTGTTACTTTAGGGCAGGTATTTTTTTACCTGCCCATTAATTTTCTTTTTCTTTTTTTTTTTTAGTTTGGATAACAGAGTAGATAAGATGTCAAACAGCAGGTTAGATAGCTGGAATTCCATTGGGCTGACTGTCTGCTGACTTGCTGTGTGCTTTTCCGCTCATTTGTTTTCATTCAAACTGATGTCAGTCACAGGCCGACTCCCAGCAGGATGAGCCTCGAGCTCAGTTTTTCCCCTTAAGTCACTCATGCTCTGGTTACAACATGGTATTTGCTAGGTTTCATGTCTGTCACATTGATTTTCAGCTGTGTTTAGAAAATTGGCTAAATATTCAGAGGCATTAGTAACACACATTGGATCCTTATTATGTCATTATCACATTAAACATCTAAAGTGGAAGAGGTTTATTAGATACTGACTGACTTTCCCATATTTTATTAAAGTTGCAGACACCTGTAGACTCTGACTACACTCTATAATTAATAACCACATCTCCGGCCATTTTGGGTTCAACTAACTCCAGCGCTCTTAACATTTACACCATATACATTCTCCTCACAGGTGCTTTTCAGATACTTACTAACCATTTCAGCTTACACCTTTCTTGTCTCACCTCATGTTCTCATCAACTATCATCATTCTCTCCACTCTGCCCTCCTCACCCCCTCGCTCCTTGATCTCTGCTCAGCCGCAAGAAGACCTCTCAATCTGGACAAAGAAACACGTCACAGGTCAACGTCCCCAGGCCAGTACGATGCAGATGCTCCTGGGAGCTCTCATCGTGATAACTCCCCAGATTATAACTCAACAGAGCCCAAAAGGAGCAGGTATCCAAAACAGGAGCCAGCAGCACCCAACAGCCACTCCAAGTACCCTGAGCACTACCTGGTGGCTGAAGGTGGGCAAACCAGGCATGCAGACCCATATCCGGAGCACCTGCTGCCCTCCAGAGGAAAACATGGGGACAGGTACCCAGAGTACAAACCCACAGAGACTGGCAGAGCCACAGGCCCAGGCTGGGAGGAGACAGAGAGAGTGGTGAGGAGGAAGGAGAGACCAGCCAGACCACCTCAGCCACACTTCCCCAAAGAGAGAGACAAGGCCTGGGACAGAGAAAGAGACAGGCAACGAGACCGAGACAGGGGCAGAGACCGGGAATGGGACAAGCATCAGGGAAGAGATCATAGGAGAGACAGGGAAAGATCCAGAGACAGAGGACACACTGGGGACAGACAGAGAGAGAGAGACAGACACAGACAGAAAGACAAAGACAGAGCAAGAGCAAGAACCAGGAGCAGAGAGAGAGGACTTGATGAGGATTCTTTGCAGCAGGGTCACAGGGAGGACAGGGCAGCCTGGGTGGAGGGAGATGATGACACCAGGGGCCGGCAGCACCTCCTCTCCCCCTCCGAAGACGTGTTTGAAGAGCCCAGGAGCAACGAGGGGAGAGGGGGCACCAGGGAATTCTGGGACCCCCGGCAGGGGGAGGGTCCTGGCAGGGAACGCGTTCATACTTACCCCAACGGAGAGACAGGTAGCACCTGGAGCCCCCCCTCTGGGCTCTGCGTGGGGTGTTTGTGTGGTGTGCTGAAGTTGCTTTTTCGCTGGGGCAATGTCAGGTGGCGGGTTGATCTACTGTTAGAAAAAAATCTATAATGAAGACACTAACTTTCACAGAACAGGGTAAACAGAACTTTCACAGTAATTTCTGATGATTGACGTGATTCTGATTTTGGTGGTTTAAAGTGATTGGATTTGCTGCTGTTGTGTTGTGGGGTTTGCTAATTCTTGGCATTGTCTATTATATTGTTGAATGAAGCTGCAACTGAAATGTGTGATTTCCCCCTCCCTGTGTAATAAGAATAGATCCGTGGCCTAGGCTTTAAATTTTGCACTGCCAAAGGGCTGCACTGCTGGTGAGCTGGTCATGTCCTCTTATGTCAAACACATGAAATTCATGAGACGAAACAACGCCGTGATGATCACCTGTAGAGATGCACTGCAGCCCTTTTGTTGCCTTGTGGCTTTAATCCAGAAACAAGCTGTTTATTTCGATAATCAGTCTGTAATTTATCAAAATTCTGGCTTCATCTTCTCAGATGTGAGGTTTTACATCACTACATAATTATTTTTTTCTGCTTTAATTTCCAGAAATTTTTCATAATTTAACACCCCCTCCAAAAAAAAAAAAAAAAAAAAAAAAAGAACAGCTCTGATTTATTGTTCTATATGTAATGTGGTGACATCCACAGGTCGTATTGTGCATCGAGGGAGTGGAGCAGTCATAGCAGAAACTGAGTACGGCCTGACCGAGGCCACCAAGGGGCTGACAAAGCTGGATATCCGAGAGCAGGAACTGAAGGACATGGAGGTGGCCAGGAAACTGCAGGAAGAAGAAATCAAGGTGGGGAAGGAAAGTAGAAAACTTTTTTCATAAATTTGTGCACATAAAATGATATGGAAGGAATAAAGAATACGATTAAAAAGGGAACTGAGGTAGCACGCTGCAGTGTTGGACAGACAGCATATTATTCACACTTCTGCTGATCCCAATAATTTTCCATCTGCGTGGTAAAAACACAGATATTAAGACCTGTGATTAAAGACCAGAAAGCCAAGAACAAACTCACTTAAACCTGTTATTAGTGCAGCAGCTGAGTACTAACTGAATGTTAGACGTTGAACTACATGATAAACCCAATTTTGCACATACATAATCAGTCTCAACTCAGGTAATTTAATTTCAGGACCACATGTTCAACTCTGGGACAAAAGAATGAGACTTTCTGTTTCTTGGTTTCAGGCAAGCAAGGTTCATATGCGCGCAGCTCAAGTAGCACAGGATGAGGTGAGTGGGCATCAAGTCTGGAAGCTTGTCTTCTGTCTGTCTTTTAAATATCACTTTATCTGCTGAGCTAAGCCAGACAGATCAGTTTAGTCGTATAAACCTGCGTGGATAAAACTTAGTCTAAACCAGGTGGCATGTCAGTGTTTTCAGTTCATCCTACTTTAGACATACAATATGTTTCCAAGAATAGGAATACTTTCTGAATGTTTTCTGTTGGCTGTGGACCTGATCAAGTTGTGTCTCACTTTGGCAGGAAATAGCCCGACTGCTGATGGAACAAGAGAAAAAGGAGTACAAGAAGAATCGAGAACGGGAGAAAGATAAGGAGCGAGAGAGAGAGAGGTTGGCCATGGAGAGGATGGCGATGGAAAGGAGGAGACCGGAGGGTGACTACAGGGTAAATTTCCTGAACTCTACCCATTTAAAATATTCCTCAGGTTTTTTTTGTTTTTTTGTTTTTTTTTCCTCAATAAAACTTTCCACTGTGGTACAAGAATCATCGTTTGTTTTTAGCCAAATCCAGAGGAAGTCGTCCGGCCCAGAACACGAGACGAGTATGAATACCAGAGGCAGAGGAACCACAACAAGCCTGCCAGGTACCAAAACCAAAAATATTCTCACAAGCCGAGAAGGAGAAGCTCGACTGTTTGTTTAATCTCCTCGCTGTGTCTGCCTCAGGCCTCCTCAGCCTCGTCAACACGACTATGAGAATGTGAACCCCGTCTATGGCTACTCTGACCATCCTGCCCCCCCTCGTGCTCCCACCAGACCTGAGGCTGCTTACAAAGGTATGACGTCCATGTGAAGGTCCAGCTGTGTGTCATTTACCCAAACACAGGGAATCATGTCATGAAACAATAGGCAGTTTTATTATTATCTGAATCTTTTTTCTTTCTTTGTACATCCATCAGCTGCCCAGAGCTAAGACATGAAACGAGTGCAAAATCGCTTTGTGCCAAATAATCATTGTCAGAATCACAGGAAGAAATGAGGTTTTAGGTTTGTTGTTTGTTTGTTTTTCTTTTTCTGTTGAATTAATGGGAAAATAGTTAACCCATGACAGGAAATGAAGGGGGACGCCTTGACCCTCAGGCGACCAGTAAGTCTGGGCAAGTGACTCATTTCCCCGAAGCGTTAACGCTAATGTTTTACTGAGCTTGACAAGCAGATGGTGCAGCAACCAGACACAGAAATGAATGAGGAAGAAACAAGGAAGAGAAAGATGGGGAAAAGATAGATATTTATCTATCTCTATATATATCTATCTATATATATATATAGATAGATATATATATATATATACACACACACACACACACACACACACACACACACACTGTTGAAGTGCTGCACTAAAACAGCTACAGGTTGATGGATATCACTGTCTCTCCTGTCTCTTCCAGGTGCCTATTACAAGCGGTGACTCAGGTTCTCTGCCACGTCCAGACATACCATCAGTCCTCCTTCGTCCTGGTCTTTTTTTTTTTTTTCCCCTCTCTCCTCTCATCTTTATTTTCTGCCATTCACAGTTGACCAAATGCTTTGGGACAATCTAATGAGTTGGCAATGGTGTTTATTTATTCATTTTCTTTTTTATTATTATTTCTATTTTTTTTATACTACCCTCCAAAGTTGCCCCAGAGGTACAGAAGTGGGTCTGAGTGCTGGAACCGCACTCATCTTTTCCCTTTTTTTTTTATTTTGTATTATTACTATTTCTTTTAACTGACTTGACAAGCCAAAAGAGCAGCCTTGTTACACAAACTCCCATGATTCTTAGCTGTTGAAACAGAGGACCCGGCTCCTCATTCGCTGTGCTCATCGTGTGCTGACGTTCGTCCCGTCCGTGGATCATCCCACCACAAGGCTCCGGGGCTTCTGCTGGATTATAACCACGCAATCTCATAATTTCCTCATGACTCTTCATGGGACGTGCCTGTCCGGTCCAACATGGATGCTACAGTGTCTTAGATACCAACATGGCAGCTGCTTCGTATCGCCCGTGCTGCAGTTCATCCTGGTCATGGAGGCCATATGCATGTGCCACAGAGCATTGACTCTGGAGGGATATGTTTCTGTTGCTGTATTCAAACGAAACAAACAAACAAAAAAAAAACTGTACGCCTTTTATCAAGATGCTGGTTGTTTTGGCTGTGACATGTTTACCACCCTGTTCCAGTGTAAGGGAGGCGGAGCTTTGTGGCGACCCTTGAACGTTTTATTGGCTGTCAGTTACCTTCTTCTGGTTGAGAGGGGCACTTTTTAAACCTGTTACCCTTAAACTGAAAGTGGATGGCTGATATTCTGTGTATAACACACTGTTTCTATGTGCATGCTTACTGAGAGTGTACAACTGTGTACATGCATTTCAGCTCTATATCAAATCTCTCTGACTCCCTCTTCTGTCTTTTTTTTTTTTTTTTTTTCCAGAAAGGGCTAAAGCCACAAAAAGCCAATAATCGTCTCTGTAAATTTATGAAATATATGCTCATTCCTGCTCAACGTATAACTTTTCTATTTCATATCAGCATTTCCAACCAAAACTGGCTCACCGAAGAACCAGAAATGAAATGCATGTACATTGTCTGTGTCAGCCCTGAATTCATGCTTGTGCTTAAGGCACGGACGTAGTGCAATCGAATATCTACTTGTTTTATTTAAATGTAAATATATTTTTTTGTCCTTTTAAAGCTTCTGTTACCAAATCATGTCGTGGAAAATAGAAGATCCTCGCTTTACTCCTGATATCCTGTGTCCCACCTGTTTTCTTTGCTAAGAAAGGGAGCCGTATATTTAGTTTTTACACAGTATTTTCCTCATATTGTTCCTTTGCTTTTGTCCCCCCCCCCCCCCGGGTTGGTTCCAATCCTCTCCTCTTTGTCTCAAGCTCAAAGGCAGACATCACTTCCTGCCTGCACAAAATACAAACATCCCCACAGTAGAAATTCATCTGGATCTGGGATTGGCTGGAAAAACCTGAACATGTATTCCTGCTGAAAGGGGCCTATTTTACTGTTTTTACTGCTGCAGAATCCATTATTTTCTGTTCATATTGAATAAGAATGATATGGAAAATCGAAGGGCACATTCAGGCTTTTGAGTTCACTGAAGTGTTTGTACAAGTGGAACAAACTGAGTCTGAGTGAACCCGACCGGGCGTCTGTGCCACTTCCATGTGTTCACCTTGTAATAAATGTTGCTGAGATTATAGATCGGCCTGAAGAATGATTCCCTCCCCGTTCAGAGAAGACGTGTAGTGTGAGATGTCTGCGTCGTGACAACGTCCAAAACTCAGAGTAGATCGTGTGCTGTTGACAGAACAGAATTTGTGCCATATGTTGGTCTATTTTTTTTTTTTTTTTAAATCAGGGTTTTGAAAAGAGGGGGGACTTTCAAGTTGTGGTGGTTCTTGCAGGATGACCACACCCACTAAGGTGGGGACTCCTAATTTATTCTGTGACAAGAGCACCACCTCGTGGAAATTAAAAAAGAAAATGTGAAGTGAATCTAATCAGGAGGTGTCTTTGTATTTGTGGATGTTTATGCGTTACATTTTGGATTCAAGTGCTGTCAACATCGAACATTGAGTTGTATGTGTTAATTTTTCTTTAATCCCGGGCTTGTATGCAATCTATCAATTATCAATCAACGTGTGTTGGCACTTGCTGTAACAAACTTTTTTTTTTTTTTTTTTTGTAAATTGAATTAACCAGTTGCTTTTACATTATATCATTTCAAAATGTAATAAACTGTATCAGCATTTCCACTGTTAATGAATACGACCCCTTCATTAAGCCCAGCAAAACAAAATAGTGCTGAAAGTAAAAAATATTATCAGGTCTTTTCTTTTTTTCTTCCCACACCTGCCCATCTGATCCATGTTTTCTACCTGCAGTGCAGGTTTTTGTCTCCTTCACAGGAAAAGGAGATTCACGCGTCCTCCTCCAGCTCCACAACCTCCCTCCAGACTGTCTCACACCATGTTTCAGCTTCAGGTACTCCACCAGTTTTCACACACACGGAGCAGTCAGAAGAAACCTGTTTTAACTTTGTGCGAGCCTCTGGCTGTGTACACACACAAACATCAGCTGCATTAACTCGAGCTAAAAGAAAAATTATTTAGGGAAATAAAAAACTTTCACATACAGACAAAACTGCTGCACGAGCATTTACTTCTCATGTTTATTTATACAGGAAGTAGACACACAAGCTTGTTGTTACTTGTAACACAACCTCATTTGCAAAACTGGATCCAATTTTATTAATAAAAAATCTGAAGTAAGGCTCTTTTGCCTTCTTGGTCTGATGCTTTTTCTGGAATGAATGAATCACACCTTACTCATCCAAACTGTAAAGTAAAAGTAAGTTTGTTTGTTTGTTTTTTTTTGTTTTTTTAATAAACCATGCCACTCTGAAGGAAAGTACAGCGTTACACCCATCATTGGCCTGAGTGGAGCTGGTTCACCAACATACCTGTCATTCTGATGCCCTCCGAGGGAAATGTCACAACCAAATCATTAGCAGCTATAAGCGCCATAACTACATTCATAATGGCTGCTGTTTTAGTTTTTTGGTTTTTTTTTTGGGTGCAGTTTCCCAATCAGAAATGAAAAGATGGCGGATCTAAATTATCTTCTAAACCTCACAGAAGAAACCTTTATTGTTCTTATTTTCTGTGAGAATTAGATGTATTTCAAAAGCAACCTTTGATTGTTACTTCCACACCTTAAAAAAAAAAAAAAAAAAAAAATCTCTGAAGAGCGAGTCCACAAAGAAAAAATCCAAAAGCGAAACACCTGTAAGTCCGTAACCAATTTGATCTTTGGTCACATTACACACACGACCAGAAACAATGACTGAAATTTGTGAGCACAGAAATTCCCAGGCAAAGTTTCCAGCTGTGCGGGTAACAGAAGTCATGAGAAACAAGCCTGCTGGAGAAACCAGAGTTGCTGTTTTGTGTATCAACATATTATTGTGTCAGTGGTGCCTGCGTAGTCCTGGTCCCGGTCCCGGTCCCCGTCTTCCTGTGGGCCTACCTGCTGTAGCTCCAAAATACAAACAATACAGCAAGGAAGCCGAGCAAATATTGATTCGTGGTCAGGCTCAGAATGGTCTGGCAAATTGGACTCCTGAGTGTTTGTCACGCCGTCAGAGCTCAGCAGGTGTTTGCACTCAAAAGCGAACAGATCGCGGTGACGTGAGCGTGAGAAGTGAGCCTTCATGTTTAACAGTCGTAGATGGCCGCAGTAACTCAGTTCATGCAATGTATTTACAGGTAATGCTACTCACCTGTCCACCTGGAGCCTTCCAGCCGTTCAGGTGGCCTGACGATGAGGATGAACAAGCTGCTGCGGCCCTTTCACAGACCGGCGTCCGTGTCTCACCTGGCAGGTAAAAGAGATGAGTGCAGCTGTCTATGAACTGTGGCTCACCATGTCGAGACTTGAAGACACACCCACTTAGAGAGAGAGAGAGAGAGAGAGAGAAAGAGAGAGACTGTCAAATAACTTCACCACATTTCTGTCTATTCAGGTTCAAAAGGAAAATCCTGCTCAGGAAGAGAATAATAAACACTGCAGAGTTTGTAAAGCAGAGAAAAGACAAAGCTAACAGTTTGATTTTTAATTAAACAAATTCCCTGTTTCATTAATCTCTCTCTCACACACACACTCATACTCTCTCACTCTCTCTCGGCTTAGTAAAGCCTGAGGCACATCTTCAGGAAAAACCGGTGGAGGTAGTCAGAAGTATTTAGTCAGAAGCTGAACTGATCCAACCCTGAACAGAGTGAAAACAGGCTCTGCCTTCTCTGGGGAGGGGTCCGTACAGCCGTTGATGTGTGCAACTGACTCAAAACAAAGGACAGAGCATCTGCTGCATTTATGTCCTTAAGTTTAATTTGTCACAGTGTGTAGGATTGTAGCCATACATTCCGGAGCAATGATTTGGTCTTCCTGTGTCAGGTTTTGATCCTGAACTGACAGGAGCAGCTCCAGCCACACAAAGACCTGCGTTTAACCCCTGAGCTCAGTCTACCTGTGGGTGGACGATGATCTGATCATCCTGTGACTGTGTATTTGGCAGATCTACATATCTTGACATATACAACTCAGCTTTTGTGGCCTCGTTTGCAGTTTTTGCTCCTCCTGAACGCACTAATGGTGCGCTGCCATACTTTAAAGTTAGGAACAGAGCTGCGGGAAGGTGAATTTTGTCATCTGGATAGAGGCAAAGATTCTCATCGAGGGGGTGTAAAAATTAAAAGAAGCCGTTTGGCCCGGGGCGTTCCGTGCTGTGCCTGATGCAGGAATGACATCGGACTGGTTTGGAAAAGCACAGAGGCCCATCCGTACAGGGAGTCACCCTTGTACAGATGCCAAGACCGCGCTCTGGTGCTTTTTTTTTTTCGACCTGTGTAAAAGGCGACAAAAGCGCTGCTGACGTTAATCAGAATTATTAGTCTGTTGCTGTGTGTAGTTACAATCAGAACCAAAAAATATATATATAAAAAAAAAAAAAAAGAACATTACGCCTAAATGTGCAAGTGAGTGAAGTGAACCACACACATGCACAAAGCAAACAATGTAAAAACAATGAATCTCTAAAATAGAGATGTTACGTTAGATTTTTCTAAAAGTGTATCATAATGAGAGTAAAAATTCTCCTGAGACATGCTTGTTTGATTTGATTGGATGCATTGGATGTAGCTAATTTCAAATTACTGATGGTAAAGATACGCTTTTCCCTCTTTGATAAGTTTCACAGTGAAATCAGAAGAAGGCAGCAGATTCCGAGGATCGTGGGCTTTATTTGACTAACCGTTGTGTTTAATCGGTACGAGGAGTTTTGTTTTTTTTTTTTTTTTTTGGTCAATTCTTTATACATTTTATTAATACAACTTTAAATCTGTGACGCGGCTGGTGTGGTGCTATAAGGACATTAACTAAGTCCAACATTTGAAAGAAAAAAAGAGAAACAAAACTTTAATTAAGTAAACGAAAAAATTAAAACTTGTATCAAGTGAAAATTGTCAAAAGTGTGGAAGTGCGAAATGACAAATAAAGAAAACAAAAAAACACATCCTGCAAACAGATCACCAAAAAGGTGTGACCTCTGACACTTTATCACACATTGGGTGATGTATTTGATTGGATGTGTTGTGTACATCAGTAATGATGTCTATGTGATATATAAACTGTTATTATTTGAACACGTGTAGAATTCCATCCAGATGATTCTTCACTGAAAGTCACTGAGGAGGCTGAAAAATATCTGCTGAGAGTTTAAAATTCAGCATTCAAAGTGATCTAAACTGTCAGGAAGCACCAAAGCTGAAACCATGAGCATCTCCCAAATGTCATGTCACTGTTAAAGAAAATAACAAGGCCGACTAACTCGCTGTGTGAACTGGTCACAAAAAGTGAAACGCTCTAAAACTCACACACACTTTTTTCTTGTATCGCCTTTCTCATAAATTGACAATATCTCTGCCGCATTTGGCAGTCAGTGCAGTGTGATGATGAGTCAGTCTGTACCACACAGGACACTGAAACGCTGGAGGAAAGTCTCCGTAATTAACATTTCTGTTTACACCTGTGTTTGACGGGTCGGAGCTTCCTTATGCTGATCTGCAGTTCTGCCAGCAAGAGTTTAAAAAAAAAAAAAAAAAAAACACAATACTTAAAACACCTCCACCTTTTATCCAGAGTTCTTGTAGTCCTAGATGGACATGTTTGTGTATTTGATGGTTACATTTGGATGAATTCACTTCTGTATTTTACTGCAGCTTAATTAACGTCTGTTCCACTGAATATATTTAACACTTGTAAATGATGTGAATGACGGCTTGATGTTCAGACCGGAGTCCTCAGTGACTCTTGGTGGCCACTAGATGACATCTTCCTCTCATTTTTGCCCGCTTTTTCAGACTCGCTGTGTAATATTGCAGCATCGCACTAACATGGCTGCACGGCGCCTTGAGGAGTTGTGTTTTTGTTGTTTGGGTTTTGTTTTTGTTTTTTTCCTACTCTGCAGTGTTGCTAAATAAATATTTCGGGGTAATTAACTTGCTGCTGTAGCACATTGTGCATTTCCTTCTTTTGTGTGATGATGGAGAAAATGAGGTGGACCTTGCAGGAAGCTGCGCATTATACCGAATTCCTAAGAGGGCGGGGAGGGAGAGGGACCATTTTCATTATATGATAACCTGTTTTTACTGAAAATGACTCATTGCTGTCACTGAAATGAAACCAGTCTGCTATAGTAGTCGTTAACTGCTCAATTAACTCACTAAACTTTTCTTTTAAGGGATGTAGAGCAGTGCAGATCTTAGCCACTTAAATTACACTTGCATAATAAAATCAATCAAACAAACAGATTCGTCTGCAGAAAAAAAAGCAGCAATGAATGGAACCTAATGGAAGTCATGTTGCAATTCCCTAAATACCAACTTACCAATAAGTGTGTTTGGATCTTCACTTCCTGTCAAGACTCAGTAAGACTCTGTGGGTGATATAGTGGATATAAAACTGGTTTGGTCACACACACAGAAAAAAGTAAATAAAGAACTGCAGCCCTCAGAATGTCACATAGCGACATCAAAACATTGCACACCTCAGTGCATAAGTATACTGCTGTTCAAGCCGGATAACCGCCACAAGGCCTGGAAGACTGAGTTGAGAGCAGAGATCAGATCTCGGGATACAGAACAAAGTCAACAGTGGAATCGTCGTGTGTTTTGAATGAAACCTAAAGAGGCCGTCTCCTAATTGTTCAGTGATTGGGTGTGTTAACTTCCAAGATTTAGTACAGCTGTGTCACCGCTGATATGTAACATTAACACAAAACTACTCTGACTTGTTATTAGAAGTACGTTGGGACACCTATAATTAGTATCTGAGAGTGTGTCTGTGGGTGTTGCATTTGAGTTCTTCCCAGATGTCTGATGTTGTGTATCTGCCGATCAGTCATCGTCATCATCATCATCATCTTCTTCCCCATAATCTGACCGGTCACAGTGAATCCTCCCACGCTTTCACGCACACAATGAAATTGTTGCAGACAAATTTGGAGACATGCACTGTCATCGCTTCCCTTTTTGGGGACACATGATATCTATTCTGAGAATCATATGAATCAGTTTGGGGTTTTTTTGTTTTGTTTTTTTTGGGGGGGGGGCAACTAAAAGCAGGTGAGGGTGGTTTAATGACCAAAATGTTTTCATGGTTGCAAACATGTAATGCAGTCTGAAGTCAAATGAAGAAGGTCAGATCGAGATGTGCTCAAGAAGAATTCATTCATGTGTGCAGGATCAGATTATTCAGATTTTCTTTTTTCTTCAGACTCTGGCAGAGTCACGTGACCGTTCGGATGAAAAGGAAGTGAAATCATTTCTACAGAATTAACACGGGGCATGCAGGGACAAGACAAAAAAAAGAAACTTTACTTTTGTGCTAAATGATTAGGAGAGGAAGAGCATTTGATTCACAATCTGAGTCAGACAAGGTTAAAGACCGAGAACGAGATCTGAATCGTCTCTGTAGAGCAGCACGGACGGCACTCGAAGACTTCATGTGCTAAATCTGGCTTTTAGTCAAAAAAAAAAAAAATAATAATAATAATTAACGAGGGAAGATAAACAACCGACGTGGAGCTCAATGCGTCGTCTGCACAAGCTGCAGCTGCTGCTCCAACAGAAATGGAAAGTTTGGGATCCCAATCAGATATGCTGCTCATCCATCCCTCATGACTTTGTGGGCCCTTCAGCTCTGCAGGATGAGCAGTTCAATCATGCACTAATGAGGAAAACTGCCAATCCCCCTCAGTCACAGTTCCTTCAGTCACAGACTCCAATGTTAACCTGAAGTGTTTTTCAAGGACCTTCTGGGTGTAAAGTTTGACTTGGTCCTATCACACATCTGTGTTAAGTTGTGTTGTAATGTGTTAAAGCCTGAAAGCTTTAAGGAGCCAGAGCTGTCCCCTGACATCACATTGACACTGAATCCTCCCAGGACGTGAATCAGAGTTGGTCCAGCAGGAGGACTGATGACAAAATGCTCACCGCTGCAGAAGAGGAAGTCCGGGGTCATGTGATCTGCTGACTTATTTTCATGGTTATTATATTTGGGTCGGTTCAGATACTCGGTGGAAGGTTGGCACGATCGCGACACATTTGCTCTTTTTGTCTTTCCTCGAAATAAAGTCGGATGTTCCAGTTAAAATCAGACAACGGGAGCCAGCCGCTGGGAACTTTTAATCACAGCAACATGTTTTGGTGGAGGCTTAGTTCAGGAAAGGGCGGACACTGATGCAATCTGACAGTCCGACGTGTTTATAAACTGGCATCCCCTTCACCAAATAAGGTCAAGTGATTTGGGAACCATTTGGCCACATAAACACCAGCTTGCTGCTGAGGAATGGAATGACATTTAAGCACGTTAATTATCACTTAGTGAGTGAAAGCTGCACTTTAACTGATGCTTTTGGCCGCTTTATTCAAGTTTGTGTCGTTCTGACGTCACACAGCAAAACAATGAATTTCTAAGTAATAATAATGATAATGGTTATTGGTTATGGCGGCACTTTGTGTTCATTTGAAATAATAATAGTGACTGAGAAAGTTCTTCAAAGCACCTGAAGGATCTTTTTCTTTTTTTTTTATACCTGATTAAAACGTTCTGACATCCAGACTTTAGGTCCATCAAGTTTTCTTTCTCACTGTGCAGCTCTGAACTAATAAACCTGAACTCTGAACGTGCTTACTGTCACTGCCGATATGATACAAGCTGTGATCACAACATGTTATGGTGTGTGGGGGGGGGGGTGCTTCCTTTGTGATGACTCCATGTTGAACTGCTGAACCCTTTCTCAAAGTGTTTCTTCATCATGTTGCCCACAAACTCACATATTTATAGTTTTGCTCCCCAAGAGGAAGCTGAGACGGCTCTTTTTCTGGTATTAAAATGATTCCAGCTTTTTGTTGTTTGTTGTTGTTTACGATGATGTGTTAATTTCTCACTGGACTTTTTTTTTTTTTTTTTTTTGAAGTAGGTGGGCTGAGACCTTCTGTGCGTCCCGCCCCGGTGCTTTAAATGGAGGCTGCAGCGGAGCGCACGGATAACGGTCTGCTCAGGACGCGCCTCCGTCAGGTTTCCCAGCCAGCCTCGGATCTGCTCTTGCTGTTTTGGATACGATGTCCAGCTCGGGACTGCAGCTCCTCGGATTCTTCCTCTCCCTGGTCGGCCTCTCCGCCGTGGTGGCCGCCACCTTCATGGTGGAGTGGAAGCAGCGGCAGCAGGGCAGCAAACACCACCTGTACGAGGGCCTGTGGACGCGCTGCAGCGGCAACGAGATCATCACCTGCGAGCCGCACGACTCTCTGCTGGACCTGCCAGGTACAGAACACGGTCCGGACTTTAGTAACCCGAACCTGGGCTGGCTTTTACCTCAGTCAAATTCAGCTGCTTTTCTGTTTTTCTGTCCGTTTTTCAGTTTAAATGTCCTTCTCTCCTCTCTCCTCTCCTTTCTCCTCTCTCCTCTCTCCTCTCCTCTCCTCTCCTCTCTCCTCTCCTCTCCTCTCCTCTCTCTTATCTCCTCTCCTCTCCCCTCTCTCCTCTCCTCTCTCCTCTCTCCTCTCCTCTCCCCCCTCTCCTCTCCTCTCTCCTCTCTCCTCTCCTCTCCCCCCTCTCCTCTCCTCTCTCCTCTCCTCTCCTCTCCTCTCTCTTATCTCCTCTCCTCTCCCCCCTCTCCTCTCCTCTCCTCTCTCTTATCTCCTCTCCTCTCCCCTCTCTCCTCTCCTCTCTCCTCTCCTCCTCTCTCCTCCCTCCTCTTGTGCATTTTGGTAAATTAGAAAATAAACTGTGTGGGCTTTTTTAGATGAGTTTTGTGCAGAGTCCTGTAGAACCTGTGTCCAAAGTCCAGCAGTCAGTGTATCTGTGGTCGTCTTCTGTCCCTCCAGCTGAAGTCCAGGCCACCAGAGCCGTGATGCTGCTCAGCATCTTCCTGTCCACCGTGGCCCTGCTGCTCTCCACCGTGGGAATGAAGTGCACCCGCTTCATGGACGGCAAAGCTGAGAGCAAGTCCACCACAGCCATGGTGGGGGGAATCATGTTCATGGTCTCAGGTGTGTGACGTCCAAACCAGTTAAAACCTTTCAGAGGTGGGAGTGAGTCCGTTGTGTTTAGAGTCAAAGTCTCCTCCATATTTTTACTTTCTGGGATTCATGTTTTGATTCAAAAATGAATGATTAAAAAATAATAATGATGAAAGATCAATTGAAACGTCTTTCCTCTGTAGTTTTAGACACGTTTGTGTTGTGTACAGTTATATTGTTAGTGTGACTTTTTACCAATGGGGTTTGACCTTCAGTGCTTCCTCAGTTTATTTTAGTCTACATTCTTGCCTAATTTTACTGTTTGATGTTGAAACTTTGGAAAAAGCTGATTCTGATTCTGAACTGCTGCTGTAGTTCATCAACAGAACAACAATCTTCAACGATCCTGATAAATATGAATTGATTCATATAAACATAAAGCTTCAGCTTTCAGGAACTTTGCCCGGAGTTTTTCTTGATACTTTATCATCTAATGGGGCAAAACAATGAAAGTGTTGATCATGATGTTAATCAGCAGGCTGATGGATGTGACGAACAGCATGATGAAAGAGTTGTTGTTCTTCTGCAGGTCTACTGGCCATCGCCATCACTTCCTGGTACGTCACAGTGATCGTTCAGAGCTTCCAAGTGACCCATCATCTGCAAAGGTACTGCACACACACACACACGCACACACACACACTGATCCTGTAAACAAACACATGCATCTAAATGTGTGCCTCTCTGTTTTTTCTTCACCAGCTCTGAGTTCGGTAAGGCTGTGTTTGTCAGCTGGGCCGGCGGCCTCCTCCTCATGGCCGGCGGCTCCTTCCTGAGCTGTCGACGATGCTCCCGGTCTCAGTCGTCGTCTTCCGAGTCCGTGAGCTCAAACCACCTCTTGTCCACCACCAACCCCAAGTCCAACTACGTCTAGTCGCGAGGCGGCAGGCGGGGGGAGGACGGGGGGAGGGTCTGCTCGGAGGTGAGGCTTCCAGGAGGAGGAAACTGTGGGATTGTTGTGAATGTTCTACCTACATCCATCCGGAGACTTGGACCAGGATCAGACGAGCACACGGGATCAGGCTGTGTGTAAATCCTCCTGCTGTCGGCTGTCAGAATGTGAAGGATTCAGTGTTTCAGTTTGTTTCCACTTATTACAAATAGTTTGTATATTTTTGTGTGTTTTCTTTTTCTCTCAGTTCAAACTCAGCGAACTCCGTCAGCCTCTTTGAAGAGGTCTGAAATCCCAAATCTGAAATCCCCTACGAAGGACACTTTGCCTTCTTAATTCTTTCCACTTACCTCTCCGGCTTCACACTGGTGAGGATATTTGTTTGTGTGTTTTGTTTATTATAAGAAGAAAGTTGTATAATTCCTCCGAAGGCATGTATTTCCTCAGGTTGTTTTTATGGTTTATGTATTAATGACAGTTTATACATTTAAGAAGAAGAATAAAATTATTTTGTTTTCTTTAATCAAGTTCATGTTCTGTTATTATACATGAAAATCTTTGGATATGATATATTCTTACATACAAAAATTTGGATTTCAGATTCCAAACATTAACTATTATCAATAGAAGAAAAAAATGACTGAATGTTTTTATTTTTTTGATAATGCTTTAAAAAGTTTTTCAGTATACGGTGTTTATTATTTACTGTCGACAAACTTTGACGTTATCAGTATAAATATTTTTTTCTTTTAATTTCTTCACATACGCACTGGATTTATATTTTTCTCTCCCAATGTTTTCCCAAAGTGACAAAGTGGGAACCTGCAGCCTGAACGAGGCCTGCAGGGCCGCAGTAATGAGTTTTCCTGCAGCTGAAGCAGTTTCCTTTTACCCTTTAAATACTGTTTAATGGCATCAACAGCAGCTGCCACGGTGTGTTCAGGAAAGTGAATTCATTACAAAAGGAGGCAGAGTTTTTGCCTAAATGCATATGGTTCACCGCGCAGCCGTCTGGAGTCTTTCCTGTAAATTCATTATGTCCCATTTCCTGCCTGTCTACAGTGTTTTCTGACATAATTAAGGCAAAAATAACCTCGAAATATAAGGATATAAATAAAAAGACAATATATTCTGACCTCTAAAGATTCTGTGTCTGCAGAAAAACAACAAATAGCAGGAAGTTGAGCTGCGTCCTTCCTGGACTGTCAGACGAAAAGTGAAATTAAAAGGACGAAATGGTCAGCATTATCATAAAAAATAAACATGGAGACGTTTACCATCTCTGCTGCTGTTGTTTTTTACATTAACGGTGTTACTAAACAGTTTTATTTGTTTTAGGAAGCATTTTCCTGTTGGACTCTGTTCATCATCTAATCCAATTAATCTAATTCCCGTAAAACATTAGAAACCACAACAACAAACATTCATCCATCATAACTGGAATTCATCAAGTATGCAACAAAAACTGAGTCTGTTTACTCCTTTCTTGTCCGTTAATTGTGTTTTTTCTGCCCACGGAGACAAAAATCTGTTTCCTTTATAACGTTTTTTTGCTTGTTTGTTTTTTCTTCTCGCTCTCACTCTGTGTTTTGTCCATGTCTGAATCTTTGACTGGAGCGTTTTGCTGCTTTATCTCCGTGTGGTCATCTGTTGATTCTCATCCTCCATCTTTGTTAGTGAGTCACGTCTCTACATCGGGCGCTCCTATTGGCTCCGGTGGGTGATGTCACAGCCAATCAGAGCATCTCATTCAGAGGCCGAGCTGCCAAAGTCTCAGGAGAAGTTGGTCTGAGTTTATCTCAGTGACAGAATGAAGACAGAGAGAAATGGACGATAACACATTTAGAGCTTCGGAGCTGATTTTTGACAATTAATGAGCAGAACTGATTTCAGGTCAGCAAAGTTTAGGGCCTTCTACTGCGCTTTACTGGTGGAATCTGCTTTTTGTTTCAGACAGCTTTACAACATATTTATCTTCATTTATAGTCAAAAATATCAAATTCAGACTCAGACCAATCTGGTTTACACACAAGCCAAAACATCTGCGGTGGAGACGTTCCCAGAGGATTTTTAACCTGCATGACCTCATACCTGACCTCACGAACGGGCCGCCGAGCAGGTTGATGTGCTGGATTTTTAGCTGCTTGTATTATTATATCTGAGCCACAGCTGTGCCATAAATCAGGGCCAGACTGCATAACAAAGTAATAGATCTCAGTTGTATAACTTTGGTGTACGGTGCCAGGACAAAAAAAAAAAACCCAACTAGGATGAGTTGAGACCTGGAGGCCGAGGTAAAAAATCTGTGTAATGGTGGCTGAAGGGGAAAGGTGCTTAAAAAAGTCTCGACAGGGATTTTAACGCTGAGCTTTTCTGAGTCAGATTCACGAACCAGCATCCATTTCAAGCAATCGTACATTTTACAGTGAATCAATCTGATTGCAGCAGACGCTCCGACTCAGTTCTTCAACAGATACAGATTGTTAGAGAATCTCTAATCGTCCTGAACGAGTCAACTGAACACAAGTGAACTTAATGTAAAATTACATTTTTAACTAATGCAGTTCATTAGTTGTATTAACTTAAAATTGTGAGTGTCTTGAGTAAATAATACAAAATGTAGTGTTATTAAATCAGATTGTCAGGTTCAAACAGTGACAGTAAAAGAATTCATATGATCAGAATGAAGCTCACAGCTTTTCACTGAAGTTTGAGTTGAACCACAACTAAACTGCTTTTAACTAAAGCTTCCTCAAGAGGGAGACAGTCTCTTATAAATAAACAGCGACAGGCTGAGTCATCAAACATTAAAACTCCTGAACCAAAGAAACTTCCAGAAAACCGACTGGAACGTTTTTCACACATTTATGTCATCAAAGCTGATGTGAAAAAGATGAACTGGTCGATATTACAGTCATGTAATGCTCATAAACTTGGATATTTGGACTCTTCTCTTATTTATTGTTAGAATTAATATTCAGCGGTTTATTTACTCCTGAAATTTGACATTAATGGATCTTTTTATCACAGCTGTTTGCTGAGAGACTGTATTATTATTGTTATTATTATTATTATTATTATTATTATTATTATTATTATTATTATTATTATTATCATTATTAGGATTAGGGTTATCATTGTTGTTGTTGTTTTTTGTTTTAAAAAATAATAAAATAACTTTACACTTTAATGAGCCACAGAGAAAATTAATGGCGTTTTTAAAAAGTGATGAATGATAATAATGGAGTTTAGAAAGCAATTTTTAATTTACTTAAATGTTTCTTTTTCAGGCATTTTTGTGGTCGCTTAAAGGCGGATTGTGGATTTAAAGCACTTTGAGATAAAAACTTCAGAGGCTTTGAGGGACTTTGGTTATTCTGGTGGAATCGACAGGGCTTGTTTGTTCCGGAGGGAGGAGTCACCGGAGACTCGGAGGGGTCTTAACAAAATGAGTGTCCCCGACCGGAGCTTCATTATTTCCGCCTCGGTCCGGTCCCGTCCTGAGCGGCCCCTTCAGATGGACTTTCCCCGGACTCTGTGACTGCCAGAGTCCGCCTGCCCCGCCGCTCCTCCCGGTCCGAACCGACGCGTCAGGATGGACGGACACCGACCTCCGGCCGCCGTCCTGTCAGTAGTCCTGCTCGCCGTCCTCCTGCCTCCCTCGGCGGCTTCCCTGGAGCCCTTCGACCGGCTCTACGAGGACGCGGTGCGGGCGTTTTACGGCGGAGACTTCGGCGGCGTGGTGCGCCTCATGGAGGGGGCGCTCGGCAGCTACGCGGAGGTCCGGCGCACCAAGGTCCGGTGCCGGCTCCGGTGCCAGGACCGGCATCCGTTCCCCCGGACCTTCTCGGACCTGCGCTTCTTCGACGTGGTGCTGCGGAGGGCGGCGTGCATGGACGGATGCATCGGGGACAAGCTGGGCACCCAGTCCGTGCACAGGGTGAGCCAGGACGTGGTCCAGGACTTCAACAGGAGGATCCCCTACAACTACCTGCAGCTGGCCTACCAGAAGGTAGGAGGTACCTGCAGACTCACTGCTGATGAGGGGCCCTGTCTGTTTCTTTGTGACACACTGCTGAGAAAGTTTGATGAGGACAGACTTCTGTGATCCCAGCTGCATCAGCAAAGAGCTGTTTACTGAGATCACAGCAGGTTCTCTCCACAGATTCCTCTGCACTTGTTTCGGCCCTTTGTTCTGCAGCAGTTCTGTGTTTTACGGCTCCTCTGTGCCCCCCTCCCCCCTTTTTAAATTGGCAGTTTCAGCTTTTTCCTCCAGATTTCTGCATCACTGCTGAGGCACAGTCGGTAAAACGCAGGCCGGAAACCGCAGGCAGGTTACAGATCTGGTTTTTGCTCGCAGCCTCACAGTCTCTCGACATGTTCAGTCGCTCTTTTGGCCCGGGCAGCCTTGAAGAACGAGCGTGGGAACCATCCAAGAGATAAAAAGGGAAAGCTGGGAACAAAGTTTAATGAGACTCTGTGCTGTGAAGGTCCCAAAGGAGCCAGAAACTTTTCTGCACGCTGAGAATATTTCCCATCAGTTTTCAGTTTTTATCCGGCAGGTCCGATCCTGGGTCTGCTCAGCAGGGCTCTGTTTGCTCTTTGGTCCCCCATTCAGCGTCCAAGCCTCAGGCTGATTCTGCGTCTGTCCCCCAACAGCACCGTCAGGGTCAAACTCAGGACGCGCTCATGTTTTTAATTCAGGGAAGAGACATTTTTAAACCCAGGTGGGGCCGTCGGCTGCTAAGCTGGCACCGCCTGAGATCCGGCCGAATTCCACGACCGCCGCCGCTGACTGGAGACCAGCTCCAAAATGCCCGGGTGATGACACACAGCTTCCACCGCTCAGAAGTGGTGGGGAGCCAATCGGCCCCCGTTACTGTCTGTGGGCGAGTGGTGTTTTTGGTTGTTTTTTTTTTTTTTTTTTGGGGGGGGGGACTCAGCAGAGGGAGACCAAAGAGCTGATGTTATCCGCTCATAAAAGCGCACGCTCCTGTCTAGACATGAGCGTAGACCCGTCCTCACACAAACAGCCTCGCCCAGCTGTAAAAATATTACTCATCTTTGATGCAAATGATTGTGATTCCTCTAACATCTGTTTGGAGGAAGGAAAAAAGGAAAAGTGGCACCTTGTGTGTTTAACAAACCTGCACGAAGCCCCCCCCCCCCCCCACCACCACCACCCTGAGTGTTTGTTGTGTTGTGTGTTGTGTTGTATGACCACAGGTAAGGAGCAATCCCACTGGCCAGTCGGTGTGTGTGCACATGCCGCACTTGTGTGTGTTTGTGAAAATAAATAACATTCCTGCAGTATTTAACATTCCAGTGCCCCCCCCCCCCCCCATCAGAAGAGACTCCACAGTCACCAACTGTTCCCCCCCCCCATCAGCCTGGCAAATATTTTATTTTCCTCTTGTGGTCTGTTTGCTTTTCTAAAAAAAGATGGCCACCTCCCACCCCCCCGTCTTTTTTTAAGTATTAAAGGGAGGCTGTTGTAGTGACCCTGGCCAGTCTTTTGCCCTGGGGGGGGGGGTCAAAGGCCCCGATCTGCCATCAGGGGGAGAGAAGAGACAGTGTCTTCGTTAATCAGAGCTCACACGGTGCCGTTATTCCAGGAGGTGATTGTGAAAGTGGAGTTCATCGCTGAGTTGTTTTTTTTTTTTTTTTTTTATCATAAGAAGTCAAGGAGATGATTTTAACTTTAATGTCTGCTGAATCTGGATTATGTTATAAAAAAACATAAAGATTAACTTTAGCCTCTTTATACGGGTGTCAGACTGTTTGGGTGGAATAAGATGATCTTATCAACCTTAAAGCTGCTCCGTGTTCACTTTAACGAGTGCTGACAGATTTATAAACGACTTTTATATGAAACAGTCTTATCTGCTGTAATCTCCAGGTGAGAGCCCCGTGTCATCCATCCAACCTCACCTGTGCTGTCAAGATAAAATTCTTTCTTTGGGTGTGAGAAATATTCTGCCAGAGTAATTATCCATCATTAATCCAATCAGGAGAAGCATCCAGAGAGAGAGAGAGAGCTGGATACACCCCGCGAGTTCTTCCCAGCACAGGTATCGTGATCGAGGTCATCTCAGGTTTGGGAGAGTGGGCGACGGAAATGACCAGCAATTAAGGAAGTTGGCGCTGCTCTGCTCACAGTTTGACCCCAATTCTGAGGCCGGACCAGACATTTGGACTTGTTCATTGAACAAAGATTCGCAGGCTGCCTGTGGGGAATCTGGCAGTAACTGTAATCTCTTCTGATAGCGCCGACACGACAGAGAGAGGAGCCGCTTTCTCACCAGTTGATTTGTGGAGTCGGGAGGCGTGGCCCGATAACAATCCCATCACCACTTTGTTTGGAGAATTCCCCCGGCGCGATAGTGAAAGGTGATAGCAGGTCAGGTCGCTCTGTGAGGCCTGCCGTTGTGGTGAATATTTCTCAGACTCGTTCAGGATTCCCTCTCCTCTGTGAATTGGAGGGTTTGATTACAGCACAGCAGGCAGCCCCGCTCGCCGCTCCCTGATTGGTTGAAATCTGTTGCCTTGGCTGCAGTTCTGAGGTGCGATGAGCGGCCGCAGTCGTGATGCTGTGATTATTATTATTATTTTTTTTTAAATATGTATCCTCATCCTCAGCTCATTGACAGAAGTTGGAGAGGAAGAGCCAAAAGTGACAGCCGAGGCTGCAGCAGCGCGGGGTGGTCATTTCTGATTCCAGGCTTTTGTTTTGTTTTCTTGCTCCCTCATCAGCTTCAGCCTCAGGAATGTTGGACGAAGTGAGAGCTGGAGTGGAAAACGTACGACAGAGCTTGTAGCAGCACAGATGATGTTATTGCCATCTGCGGGGGGGGGGGGGGGGGGGTCGAAGGGTCCAGACACGGAGGAGAGCTCCGTCTGCCATTTGTTCAGAGGCAGGTTGTTTCGCTGCCAGCTCAGATTTATGTGCTTGATGTATCTGCAAGGTCATTTTGTGGCTATTCTGCTTTCGGAGTCTGGAAGTGGTGCAGGAGAAGATGACAGAAAAAATCCTGATCCCCAGAGTGATTACACAACTGTGACTCACTAAACAGGCCCGGGGGGGTGAAGGAGCTCAACATTAGGTAAAGCTCTATATCAGGTTTTAGCATCTGCAAGCAAAGTCAATCTTGGAAGTAGAAATAAACTTTAAAGGAACAGTTTTCATGTTATTGTTGCCAAACCACCAGCAAAGACTCCAGGAAGTCATTGTTTCCTCCAAAGAAACAGTCCTGCGAATAATCAACTGAAAAAAAAAACAACAAACCACAAAGCATTGTTTTTTTACGTTCAGGATTTTGTAAAGAGACGTGTCAAACTCAGTTTCAAACTCAAAGACAGTTGTTTGATTCTCCGGTGAAAGATCAGGAGATGGGGGAAAGTAAGAAAAATTAAGTTACACGGATCATCAGGAGGCAGAAATGAAAGAAGGGAGATTTTGAGAGTTGTTTTTTTTTTTCATTAAACTGCAACTAAAAGTGCTGTTTTTCAAATGAACTGAATAAAGCATGAGGAGGACGAAGACGGGTCGAAGTGATCCAGCTGATCCTGCAAATCAGACCCCCCCCCCCCCCGACTCCTGAATGAGTGGATGTGACACCTGAAACATACAAATCCAACTCATAACAACCAACTTCTCCTCTGACTCTCACCAAGAAGTCTGAAGTTTGAAAAGAGATTCATCCTCCATCAATAATTAATGTGACTCAGTTTGAGTCTTTGCCTTTCTGGATCTAATGATTGATGATTATTTGCCCCTTCTTTGTTTCCACACACCTGAAGTGCCGTTCAGCTGTTGTCCTGTCTCGGCCTCCTCCTCCTTCTCCTCCTCCCCCCCCCCCCCGGTCAGCCAGCACTGCTGTGCTTCATCCAGACGGCCAGACATTGTGGCACTTGGCTGTGCCAAAGGTCTTCTGCGTGACTGGACTTGAGCGGATAACCCACCACAGGAATGTGGAGGCATGCTGTGGCGAAACACACCAATATTGTTCTCGCCCTGATTAACAATTAATCAGCAGGAAGAAGAAGAGGAGGAGGAGTCCAGTGTTGCGTCAGTGTGGCGGTTTGAGAGCTGGGATGACGCTTTGGCAGCCATTTTGGCTCAAAGGTGACGTTGTCGGATTGCTGCAGTCTGTGAACGTGTTGTTGGACGAATAATCACAATGTTTATCTGGAAGAGCAGCATATAGCTCCTGTCAGGCCGACGGAGGGTTCGGACTCCCGTCTGGGATCCAAGCCAGCGTTCACATCCACATCCACGTGTGTGTGTCTGTGGATTGTTGTTTGTTTGGGATGTGTTATGTTTCTTACCTACTTCAGCCGGATCGATCGGGCCAAAGGCTCCAGGGTGTCTGCGTGGAGAAATCAGGGATGAGCTGGAAAGAGGAAGAGCGAGTCAGGCATCTGTTCAGCTTCACTGCTGACCCGAACTATGTGACGGCTGCTGCGGGGGTGCTGCTTTTTACAAGCGTAGAAATGTGCCTTTCCTGTGTCCTGACAGCTTCTTCCAAGGAAAACTCGTTGGATGTGCAACTTTGTCCAGAACGTCTATTGACAAACAGTTTCCTGTAAACTCTGCTCTGGTCGTGTCAGAGAGAAAAGGCCTTCTTTGTATTTATGGGTGATGTTGGTGAGCTTTGTGGCTGATAGTGTTTTATACACAGCTGTTAAAGTAAAAGATAATACTGAGGGGTGCTGTGTGAGAAGTAGCCCGGCCTGCTCGGGCTGAACACCTCCGGCATTTGGCTCTGACGGGACTGTTGGCCCGGGTCGAAGCCAACCTTTTAGTCCAAACGAGAAGGCGAAATGTTCCTCCGGTTTTGGAGGCGTCCCGTGTCCACCTCGCAGCTTGTTCTGCACAACCGAGAGCTGTAAATTGTGCAAACGTCTCAAGTTGCTTCTGTCCTCAGCAGATCATTTCTAAGAAGTGGAGAGCTGTGGGCTTCGGGGTGGAAACCACAACGATGAGGGCACAGGATGTCAGGAAAACACTGGAAAAGTTTGTTAGTTAGTTTGTTTGTTTTGTTTTTTTTTTCCTCCACTTTGTCTCCATTAGTTCCAACATGAATCCAGATGATATTCTTGAATAAGGATTATGTATTGACAGTCGTCAGTGGCAGAGAAGTTCTGCGGTGGTTTTTGGTCCCATCAGCAGGGAGCCTCACGTGATGTGAGCAGAGACACAGTGGGTCTTTTCTTTTTTCGTTCCAATGGGTTGGTGAACCACGTTTTAACCGCTGCCGTGACGTGACTGTATGTTTTTCCACTCCAAACTCACAGCGGCGGGTAAAGAGACATTGTTCTGGTATTGTGGTTGTGCTCTGGATAACGGCTAAACTGCGACAGTCTCCACCTCCTCCACCAAACTCGAATCGATCGCTCCTTCTTCTCCTCCTGTTTTTTATTTTATGCTCAAAAAGGATTCAATTCAGTTCTTTTGCATGCAAATGGGAATCATGGCGGATTCTCAGTTTCTGTGCGACGCAATTAGCTGATTATTTAGGAAAATGCTGCACAGATGAGGAGATGAAACCATTTGGTTGCTGATCTAGAATGCTAACAATGTTAAACTTGGGAAACTGAGTGTTGTTTTAACTTACGTCGACTGTTTCCTGTAGTTTAGTTCAACACCAAAGTCAAATCCTCAAGTCAAGTCCTCCTCAAGTGCTCATCAGCATGGCCGTTTGTTTGTTTCCTTTTTGACCCACAATTCCTGTGAAATTCAATAAGAAGTTGTTGATCCAGCTTCGGTCTGCTGTCGTCAGCCTGCAGGCCGACGGTGACTCTGTGGCCAAACTGTGTGTGTGTTTGTTGCTGGTGTTGAGAAGACATAGATGGAGCGTGTTAATCCAAAGTCAGCGGAGTCGTGCCTTAGCTTCTCTTCAGCCTCTGTTATAAACTCTCCTGCACAGATGTCTCTATTCAACATTACAGTTCTACGCTGCCCTACGCTGAACATCAGTGAGGTTGGACAGCTGGCATGAAGCAGAATGGCGATTTCCAATCGGCACCTCCGCCTTCTTTTCCAGCTTCTGACTGACAAAGAATAAAAAGTCAGCAGTGCATAACGGCAGGACTTCCAGTTATTATCCCGGGTGTGACCTGCTTATCGTCATCGTCGGATCTCGGCATCTCCTCTCCCAGGGAGCTTTTCTCCTCCCCTTCAGGGAGCAGCTACCATGAGAGTCATTTCTCTGGTAGCACTTTGATCTCTGGCCCATTAGCGGTCCTTCTCCGCGGCTCAGTCAGGTGATGAGGCGGTGAGCTCAGCCGTCAGCACGCTGCAGTTTTTTTTTTAATTATTATTATTATTATTATTTTTTTTTTTTAGCAGAGCTGATTTACATCCTCAACCTGTCTCCTGATTGTTTCCACAATTATCCAGGCTGCTTTGGGGGAGGAACAAAACATTCTTTTCTAAAATAAATCACCTGAAAAGGAGTTGAACGTCATTTTGGCTTCCGACATTTGCCTGGGTCGTATCTCATGTTTTCCAGAGAGCAGCGATTTAACAGCACCAAACTGAAAAGTGTTGATCTTCGCTCATAACCGTCCTGAGCCAAAGATCCTTAAAGAACCTCTTTCAGTAAATCCGGGACAGCAGGAACGTCTCATCTGCGAAAAGTTAAAGCGAGGTCAGTTTTGCATCACGGCCTGCTGGCTCGTGTCCTGTTTCGAAGATTAGCGACGTTGATTAATACGCAGGGTGAAAAGAGACAGGAGGAGTTACTGAGGACGGAAAATATTTGAAAGCAGCACTCAGTTTTTTGGGTTTAAGACAAGTTATTCTAACAGAATTAGTGCCAACCTGCCAATCAAATTATTTGAGCAGTGACGGAGACTTCGGGCATTTTAGCGGCAGCAAAAACGCACAATGAAAACATTACTGATATTATCACTTCTTTTTTTAAACACTGCGGTTTAGAGACACGTTCAGAGGCGTCTGTGTTTCTGGGCACCCGATTATTTAACTTTACTCTCATTTTAGCTTTATTTTGCTCCACTGAACCTGCTAAATACTCAGCTGCTTTCAGAGGCAGGCCCCTCACTGTTTTTATTTTTATTTTTATTTTTTTTAAAAAGCTCTTCAGCTTCCATCAAAGTTCAGAAAGCAGCGTGCTAACAAAATGTCATGATTCACTGAAACCAATGTGAAGGTAAACTGAGTACAACAGATTTCACTTGCGCTCTGTCTTCGGCTCAGCGTTGTAAAATTTATACCGAGCACATTTCCCAGAATTCCCTGAGTGTTTTTAAGTGTTTGTGATGGTGCGGTGCCAAATGAAAGCTGCGATGACTGCAGGAGGAAAACAAACTCGTGGCACAAGGAAGCAAAACTGCAGGAATATCTGAAATGATTTGTCCTGCAATTTTATCACATTTTTTTTTGTTTTCTCAGCAGATGGAGCAGGTCGTAACCTCATCAGAAGGTCGGGAGTCCGATTCCCTGGTGGCCTCTGATGGGTGCGAGGTCCGAGTGAGCACATTTACACCACAAAACAGGTGTTAGGTTGCATTTCAAAGATTGAACATTATATGATGAGGAACTTTTCAAGAATCCAAATTAAATTTTGCAATGTTTTGTTTGACATCTGGTATTTAAACTAGCTGAAGATAAAACATGAAATACTTTCCCATTAAGGCCGATCTCTGACGTGAAGTCCTGGTCAGATACCTGAACACTCAGCTAATGCTACACGGGTTTAGTTTTCTTTTCCACGGTCTGGCTTGTGTTTACGCTCAGCTCTGTTTGCCAGCTCAGTAATGAGTCATTAAAGTGCAGATCTGGAAGTTTCAGTTATGTGAAGCATTTAGAGGAGTGTGATGTCTCCCAGTGGGAGAGCCCTTCGCAGAAAATATAAACTTTTTGGCTCCGGTTGTAACTGTGGAAGAAAACGATCTCAGACCTGCCACTTCAAGACGACGTATTACTCTCTGGCCACATGCGTCCAATAAAAGGGAAAACATCAGTCTTCTTGAATGTCTACATGCAGAAGTAATCATTTAAGTCGTGGCGACAGAGGAATATATGAAAATAAATGCTTCCTCCTGCTGTTTTCATAAACACGAGGGCACAGCCAAGGCCAGAGACGCGCTCAGCTCTGGAGAAAAGGATTTCAGGGTATCCAGTGTCAGCCTCAACATGTCTGCTTGGTATGTTTACGGTCATTTGTTGTTTTTGCCTTCAGGTTGTTTTGTTGTACCGTCTCTGGTTCCCGTTTGCTCAAGCCCTCATTTTTGCTGTCGTAGTTGTGATGAATATTAGTGTTCGCGAAGAGGCCTTCAGAAAGAGAGGGATGGGAACTGCACAGATCTAAATGGTACAAAATATGAACCATGAGCAAAATAATTCAGTATTTTATATAATCCTTTGTGTTTAATGTTCTTTAGAACCTGAATTTTAGGTAAACGTTAGTATTGAATGTAAAGTCTGAAACCTTTCGGGGGCCAATCGGCTGCACATCAGCTCTCTCGGGTATTTTGTCTCATGAGGATGAGAGAAATGAAGGCAGGGAAGATTACAAATATTTAGCAGCTCTCCAGGAGAAGATCTACTTTGACTTTAATCGATATAAACCAATTCCACACCCAGTGTATGGCTGGGCGGCCAAATCGAAAACTTTGCAGCTGATTTTCGAACAAATTATTTACATATTTTTCTGTTTTCTCTGTCAGGCGACTTTGAAGGCCCATTAAAAGCACATGTTCACTTTTAAGCCGTTTTGCAGCTGTTGCTAAAATCCTAATATTTTATAACAATGACGTTGTCTGATAAAATCAATAAACTCGTCAGTTAAAGACAAATATTGTGTTATTACTTTACGGAAATATTCTCGTTTATGAAGATCACTCAGAGACAATTAGAAGCAACAATACGTCTTTCTGTTTGTGTTTTTTTTTTTTTTTTTTTTTTATGGCAGCCATCACATGGCATTTTAAAGTCGTAGTTTTTATCTCAAAGAGTGATGAGGGGTTTGATTTACTTCAGATGCAGAATCACTGCTCAGACCGGTGTTATCATGCAAAGCTGCAAACTCAAACCTCCTGTAATCATTTCAACTTAAAAGCCTCTCAGTAATGTCTAATTGTGATGACAAAGTACACGGATCAGACAGAACTGGAATTCAATAGTTTTAAGAGGTTCAGGTAAAGTTGCACTTAAGTACGAACCCTCCGAATAGAAACCTGAAGCGTCGTTCTCTCAGCGCGCTGACCGACAGTGGAAATGTGATCGCTCAGTCAGCCACAGACGCTCTTCTGGAGCGTTTTCTTTCTGACATCATGGCTCAGGTTTTTAGGAATTTAATAGGCACAGGATTATCATCTGGTTTTGTTGCCGAGTTTGGAAATATGAGCTGTAAAATCAGCTCGACAGGCCTTCTTCTCTTAACAGGGCACAATAGCTGGCCCATCTCAAAAGCATTTCCAGAATGCGAGTCCCCTGGAAGGTCGTCAAATTTCCACATGCACGCGGATTGCCATGTCATACTTCCTCAGTCGTTAATGTTCACTTGGGTTTCAGAAGTCAACCTTTGGTAATGTCTATTTAGCTAATGTTGATTTGTTATTGTTATGTGAGGTAATGTTTATACGAGGATGTAGGAGTGGTAACGCTGCGTTTATGGTTGCTAAGCTCCAAGTTTATTACATTAACACAAGTCAACACAAAACTTAATCTAGTCATCCTAACAGTATTAATAATTGTGTATTACCGCGACAATGATTATATTTACTGTGTCTCCGTTGTGTAAGAGTTGCCTGAGTCGTCCTCTGTGTGTTCTTCATCCCGATGATTCCTGATAGTTTTCAGATTTGACTGGAAGGCGTGAATACGGAAGCAGCTCCTTCCTGTCTGCGCTGGTACCGAGCTGAAAGTTCGGACGGCGCCTTCCCGAGGGCTGCCCGTTTTTCTGAGGAAAGTGATGACGTATTGGGAATCCGCAGGAGTCAGACGTTTCCTTTTCATGTTGCTTTACAGGCAAAACCCTGAGCTGTTGTAAAATAAACCTCAACACGTTTGCTTTTAATGGCCTAAAAAAAGACGTCCAGCGGTTTAAGTTAATTATAGATGTTGGAGCTTCAGAATATCTCACATGTTTATGGCGCATTTTTGTGAGTGCTTTATTACATCTGAAATAAGTCACACATTGTTCAACACAATTGAATGAATGACTCATTTTAACTGATTCACACAAAGTTGACCGCATCTCATTGTAGATGCTGGATGTTCGCTGAGCATCATTTTCTGTTTCTTCCTCCCCAGCCGAGGCTCCTAATTAATGACGGCCAGCACGAGAATCTCACCTTGTGGCTTGGTTTCCAGAACAACAGGGATACAAACAGAGCCAATGAGAGGGCTGCGCGCTGCGGTGCGGTGACTTATGGCATCTCTTCATCAAACAGGAATTTCTGCATGGTTTTGGGAGAGAAAGCTCGACGTTGGTGGTTGTGCCATATGGGCTAAATGAGCGGTTCGTTCCCCAGGAGAGGCCGTAACGGGGCTGCGAGGAGAATGACTCTCTATACAGTAGGAGCATTGTGGGGTTGTGTAGAAATGACTTCATGACATTGTGTAAATGTTGGACCGTAAACAATCGCCCCTTGTTGTCCGTAGCTGCGGCGGGTTATTAGAATTCCATCGTGTCGTTCCACGGAGGTGAGCTTTTATTGGTTTTATGAAGGCGGCGCGTCACCTTATCTCGACAGCTGGCGCTACTTTGGCCTGCCGTCAGGGCAACAGGTGATTTCCACAGATCATTTTGATGAAGCCAGCTCGTCGTCCTCTCTGCGTTCCCGCTCCTTTAGCTCTTGTGTGGGCCTTGCGCTCGCCGCTGCTCCGTCACAGCCAAGAAAAACAAGGCTCCTCTTCGGCTCCTCGCCTGCCAGTTGCGCTGCGGTTTTCAGTAACTTGTAAGCATGTCATACACACGGCGTGACCTCCGCTTTCATGTTTTCCAGCGCTTCTGCTGTACGGCGCGGCTGCGGTTTATTTGGGGAGGTTTTAGTGCGCCGTCAGTCCCCGAAAGAGGTTTCAGCTCGGGCTGCATGTGTGGTGTGAGAGGCATAGCAGAGGAGCTCAGTAATGGGATGCACAGGCGCTGACTTGGCCTCGGACGCCTCGTCGTTGCCAGGACAGGATGAGCTCATGTGAATTAACAGAATGTCAATGTGGAATGGATGATGCAGATCATGCAATCATAGTTTTTCCGACATGGATTGTGTCAGTGATCAAAATGCTGTTCGTTTTTTTTTTTATAGCTGACCCACATTCACCCCAACTGTGGATTAAACAAATCAAACTACGGATCACTTGTTTCTTTACTTCGGCTCGTGTGAGCACGAATGAACACAAACGTAATGAGCCGTCAAAATGTGTGCAACTCTGACTTTAAAGTTTCCTGATTGGACCCAGACATTGGAACTGAGGATATAAAATCTGATCACGTAACACATGACATGATGAGGATTACTTATTTTTTTATTGTATTTTATCAGAAGTATATTAAATAAGCAACTTGACCTGAATGTGACGTCCTGATGAAATAAAGTATAAAGACATTAAAATGAAACGGATAAGTCATCAGTTAGACATCTCATAGCGAACAAAAAAAGCCTTTTACAGCCACATCGTCTCTAAAATACCATATAACTCCTCAGTGACATACAATAAACATCTTTACAGCATCATTAATAAGTTTATGGTGGCCAATATTTATTTTCACTTCTCTCGCTGTAAAAGAGCCGCTTGTCGTCATCGGATACTCTGTCGCAGCGTCGAAGCCTGAAGGTGAAGAGTCAACTGAGGAATCTATCATTGTCATCATCCATCTCCCCGTGGTTAAAGGGCCCTGGGTGTTTTCTGTCACCATCACCAACACACACACACACACACAGGGGCATCAGATGGACCTACAAAACACAACACCAGTGTGATGCTCCGTGTCAGAAACATGTCATCTTCACACCGAGTCGCTTTTCCTTCACCGGCTTCTGAAAAATCTGCTTTCAGAGTCTCCCACTTACAGCTGTCGTAGCTTAGCGTGCAAATTTACACTCAAAACAATCCTTTATCCTCAGTTATCCTGCAAGTCCGGGAACGAGTGCGTTAGGTGTTATTAACCGCTTTACCAGCGGCTTAGCTCCAACACTTCTGGCGTGCAAATGCGGCTGCTCGGCTGCTTCAGCGAAAGTTGAGGCACATTCTTGGTGGCTCCGTGCTTTGTAATTTAAGGAAATTATCCCGGCTTTGTAAGTGTGTTATTATGATGTGTTTCTGTTTCTAACAGTAGCCTCGGTGCCTCCTGGGGCCGTCACAACCACCAGGTGAGTCCCTTCTTTCCACTGAGGTGATGGAAAAAAACTGCAAACTTCAGGTTTTTTTTTTTTTTGTTTTTTTGGTTTTTTTTTTACGAGGTTTGATGTGATGATTTCATTCTCCTGCCTGGCGCAGCAGCACATAATAAAAGCGAAACAGTGCAGCTGTCATTTGAATATCGTCCCTGATAATCTGGAGAATGGAAAAACAGCGGTTGTCACGTCACGTCTTCATCGTGGTCACAGCTTCAGGGTCTCGGCGTGGTCCAGCTGTGAGCAGGGAGGAAATGAGGTCAGGCACATTTTTGGAGCCGCCCCCACCCCCATGTGATCACACTCACACACACAGCCTAATAATATAATGATAATAATGATGATGATGATGAAGCCCTTTGCCAGATTTAAATCCATTTTTATTTACGAGTCCGACTGTTCAACAAAGTTCTTCTGGCCCAACTTTGTTTTGGGAGGTCTGGTGGTGTTTTTCCACTCCAGATTGTTGGGGATTCCCCCCCCGGACACATCCTGTTATCTGAGCTGTGACTCAGTGCGAAGGCCTCATTCCAGTGACTGGACCTCCCCCCCCCCCCCCCCCCTCCGCATTTGATTGATGTAGTCCAGTTTTTCTAATCTACGACTCCCACGTTAAATTCCCCGGTTCCATTATGCAGCATTGGAGTTCGGTTCCACTCGGTAACAGGCCAGACTGTTGAGCTTTTCAGTTGCTATTTTGCGAAACGAAATGTAAATCTATCACTCCGTCCTATGACTCTAGCAGCTGTGTGTGGGATGACTTGGGTCTGGACAAGAGGAAACTCTTTTTTTTTTTTTTTTTTTTTTTTAAAAAGAGGAAATTAATTCACCAGCTCTAACTGGACAGGAATTTCTATTTCGTGAAGGAAAAACTGAGATTTCAAAATATCTTGTGTTGTTAAAAAGATTATGACATTTCTTTGGTGTCTTGAGGTTGTTGGTTGTTTTTTTTTTTTTTTTGGCCTTCATTTCTTAGCGTGGTTTAAAGAGACAGGAAAGAATCTAAGAGCGGACGAGTGCTGTACAGGAAAGGCTCAAACCGGCCGGGGTTTGAACAGGTGACGCCTCCTCAGGTTTAACTCAGGTCAAGATTTGTTTAAATGATTTGGCATCGAACTACCAGACAGCAGGAAACACTCCACTGTGGGTCCGATTGGATAATTTGTGGTGAAATATCTCGACAACACAAACAAAAAAATAAAAAAGAAACCAACTTGATCAAACTTGAGTTTTTTTCTTCTGGAGCTGATTCTGGTTTAGATGAATTCCTGCTCTTGGACAGAGTCACTCATTTCCTCTCTGGCTTTGTTGATGCCATCAAGATTCCACTTTCTCCCCTTTCTGGTCGGTGCAGTCCGCTGTGTGATTCACTGTCTTCCATTCTGTTAAAAACCAGCCCCCCCCCCCGGAACATGACCCAGTGAACCAGTTTGACCTCAGCTCAGTGTAAATCACCTCCGCTTCTGCCTCGGGCCTAATTAATTAGACATCTTGACCGAAGTTTGGTCCAGCCTGGTCAGCGTCACTCCAGGTTCCTTCAAAGAGTGATTAACATGACTATGTGCGTCGTAGAGGGGGGGGGGGGCTGATAGAAATATAGGCCAGTGGTGCCCGGGGGCCTCTTGTTAAACAGCTGGGTGGAGTGAACCTTGGCCTGTACGGCCTGTATTTTACTAAACATGTCAGTTTGTCATTTTCTTCTCCTCCCTTGATAGATTCTTATTAGTTCTATTCCTGCAGCGTTACACCCAAAACTGGATGAGAGATTTTTGCCATGATGAAAAAGATGTGGTGGGAGACAAACCTCTTTTTTTAATCAAAACCCCCCCCAGTTCTTTATGGGCAAATGTGTCCCACGGGAGGGGAAGGAGGGGGAGGGGGGCTCGCCTTGAGTCATAGCTGAATATTATCAGCCATTTTCCCTTCTTCATTTCCCCTTTTCCTTTAAAATAGACTCAGCAGAGTGATCTCATTACGACTGCAGTAAAGGAAGCAGCCTCACGGGTCCAGATCAGGATGTTGAGATCAGACTGTGTGTGTGTGTGTGTGTGTGTGTGTGTGTGAAGAATGGGACTCTGGGAATTTACAAATTAATCCACATCGACCTTCAAAAGACGCATACTTATCCAATTAGCTGAAGGATTTTCAGGAGTCATGGAAACGCAGGCAGCAGATGTTTGTTTTTTTTTTTTTTTTTTTTCTCGACGGAGTCTCTCATGTTGTCACCTCAGCTGCCTGTCTGTCCAAAGTCTCCTCTCAGGGAACTTTAATGGTCCTGGATGCTCACACGTTTTGTTGTGTTTGCGTTTTAATATCCAAAGCAGATGTTTGCCCTTCCTCTGCTGCCACCAGGTCCATTCTTGGGGACTGAGGCATTTTCCCAAAGTTGATACAGTCTCGCATAGTTCTGCTTTTATTTCTTTGTTTGGCCTGGACAAACCCAACAGTGCCGTCTTTTCATGTGTTTTTGTGGAGACTGACATGTGACCTGCACCCTGATGAGCAGAGTGCAGTATTTCACACCCGTAGGCTGAAAATGTGACGTCTCTCTGATTACATATTAATTAGAAATGCAGTTGCAAACATCACCTAAATATATCTGAATAAAATGACTTGCATACTTTCACTCCATTGCCCGTGCACTTATTAACGTGTAGAAAACTGACAACAATCTGACCCAAACAACAATGTAGGTTTGTATCGAAGCACAAAGAGGCAAGAGGCAAAATAAGCAAATTCAATTTGGTGCGTCTTAGCTTCCCAAATAATGGTACCAGCAGTAGGACCTTCAAGGGCCTGAGCTACTTTTTCTCAAGCAATTCAAAACAAATTTGAAAGCTGAAATTATAAAATTACATCAACAAGTAGTTAAGAAAAAAAGGGCAGATTCCTCAGCGCTGTCTGAGGTCTGATTTAGATTCTGATGATTACATTTCCAAAAATGCATCACTTTTAAATTAGAAAGGATTTATTTATTTTTTTTGCCAGAAAGCCACTAAACACAGCTGAGCTGAGCACGGCAATCTGGAAGAGCAGCAGTCCTGAAGAGAAGACGGTGCAGCTGTGGACAATAAAGGAGCAATATGTTCCCATTTTCAGATTTGAGATCTTTGGCAATGCAGCTAATTAGACCGAGTGCACTTTGGATGAGTGACGAGGTACGAAATGGAGACTGAAAACCAACAGAATCCACAAAAAGCACCCAGTGAAGACAGTTATTCAGAATGATTTCTGCCACACTGCTGTATGTGGGTGCGTCGTCATCAGGTGACTTTCTGGTGTTTTATACGAGGTGTGCTGGTCCGACACCTTGCAGGCCTTTCCCCACCTCATTCCTGAATCCGTCTCCAGGACGGAGGTGTTTGAGAAACGTCAGCGGGATTCTGCCGACCAAAGTCTACCAACTACAACCAGGAAGGTTTTTTTTTTTTTTCTGCAGAGGAGAAGTTGGCTCTGTGTGATGAACAGATGTCTAATTCCAGACCTCCTGTGCGAGCCTCCGTGCCAAACCACTTCCTCGCAGTAGTGCAACAGCAGAGAGTCTAGACCTGAGAGCTCTCACTTCCCTGTTAGTTACACGTGACAAACGTCTCAAAATACCCACCAGGGTTTTATAGTCTCTCAGGTCCAGAAGCCTCCCTGTTAACTACTTTAAGTGGCAGCTGGCATTGTTTCCTGCCGCAGTCTCTGCGCTGAAAATAAGACGTAAAGTGGAGCAGAGTGTGACTGAGTCCGAAAGTTCAGGAACAGATCCTCGTGGATTATATTGTGGTGCTTGGCAGAAGAAAGCCAGGACTCTGGCTCTGTCTTCTTTTCCTTCCCTGGGGGTTAAAACACTCTCCAGGAAAGCTGTGCGTTAATTAAAACAACATAAGGATGATCTCTAAACATCATTATAAACTCCATGTCTTCCTCCAGCAGGAGAGCGGGTGAACGCTGGATGTACGTTCATCCCCTTCCACCTCCGTCCGCTCCAAGCTGATCTCACAGTGACTCCTGTTTAACCTCCACAGATCGACCTCAGCACGTGTTTTTACTTCTCGCTTGTGTTGGAGGGCCGGCGTGCGATTGTACAGTAGAAGGAGTGTTGACCGACCGCGGCAGAAAGCATTGCCAGGTGAGCCGGGCAGCCTGAGGGGTGCAGATGGATATCTCCACCTCTTAAGTGTTTCAGGATGGTGGATGCTGAGGCATTAGCTGCTGTCAGTCACTCACTGTCACACAAACAGCACATGCAGAAACACTTATTCCAAACGGAGGCCGGTGCCGCCGGTGGTTTGGTGTCTGAGACGGTGCGCCGTTGTTAGCCAGGCTCCTCGAGGCTTTTGACTTTCCTTTTGGGTTTTTAGGATGTTTCCATACCTCCGATATTTACTGAGAAACACCAGCCGCACTGGCAAATATCGTGCAGCTGTTTGATGGATTGCTGTGAAATCATCTGAGATTGAAGTCAACTGAATTTTCCTCTGTTTTCCTTTAGTCCAGTTCGTGCCGACGTTTGGATGTGTCATTTCTGCCACACCACCATGATGTTGATAGTTTTAGTTTCTCTGTGAATCATCAGGAGGTCAACATTTGACCTTTATTGTCACCTGGCAGTGTGTTACTTCTGTGACACAAGCAGAATGAGATTTCCTTCCTCTTTGGGATGTGGAATAAATGTACATTTAAACACTGTACACACAGAAAATATTAACTCCATTACCATCTAGAAGACAACACACACACACACACAGTAACATTAAACACACATCTCTGAAGTGAAGAGAGAAGTGCTGATGATTATGTTTCTGCTGATATTTATGCAAACTACTGAGCTTTATACTGTGTAATCATCAGCATGTTGGTGCACCGACGTAAGAATGAACCTTTAAAAAGCTTTACGTGCCTCAGTGCACCAGCTAATGTGTCTGGAAGTGCTGTTCCTCTCATGTTCTGCTTTTAGCCACCAAGTTGTAGCTTTTAGTTTTTCACGCTGACTCTACATATCAGATGTGTGTCTTCTGCGGGATGATAGTGATCAGAACCAGAGAGTTTGATCTTATCAGGCAGTCAGTCAGTCATACGTCTCATTCATGTAAAACGTTTCTCTGGAGATGTCTGAGCTGCAGGATATGAGCTCTTTTCCAGAGAGATGGAGTTGATTATTTCCATCTCCCACGGAGCTCGACCGTGGCCTCAGGTGCTGCTGTTATTTTGGGTCTGAATCTTGACATTTATACGGGCTGCCGGGTTTTTGGAGTCACCAGTTTGGTTTATGGTTACACAGAAAAGCAGCTAAAAATCTATTTTAGGAGCAAAATCTGTCCCAGTTATTTTTATCTGGAGATTACAATACAGCTTATATATATAAATATATATATCTTTTTGGGCTTTGAGATAGCCAGACAGGAAACAGGGAGACAGAGGGGGGAATGGCCCACGCTGCTGGACTCTGTTTATTTATTATTTTTCAAGCATTTTTTTCCTCAACTGGAAAACAACATTTTGTCCGATAAAAAGCGCGACATGTGGAGAGCCGTGATGGGCCTGATGCAGATACTGTGGGACCCTCAGTGTGTGGCTCAGGAGGGGATACTATCAGCTGATAAACAAATAGTGTAAGACGGTAAACAAGCTGCCAACATGTGGTCCAGCTCTCCCTCCCCTCGTCCTCCTCCTTCCACACGCCGCTGAGAATTCACTTGAGGAATTCTTTCTGCAGCTTATGAGAGCTCAGTTTCTCTAAATGGGCCCGATCGCAGACACAGAGTCTATTCTTTTAAATTGGGCATGGAATAAAAACCAAATGGGCAGATTTGGACTCCAGCTGGGGGTCAATTGCTTTCCATTAGCCTGCACCCACACTGCTGGTGGGTCCCCCACCTCCAACGATAAGAGGCATATTAAGGTTTGTCCGTTTTAACAAAGAACAATGGAGGGCAGAAGTAAAGTGGAAGCAGCTTTTCATAAGCGAGGATGGAAATCCTAGCTGGAACCGTGTTTAAGAGCTCGTGGAAAAACCACATGGAGCGTATCATTGCCAGGTCTGAATTTATGATTGGAGGATATTAGCGTCGCTTTAGCGCAGTATGTTTTTATTTCTAGGTCAGATTATGACGATGGCGTTCGCCGATTCAGTATGACTTCAGTGTGATGGTCTCAGTGCCCGGCCGCTCTCCGCCAACTGTTTCATTTTTCGTCTTCACACGGCCTCATTTATGAAGTCAGACAGCTCCTGCACACTGCACCGTTTCCACAACCCACCCAGGCTGAAAGAGGGTTGGATTTTCCACAGAGCAGATCCAGGCTGAGGCCTCGAGACCTGCAGGTTTCTCATCTTTAAAGAGGCTGAAAGTCAGGAGTTTGTCGTCAGCAGATCAGCCAGTGAATGCCACCATCACGCTAACCGGTGATTAATGAAACCAGTGCTCGGTTAGTCTTTGATCTAAGAAAGGCAAAGTATAGTGGTGTCCAAACTCCACTAAAATTAAAGTGAAGAGTTTAAATTTAAAGTTTGTAGGAACGTTTTTAACTTTTTAGCTCTGCACGTCAACACTTCCTGTCGTATCGGAGCAACAGTCTCTGGATTGATACATCAGTTATCCCCCCCCCCCCCCCCCCACACACACACACACACACACATCCAGCCCTGACCTCCCACCCAGGGCTCTTCCGTCACTGCTTGGGAATTTGCGGTATGCTCAGTTCCTAAGACGACTCCCTGCTCGGTCATCAGCCTGGCACTCGCACGACCTCTGACCCCTGCGCTGTCCAGCCGCCTCACTGACAAGGGGAAAGGGAGGGGGGGGGGGGCGCAGAGATCTCTGTTTCTGCTGAGGGAAAGGAGTGGACAGGCCCGGACTTGATTGCTTCCACACTCACTCGGTTGCTGATCTCATCTGTTGAACTGGAGGCAAACAACATTTATCTTATTCATCAAACAAACTGATCATTTGAAGTTCACAGTGATGGAAAAACATTTTACGCAGACGTGGACAGAGTACACAACTTCACTTGAGTAAAAGTACAGGTACTGCTTGTCAAGTATTACTCCAATACAAGTAAAAGTAGCTTCGTCAAAATATCACTGAAGTAAAAGTACAAAAGTATTTGCTTAAAAAAATGATTTAAGTATAAAAAAAATTCAGGAAATTCGGGAAAGGAAAGCAGCTTTATTGTCATTATACAACACACTGAGGCAATTCTTCTACAGATGTCGATAGCTCAAACATACCTTCAGTTAAAGAGGCGCTACAAGAACTGAAGGGATCCGGTCCGGTCCTGGAGGGGTTCGGTCCGGTGCAGAGGTCTCCAGCTCCGGTCCGGGGGGGGGGGGGGCGCACTGTCCTGCAGGTTTTAGATGTTTCCTGCTCCAACACACCTGATTCAAATGATCAGCTCGTCATCAAGCTGAAGTCTGATCAGGAATCAGGACATTTCAACATAGTGGAGTAAAAAGCACAATATTTGTCCTTCAAAAGTAAAAGTATCCCCCAAAAATAATACTCTTACTTTAAAGTACAGATACTCAAAAACTGTACTTAAGTACAGTACTCGTAAATAAATTTAGTTGTTTAGTAAATATTAAGTAAATTTACTTGGTTACCGTCCACCCCTGATTTTATACACACATACAGGAACATGGCTCCCTCTCGCACACACACACACACACACACACACTTAAGAAAGCTTTCAGATCTCGTAGGTTTCTTTCTGATTAATCGATATCATATGATTGTGTGTGTTTATGCGTGGCCTGGATTCCAGCCGGCGTGCTGTGTGTCAGGGATGCTTGATTTGTGTAATGTGACAGCAGCAACAGCAAGATGTCGTGTTTATGACGAGAGTGCAAGGCTTTATAGAGGCCTGCAAAGATTTATCTCAGTGTTTAGTTCTTTATTTTCTCGTCTCTGGATCCCCCCGAAGAGGGCTGATGGCAAATCTTCTCGAGTCCAATTTGTTTCCTTTGTTACTTTTACATCGGAGTAAACCGATCTTCGGTTCAGTTAGTTTATTATTTTATGGCAAAAGGCACTTGTACATTGTGCTGCTTTGCATGTCAACAAATGAGAAGTTTGTGTTTTCTCCAACAATAAAGAGAAGTCAGATTGTATTGAAGTCTATGGGAAAATTGCCCTACTTCTCACTTCTGTTATGAGCTCAGTTAACAATTTCCTAATGAGTTTATGGTCTCAGTGTGTAGTTTCAACTCTCAAGGCTTTTTTCTGGTTAAAAAACGAAATGAAACGTGATGGCGATGTCCAAATTCCAAACTTAAAGGCTCCAAAATGGCCGCTCATAAACCAACGGGTCACACCTTTAAGGTTTTTACCCCAGATGGTGACGATATAATACTTCCCCTCTCTAATTTGATTTTCTAGTGGGGTTGACCTGATGAGCTGTTAAAGTGACAGCAAGAGGAATGGAAAGTTCTCGTTCTCGTTCGTAATTATTGTCCTGTACGTTTTCGTTTAAACCTTCTCTCTACATGGCAGCGGTGTCACTGCGGTAAATGAACTGCCCTCCTTCCTCACCTGCTTGTGCAAACTGCTGTAGAAAAAATTTACGGCCTCTCACTCAAGAGTTTGAGTTTTCTCACATGTGCGTCCACACACGCCGGCTTGCAGCGAGTGTGTGTAAATGTCCGGATGAAATGCGTCGGTGCGCTGACCTCCTGGCACGGCGGCGTGGTCGGGTCTTTTGAAACACGGCCCCCCCAGAGGAAAGTGGTGAGCCTTGTCAGCTTTTACTCCAACACTTCCAGCGAAGATTTATTTGCCCCCAGCATCATCTCATTACGTGCAGAGCAGATTTTTGACAGCACTTTCAATAAATTTGACTTACTGTTGTCGTCGCATGGAGGCGGCCTGCGCCAAGATCTCTCCAACACTGCGACTCCGGGTGGGAGTGTTTGTGAGGTCGAACCCTAAAACATTTCTCAGTTGGGAGTTTTGCACTCAACTATGTCAAGAATTTCTTCTATCCACAATAATGCTTCCAGCATGTCAGTATAATTTACACCAACACTTCTTCCTTCTTTTACATGGAGCTTTTCATTCTCAAATGGGGATAAATTTAAACCCGTTTCCAACGAACTTGACGCTGCTCTTCGGGTTCTTTGGTGTCGAACAGTAAATTACAGAAAACCTCCCGCTACTTTCCCACATTCATGAGAAGGCGGTGGAGGCTGCTGTGAAACAAGGCGTTAGATTTCTTCTCGCCTTGAAATAACCAGATAAATAATCTTAGCTGGCGACAGCGGGGAAGGACTGAAAATGAACTGGAAGTTGGAGGTTTGGCAGAAATAAAAAGCAACAGGTGTTCTTTCTTTGAGGGCGCCACGACGGTCAAGCTGAGCAGGAGGTTTGATTCCCGATCAGCTTGGCGCCGTCTCTCTCCTCTTTCCAATCGGAGGATAAAAAGGCATAAAAATGGTCGCCCCCGATCTTTTGCTGTGCGGAAAGAAGGGGAGAAGGAGGAGATGCTAAATGAAAGGAAGCTTGGAAGCTCATCCCTCCGTAGTGCAGCCAAAAGTCACGCTGCTTATATTTTCTGATCTGGAATCTGCCTCTCGCCTCCCGCTGAGTGTTTACATGACCATTCCCTGGCTGCGTTTCTGACCTCCCTTCTCCGTTTTCAGCCTCTGGGCATTTTTGCAGCTGAGGAGAACGTCCTCTTTCCCTTTACCACCCATGAAATCTGGCTACAGTATATCCTGAATCCGGTTGCGTCCACCGCTCCACATTACCGTTTCCCATTCACTGCATGGGACAGATTGGGTTTGTAATGTTATGAAACTATATGTGATGGGCTCGTAGTCTCTCCTGATTTTCGCCCTCATGCTGAGCTCAGTTCCAGCCCACATACCACCAGCAGCTTTAAGAGGCGACTGGAGGAGATGCATTCTTCTCTCCTTCTGGTAATCCTTATATCATACAGGCTTCACTGTTTCTGCTTATGTTGGTGGGGGGGGGCGGCTTGATTGATGAGTTGAGTTTGCAAAACGAAATGCTGTACAGGAACACTCCGTCAGTGTTTGATTTAGAGGGAGGTGGATCCATTACCTCATCAAAAAGCGAGGCCGATCCATATTTCAAGCTTGAACCAGGAAATAGTCCTTCAGGGTACTTGAACCTGTCATTTAATCCGGGTTGGAAATCTTCCGACGCTCCGACATTTCAAGAGTCTTATAGATGATGTTTCTGTCGTGACAGCTGACTGATTAACATTTTCCAGTGACATGAGAAAGTGCTGTTGAGTGCACACACTCAGATCAAATTAAAAGGACATGTTCAATGACTGCCAATCCTTTTTTTTTTATTTTTATTTCTCCTGTGGTTAAAACCTTTGCATCCACCACTGGACCTCCGATGTGTTTCAGTCTCTCACCGGCTGGCGTTGACTGTTTTGCATCGTGGAACGGCCTTTGTCTGCTCATTGTTACGACACCAGATTGATTTCAACATGAACAAATATATTTTATATTTCCCTGGAGGCCGCACACAGGCTGAGAACCGAGCGGCTGGATGAATGCTGGCATTGTCTGCTGGGGCTCACACTCTCCCTGCCTCATACACACACCTACACACTCTCCCTGCCTCATACACACACCTACACACTCTCCCTGCATCATACACACACCTACACACTCTCCCTGCCTCATACACACACCTACACACTCTCCCTGCCTCATACACACACCTACACACTCTCCCTGCCTCATACACACACCTACACACTCTCCCTGCCTCATACACACACCTACACACTCTCCCTGCCTCATACACACACCTACACACTCTCCCTGCCTCATACACACACCTACACACTCTCCCTGCCTCGTACACACACCTACACACTCTCCCTGCCTCATACACACACCTACACACTCTCCCTCGGCTCCTGCTTCTCCCGAAGACCCCGTTGGTTCTGAACATATCGTTTAATCTGCCTTAGATTTAACACCTTTCACTTTCTTCTAGTTTGGAGTATTTACAGGCAGAGCGGAAAAGCTGAGTGCGTCCAAGCTCTTTTGACAGACTGACCTTTGACCTCTGCCTCTTAGTGGTGTGACCATAAATGTTTCCCTGTGCGCTGAAGGGAAACCTCCTTCATCTCCGGAGCTTGATGGGGAAATGGAGTGAGAGGTGAGCGGAGTTATTGCTGGAGTCTCAGCGTCTTTCACAGCGGTGTTAAAGGACAAGTTCAACAATTTGGGGAAGATTTAAAAATCTGTTTTTTGGCGAAGTTTCTGATGGGCCCTCAAACAGAGCCAGAGTAGTCTTCATGCTAAGATTAGCTAACTGGCCACTACCTTCAGTTTCATATTTGCACATTCCCGCTTTTATATGAATCTCAAAAAGAAAGCAAAGAAGTGTACGTCCAAAATGTCGGACTGCTCCTTTAAGCCATGAGCCAGAAGAGGTTTCTGACTGTGAGTGCGAATGGCGTCCCGTCTGTGTACGCCTTCGATACACAGACTACATCCTCCGCCAAAGGCAAAGTGACTGAGACAAAACACAACTGTGAGCCACATTTCAGTCGGTGTGTTCTTTTCCAGGCCAAAAAGAAAGCGGCGTTGTGTGAATGGAAACTGGTGGGGTGTGAGATCAGAGCAGTCAGCTGACCGGGCCTGTTTTAGAAGCTCCTGAGAGAAGGAGTGTGTGTGGTTGTGTGCGCGTGTGTTTGCTCTGCTGTATTTTAGGCAAGAGGGAACGTGAGAGAGGTGCTGGGTGGAAGAGGAGGAAGACATTATAGGTGATTTTCCACCCTGTCTGCACTACTTAACATGTACACACCTTGTGTTTTTGAGGTTTCCACACAAAGGTGGCCTTGTGAGTCCTGAAACCGCCCAGGAAGCGAGATCAGACACGGGAAAGAGCGTGATGGTTGGCTAAGGATACAGTAGCTGACGGGGTGTCGGGTGGCCTCAGGATTGTTTAGACTTAAGAGGTTGTGGAGCCGCTGGATGTTAACAAAGCTTAACAGGACTGTCACTGGAGATGGAAGTAGTCATTCCCCGCTCCAGGCCGATGATGTCAGCCGCGGGGCAAACGCACACACAGATGTACAAACAATCATCCATCGGTTCGAGTTACCTTGATCCAGATTAGCTCATAAATTTACACAAACTGTGTTTTGATAACTAATAGATTCTGGAGCAGGAGCATCTGTTCTGCACTCCGGGTTCCCAGTCAGTTCACACCATTGCCCCCCCCCCTCCTTAATCAAAAGCAGCAGTTTCACAAACACAACGGCTCGGGCACTCAAACACAAAGTGGTGGTTTGCTCCCGAAAACAAAACAGCACCACTGTTTTGTTTTCGGTGCCCGGTCTCTGATGGGAGGGGCCGAGGCCCGGCTTCTCCCAACCCCGCCATGCCTCCTGCATCTTCATTTGGGGGGGGGTGGGGGTGGCAATGAAAGAGGCTTTTTAGCGGCGATGGCGTGCGTTGAGGCTTTTTAAGGCATTCCTTTGACATGACCTTATAGGAGGAACATACTCCGGCCCGGGGCGGGGCAAGGACGAGCAGAAAGAGGCCACTGTGCAGAGCTGTCAGGGGGCAGATGAGAGAAAGACGGGAGGGGTGATGGGGGGGGGGGGCATCAAGGTAGACAACTTTTACCCATGACATCACCAAGAAGAAACACTCCCCTCTTTCTTTCTTTCTTTTTCCTTCACAGCATGTGCTTAACATGTTGTATGTAATTTAGACCCGGCGCGTTGGGCACCGCCGAGTGTCTGAAGTTTGAGTTTCAGTCCAGATCTTCTGTGAAAGCGTTAGTTGATTTAGCAGCAGAGCAAAAACAAACCCTTGTCTGGTTCATTTAGCTGAGATTATAAAGAGACTTATTCATGCCTTCTGTGTACAGTAAAGACGTTATCTGGCTTCTGTGTGCAGTAAGCATGTGCTGAACCTTTTTTTTGTTAATCAAAGCTGCCGCATTACTGGTGCATGGTGGGAAAGTTCACGCGTAGAGGCCATAATGTTTTACCTAATTAGTGATGCACAGTAGTGTTTCAGTGTGTGTGTGTGAATGTTTCCCCCTCACCTTCAGTCTGCTATATTGTCTTAAACTACAGGATCTTCAAGTGTAAACACTCAGAAACAGGCATAAATAGTTTACCAGGCTTCCAGGAATTTCTAGAGTTCCTCAAATCGTAAATCAAAGTGTCCACTGTGCGACTTTGAAACGATCCAGAGTGGAAGGAAGTGAGTGAAGGGAGCCGGCTGGCTTCATGTAATCAGACATTTAGACAAACTGTGCGATGGTGAGCGCTGCGGTGCCAGCGCCTTGACACAGCATTTCTGCTGCAGCCATCGCTGGCAACAAAAATCAGTGTTTTATGGAGTCGTTGAGTGGAGGCAGCTTTCCTCACCAACAAAATGTGATCCCAATCTATTCCCATTTTTTTATGATTTGCAACTATGGTGAAATCTTCCAGCCAGATACACAGATCTGAGTGCTTGCATGTCGAAGCACCACATTTTCTTTCAAAGCTTCAAACTCGCTGACTGAATGGACCTGCGGTGAAACCAAAGAGATCCTACTGTTGGTGTGTCAGTAGGAAGAATACCGTGCATGTCACGCCAGGCTGAATAACTAGTTCAGACAGATGACGGCTGCTAACGCTGGTCAGGTATCATTTAATATTTTTAAATCACTAGAGCTTCAGCTGATGATCATTTTCATAATTAACTATCCTGATGGGTATTTTCTCACTCGGTCAAGGTAAGTTTACTTAACTGCACACCAAGTCATTCAATGGACTTAACAAAAAAAAACATTAGGAATAAGATTTAAAAAGTTTGTTGAAGGCAGAAGAGAACACAAGTGCTCATCACAATAACAATAATGAAAAACCTCTGAAGAAGTGATTTCTTCTAACCCTGAAACCAGCAATCGAATGTTTAAAATACTTCAGTTATGTTATTTTGGACAACAAATTTGCATTATAATTTAAAGACAAACGTGATAACATGAACATGACCAGAGAAATTCTAACTATGAAAACTTCACTCACCTAAAAAAACGCCTCTAATAATCGTAAAAATGATCTCGGTGACCTTTTTCAAGTTGTGCGTCTCGTTCTGATGGGCAGGTTATCTTAGAAACGCCTTTAGAGATTAACTTCAAAGCTGTCAGGCATATTAGCTCGGACCCAGAGGTGAACTTATCAGATTGTGGCCGGGCAAATGCCAAAGGTTAAAGGTCAAAGTCGGTGTGACACAAGAATTCAAGGCGAACTTAATTTTAAACTGGACTTGTGGGCGGGGAGATGCGACCGTGAGGCGATAACTCTGATCTATGTCATCTCCTGACATTTTAGTGCTTGTTTGGTCTTCACCGCTGAAACGTAGCGGGCCGCAGCAGCCCGGGTCGCTCCTTCCTCTCTCTCACAGTAAAACACAAAACTGATAATATGTGGTTTCTAATGTCTCGGGGGAATGAAGATGCTCCAAACTCTCGGCCTCGTGGGTTAATATTCAGCAGTAAACTTGCTCTGGTGAGAGACTCCGGTGAACGGAGAGTCAACGTTCTTCCCGTTTAAACACACGCTGCTGCTGCTCCTCGGACAGACGTCTCAATTGTGTCGCACAAAAATGTTTTTTCTTGCTGAACTGTGTTTTCATTTTAATGTGGATGAAGGACAGAAGCTCTTTTTTTTTTTTTTTTTTTTTTCTTCTGTCCCCTCTCAAGTGTTTACAAGCTGCGAGTTTAGCTGAAAACACGTTTGTTTTTTGTTTTTTTGTCAGAGCAGACGTCACCTTTATCATCTGGCTGTTTGTTTGGTGACATGTAAACACGAGTCTGAAGTATCTTCAGCAGTAATGAGCAGGTCTGTATTAATGCGACAGCACATTCCTGAACAGCTGTATCAGATTGACCTTCGCGGGCAGACACAACTTCCCTCATCTGGTGGCTCAGAGCCGTTACGGGCTGTGTAGGGACGCCGTTATCACGCCTGCAGATGTTCCTGGTGGAATGTGTCCGATGTCAAGAGAATTGACAAGCGAAATTATATTAAAATGTAAGATAATTGTTTTACTGTTCGTTCAGCTCGTCTTTACTTTTCGTCCAGTCTTGTTGTAGTAGTTGTTGTTGTTGAATCTTTTAGTGTAATTTTACTTGTGTGTATTTCTTTTATTAATCAAATATAAAGGCCTGTCCATCACATAGAAAACAGAGCAGGAGACAGTTGCTGATACTCGTCGTTAAACTGTAGCTGCCTCGACATCTGCAGTCCTCCAGCAGCGCTGAAGATACTGAAATCAAAAATGTCAAATTTTGGAGTAAAAGGGCAAAAAGAGGTCGGTGACCTCTCAAGGTCACCACATGTCCAATTGAAAACTGCGACAAGTCAAATAAGGATCAATTTATACTTTCATGCTTAACTAGAGTTTAGTATTGGAGGAGCTGTTAAAATGAAAATGTGATCTTGGACGTCCATGTTTTGTGTGTTTTTAAGGCTTATTTCTTAAACTGCGAAGGACACGAAGGTCTCTGCTTTGACCTCTAAGTCCTCGACGTAGCTGTTGACTGGAGCACTAACCTCTGCCTGCTTTGCTTGTTTCCTCGCCTCCTTAGGAACTCTTTCAAACAGCTCGCCTCATTCAGCATTCATGGCTGTGGTTGCCAGGTTTGACCGCTGGTTGCCAGCTCCTCAGTCTTTTTTTTTTTTTTTGGTGGGAGGGGGGTGCGTTCTGCCTCTGACAGGCCATCTGTGTAACTCCCTCCACGCCTTTTTGTGGCACGAGGATACGTGGTTTTTGTCACAACATCATCTCTGCGTCTGTGGCGCCAGCCCAGGCCTATTAACATACCTGGGAATCGAGCAGGGGGCCCGGAGGAGAGAAGCATGCACACGTACATTTGATTTGGCACCGCTGGGTGCCCACATCAAGGCGGGACAGTCCAGCAGCTGAGCGAGGAGGGTAAACCCCGGGCTCAGACTGAGAGCTAGTTATTCACCTCCGCAGGTGCTGCAGGGACATTTACAAGGGAGGGAAAAATGTCCTCGTGGTACGAGATGTGCATTTCTGAAAACGTTCAAAGGTTTGCTTTTGCTGGCAGAGTTTTAGTGTTGGCAGTGAATTTTAAAACCTCCAGTGTTGAATGAGAAAGTTAACCAGAGTTGATATTAAATGTGTCTGTTGCGTATTTTCACTTTGCTGATTTAAAAGTAAAGGAAGCAGTTTCCCAGAGGTTTGTGGATTTTAGGGAGTAGATAATTGACAATTATTCAGAAGCAAATTAACAAAGAGAAGATTTCTCTGCAGCAGGTTTTGTATCCTGCAAAACATGACGACAATATCCCACGATCCCTTTGATATCTCATGGTTTCTTGTTCAGAGCGGCACCTTGGTGCAGCAGTTGGCGCTGAAAGCTGTGGTGTGTTCTCCTCTTGTCTGTGTGGGCTCCCTCCAGGTTCTCCCACAATCCAAAGACCAGCACGTTCGCTAATGACTCAAATGGTTTTCTCCGTATTTTGGCCCGTCTGGGTCTGGCCCAACGCCTGCGGTCCAGATTATGAGTGGATGGGTAGTTTCACGGTCTGTGTAGACTGGCGATGTGTCATGGAGCTTTATGTGATTTTAATAATGTGTAGGATGAAACATGTTTGATTCAGTGGATTCTCTGAAGCACATCTGGATGTCCTGTACTACAACATGATGAGGATGCGGTTGTGTCGGCTTTTTGGCTAAACCTGCTGCTCTTCCGCAGCACATGCTGCAGCGTTGGAAGCTTTCCGTGGAAAATGTTTTACTTTTTTATTATCCTTTTTCTCCTGTGTGGCAGATGCAGGACAGACAGGTCGTAGATTTACCCATGTGTGGCTGTTTTCATTTCACTATTTGTTATAATTCATTCACTCATTCATTTCCGGGTCGCCCAGGGGTGCTGGAGCTAACTGATACTGGGTGAGGGCGGGGTCACCAGTCCATCACAGGGCCAACACACAGACACAGACACAGACCAACAACCACTCACACTCACACTCAGACCTATGGACAATTTAGAGTCGGCAATAAACCCAAACATGATGCCTTTGGACGGCACCCGGAGGAATCCCAGGCCTGGGAGCTGAGCCGACACCGACAGCGCTAAGCACTATGCCGCCTGTTTGTCATAATGACAGTCTCATTTCAAGTCTGTGATTGATTTCCAATGAGTCCTCCTGAGGGGGTGTTTTAACCTTTCCCTCAGCCCTTTTTGATGGATGAGCCCGTGTTTTTCATCCAGAATCTCAGAGCTTGGACCTTTCTCAGTTTCTGTCGGTGTGATGCATTACTCCACGCTCAGAAATCCCCCATGTTGGATTAACTGCCTCCACGAAGTAAGCGAGCGTCGCCGGTCCTATCAAATCTGAAGGTAAATCTGTTAACGCCGAGGTTGAGATTCAAACTGTGAAGCCCATGATAGCTCAGCTTTTTCTCCTCCCTCAGCTGTTTCTGCTTAAAGGATCCTTCCTGAAGTGTTGAGGTATCATCCATGGAAATAAAAATGCCAGTTTATGAGGGAAAAATACAGGGAGTCTCCCGTATTGGAGGCTTCTCCCGGGGTGTCTGGTCTCGGGACAATAGATTTGGCAGTAGCTGACCACAGCTGTGTTTGTAACCCCCCCCACACACACACATACACACACACACACACACCTCTATTTGACCCTCTGGACCAAGCGAGGCCGAGGCGCCGGAGGAGGAAGAGGAAGCGGAAGAGGTGATGGAGGCAGGTGAGTGCAGACTGCAGGGCAACTTTGTGTCTCACCTCCTTCCTCCTCCGCCCTTCGTCGCTGTTTAGTCTGCAGATTCAGGAAGGCCAGGTCGACAACGGCATTGTAGGAGGAAGTTCATCCCTGAACACGATGCAGCCGTTTGCACCCTCAGTCAGAGGAAAACCTCCAACCTCAGATAGACTTATACTGCTGTCATCACTCTGATGAACTCCAGTTTTAGCGCAGCCTCAAACATCTCAGTCGGATTTGAATTTATTCATGTTCCCATATTTTACAAGAACTTAAAGAACACAAATTGGTTTCAATTTGTTGTGTTTGTGCAAGAAAGTGTTCCTAAGTTGTGTTGATTCTCTGTAGTTAATTTTTGGAGGTAAAATCCAGGAAGTCCAAATCTGAACATCACAGCTGGAGTTACACAAAACTTGAATATTGATTCAGACTTGGTCGCTTTGGAAACATAGAGAAAGGCATCACAACAACACAAAGTGTGTCTGTCCCACAGTTGTGCTTTTGAATGCCATGTCAACAAACCTTTTCCCTTCTGCTCTCCTGGCCATTAAGGACATAATAAGTTCTTCTGCATATTATTCACTAAAATGTGTCCAGAGGCCCCCCGCGTCCTCCTCAGCCGGTCGGGCCGAGTGTGTCCTGGTGGCTCCAGCCAGGTGATCTAACCAGGAATGTACCCGGCTCTTTGGCCTGTCAGGGCTAACCAACCGTGTCCGACTGGGCTTTTCTTTCCTGCCTCCACATGAAAGAGACCCGATTTGGTCCGACAGGGGAATCATTCTTCAAAAAGAAGTGGGCCGTTTGTGGGATGGAAAGAATCCGGGCTTCTTGTATCGCAGCAGTTCAGCTTTGAGCTTTATGATGCACCGTGCAGATTTGGTGGGAATCTTTCACCTCCCCCGTTTAGAAAGCACAAGGTCGTTGTTGTTCTGGTACTTGCAAGAAACTAGAATGTCTATGAGTGGAAATCCCCAAGTTTTATCTGGCCAATTCACCCCTGTGTGTGTGTGGAGGGGGTGGGGGGGACAATGCCAAAAAAGAAAAAGGTTTTTGTTGTATCAAGTGTCTTTTCGTGGCACTCGAATGAGCGCCGAGCGGCAGAAACAGAGAGGTGAGTGTGTTAGAAGGCGTATCAGTCTTATATCTTTGGCAGCGAGGCCAGACTGACCTGAACACTGCGGTCGGCCTCCAGTTTGCACCTGTGGGGAAGATGAACACACACACACACACGAGCAGTCGTCTTTGTTGCATCCCCCGCTATTTCCTTCTGAAATCCTCATGTGAGCCACTTATTTTTATAAAAATAGGTTTATTAATTCCTTAGTTGGCACGCTGCTATAATGTAATGCATGAAGATGAAATGGTGAACGAGGGCACGGGCGGCCAGCAGCAGGCTCTCTGTGTTGTGGGTTTGTGGAGGTGTGCTGTTGTGTAACCTGCCTCTGTTGAGGCTTGAGCAAGATTAGGATCTTCCCTGAATGGAGCCAAGGCACGTGGTTACAGTGCAGTTACTTCAAAATGATGTTTTTTTGTTTTTGTTTTTTTAGAGCGTCATAAATTTACAAGTCAGCAGCTCACACCAGATATCTGGAGTCTCCTGAACTGAGCCGAGCCGCAGGGGTTGTGTGTTTGTGTAACAACAGACACTCGGACGCTTCTAAAGTAATGTATGGAGGATTGTGGAGGTGGTGGTGGTTGTTGTTGGGGGGTGTTATCTCTTTTCAACATCTAATCTCTCTGTAGTGGAGCGGCTTCAACGTTGTGGTTAAAAAAAACTCTTTCGCTTATCTTTAAAATGAAAATAATGCTTTCATTCACGCTTCATCAGTTTTTGTCTTGTCTTATGTTCAGTCAATAAAGAGGCCATGATTAAGTAAATCATGGTTTAAATGTTTAAATATACTCAGTGTTTTTGTATGTCGATCCTTTAAACACGTTCTGGGGTTTGTTGTTCATGTTTGGGTTCGGCCAGCTGCGAAGCCGGAGATATGACAGCTGCTGGCCTTCGCAGAGGACCTGGTCTACAGCGTATCGCAGGCATCATTAGCATGAACATACACATCCTGGCCGCTCAGTGTTTCCCACATCTCCTCTCCCTTTTCTGTTGTGTTTATGGTCGACGCCTTTCTCCGAATCTGGAGTCCAGGAGTCTGACTGACCAAAACCTGTCACCACTATAAAATTTTAAGGAGCGTTTGTTTAAAGTTTGAATGGCTTAAATTTTCGGGCTGCAAAAGTGAAACAAGCAAACATCCCCATCGCTCATAATCCCCTCGCTGGTTGTGACTCAGATGGAGTTTATCCATTATTCAAAATGAGTTTTGGAAGACACAAGATTTAAACCTGATGACCTCAGGTCATGATGCCAGTTGTTAGTTTGGTTCTTTTCTTGTTTGTTTGCTTTGTTTTAATCTTCCAAAAGCAGTGGAACAAAAAATCTTTTTCTTCACCCTGAAGATGTTTCTTACTGTTTGCTAATCACAGGCCCAATGTCTGCTCCTGCGTCCGTTTTAACCAAGTCTTTCTTTCTCCCCCCCAGTTGAAGCAGCCTGACAAGGCGGCATCGGCAGCTCACACCTATTTCCAGGCTAATCCCGAACATGTGGAGATGGGCCAGAACCTGGAGCAGTACAAAGACCTGCAGGGTGTCGAGGAAAAGCACTTTGTAGACAGAGAAGCCCGAGCTCATCAGGTAAATCAGGAAAACCAATTCAGCGCGTTCAGGTGTGAAATAGGTATAAATATCCTTTTTATGTTACAACCTTATTCTCCTCCTCCTACATTTTAACGGCCTGTTGCATCGCAGCCATCTTTTATTAGTCAAAGTGTCTGGCCAGTGACTCTTGATATTCTGCATCAGTTCTTTCCAAGAGAGAAAACTGCAGATGTTCTCAGAGGGGAGGGTTCTTTTGTTTTGATGGTCGTTGCAGTTTAATGACTGGAAACGAATATGTGTCTTTTATGGCTGTTTACGGTGAAGCCGCTGGATCCTTTGTCTTTTGCTCTAGTGTCTGTCTGCTGCTTCTCTCTCTTTATCTTCAAGTCGAAAACCTTTTTCACATCTTCGGAAAAACTCACTGAATGCCAATTTGCCTTAGAAACTGTCGTCCGTGTCCACTCATCCGTTATCTACACTGCTGATCTGCGCAGGGTCGAAGGGATGGTTGGCTCGTCTGTATCACCCTCATGTCTGCAGGCCATTTAGTGTCAGCAATTTCATCTAAAGTGAATGTGTTTGAACTGTGGGAGGGGGCCAGAGCGCCTTTAGGGAGGAAATGCAAACTGAAAGGCCTCAAGCCAAGGGGTTCAAACCCAGAGTAACCACCGCTCCACTGTTCCACCTCTTCCTCCTCCAACATGTCGGCTCTGTGATAGACTGCTGACTTGTCTGCTGCCTTCCTCCTCGCCTGCCTGTAAAGAGAAGCAGCATGGCTATTATTGAAAATGGTTATTGTCAGTGTGCAACGTTACAGTTCAAGTAAAAAGTTATACATTATGTCACTTATTATTTCAGAGCTGTAATCCTTTCTTGTCCTGTTTAAACATTTGATCATTGCTGCTGCAGGGAGCTGAATGTGCTGTGGAGGAGTTGTAAATGCTTTAATAGACTTTACTTCTAACTAGATCAGACAGCCAGAAGCAGTGATTGAACTCTGTCTCACGCAGCACTCATTCACGGCAGCAGTGAGGCTGTATGACAGCGGCGACTACGAGGGAGCCATCGCTCTGTTTGAGGACGCCCTGGCGGAGTATTATAAAGCAGATGTGGAGTGCCGGGCCCTGTGCCAGGGACCGCAGAGGTTTGAGGGTCACGATCATCTCCGCTACCGCTACAGCCTCCATGAGCTTGTGTCAGGTAAGGCCAAACAGGAAACAGTTGCACATCACTAATACTCAGGTGTCTCTTACAATCTCGGACAAATGAAGGAAGTGTTTTATCACCTTATCGTGACTGCTCCGCCAGCGCATCGGTCTGCAGTGCGTAGCCGTGAGCCCTGAGCCGACCTTCGCTGTGCTGAGAGAGCCTGGGGAGCTTTAGGCAAGGCCGAGCGTTCCTCTTCACGCTCACTAGGTGATCAAATCTGCCAAGCAGTGGCTTGGCACTGGATGGAAGTTGGCTCTGGGCAGATGAGGGCAGATGAGGGAGAAAAGGCATGTTTGGACTGCAGGATGAACGGAAAACAACCACGGGTGAAATCAAAGTGCTACAGCAGAGCTTTTACAATGCAAAACCCTCAAGATGAGAGTTGTTTAATTGAAATGTATCTGTGCGGGCATGTTGGGAAAGTAAACTGTGGGGGCATCCCAGTATGAAAGCATATCAGTGGCTGTTATTTCTACATCGACAAAAGGCCAGAAACACTTCTGAGAGCTCTTGAAAACAGAAGAAATATCTGTTGAAATACAGATTTATATGTCGGGATATCGGCTTGAATTTTTCTGGTGATAAAGATCGCTAGATGTCAAACTCGAAAAGCTTCAGAATAAAATCAAAATAGAAATCTGAGCAAGGCACATACGGAGTAATCCGTGGTTAAAATTGGACATCGGGTCCTCTGTGCTTGTATTTTTTTGTACTTTATTTTGTTATTTTTGTATGATTCACCACAGCGCCGCTGTCTTAACTTGAGAAATACACGAGCGGTTTCTCTCTCCAAACTCATCTGATCGTGGACTCGCTGATTTAATAGGTGAGAGCACTTCACGGTGCTGCGTTGTCGAGACACGTAGAAAATTTAAGGTCCGGCCCAGATCCAGCTCTTCCAACTGACTGCCCGAATCAATAGATTTTTGGGAGCACTGAGTTTATTCTGTATGTTTTACTAAACTCTCCGGAGAACACCACATCCAGATGCAGCTAGGAAACTGATTTTGCACAGTCTCTAATGAATAAATCAAATCATGAAAAAGCCAGAATAACAGAAAGAAGGACGAAGCGGGTCCCATTTGGCTCCACGTGCTGACTGATGTTCCCTGCTGTTTAAAACAATTAGCTGAGCTGTGTGCAGTGAGCTCGGGGATTTGGTGGACATGCTCCATTACAGCCTTGGAGAGTCCAGGAAAACATCCTGAACCGGGTCCAGGAGAGCCGCCTGAATGCACCCCAGGTCCTCTGATTCAGTACGAGTCATCTCCTTGTCCTTCTTCCCTTCTTCTCATTCTTATCCTCCTTTTTCTTCCTCCTTCTCCCTCCTCTTTGTCCACCTTTCTCCTGTCTTGTCCTCTCCTTCTTTGACCTGACTGTACTTTGTCTCTTTACTTCCCATCGTCCAACTCCAGCTTTTTTTTTTTTTTTTCCTTGGCGTCTTTTCTTCTTCTGGTATTTTTGGATGCTTCGCCTTGTTCCCTACAAATTACGCAGAAGTCATTACAATTAGAAACATTAAAAAGAAAAAAAAACTGCTTACTTGGGTTTCCTTTATCATTTGTGTTGTTGTTGAACTTGAATTGTGAAAGTTAATACTCAGCGTTCATTTTATTAGGCACAGATGTACAATTGAAACAAGCTGTATAATATCGTCCAGTAGACAAAATTTTTTGACTATGACTTCAGTAATTAACATCCAAGTTAATGTCAGACCACAAACACCAAAAGTGACAGTCAGTCTCATACTTCCCTCCCTCCGTTGCTGTTTTCTCTCCTTGACTTCTCCCATCTGCTGCTGATCAGAGCGGTCCAACAACAGAGGTCACTGTGAGACGGCTCCAGAGCGGCCACTGGCATCCATCAGCCCCCAGCCTCTGAGGGTTTTATCACCGAGCGTTACGCAATCGAACAGTTTTAACAAGCTTCATAAATAACGCCCACCGATCTCTTCTCACATTTCGTGTCATGTGTTATCCCTTAATTTTGTTTACAACTTGGTTTGGGGCCGGTTGGCTGCAGCAGAGTCAGGCATGTGTGACGTGGAGGGATGAGTGAGTGTATCCACATCACAAAACACTTGCAGCAGATGATAATTAAGCGATTATACTTACACCAGTTTTGGTCAGGGGTGCTTTTGTTGATACGAGTCAGGCCTTTTTCTCTGGAAACTGAGGCGGATTGTGCGCGGTAGCCACAGCCTAATTGCTGACAAGTGTGCTTTGTCTCAAATATGTATGGCTCAGTTGCAAAAACACTGAAGATGATGGCTAACGGGTTTGTTTTACTTACTGTCACGGTGCTATTTTCCAGTAACGCAGTGGTAGTCGGTGTGATGATTGTGTTTATTTGTGTTGAGATGTATATAATAAATCCTGTTTTGTGGGCTTTTGACCCAGAAACAGATTTATATTACACTTTGATTTTAACCTAACACAAATCAAATCCCCGGCTCCACTGCAACTCTAAACTCGAGGTTTTGAAACACACCACGGCTCTGTTGTACAACAGTGAGGAGAAGTAGCTGCAGCTGCTCAGAAGTGGCCTCACTGCACACGCAGACACACACAAACACACAGGCGTGCTGTCATCCTCGAGACACAAGGAAATGACATGAAGCGTCCTGTGAAATGTGGAAATCCCACCGAGGATCAGAATCTGTCACCACCTGAAAAGCAACGCGCTGTAAGCGCCCATGATGTCAGGAAGGGGAGGCGGCAGCTTTTCCTGGATCCGATTCACATCAGCCACCGAAGTCCAACATCATGAACTGGACAACAGGAAACAGGTTTTCGGAAACTGATCTTTTTATTTTCAGCAGTGGACATGCTATGATATAGTCCCATGTTTATTCAGGCGCTACACAAAGTCTACTTTATCATCTCGGGTGAGTCCAAAGCAACATTATTGGAGTTTCTCAGCAGATTTAATGAACTCTTTTAGTTAAAAAGATCATCATCATCATCATCATTCCTGTCTGAAGCAGGATTTTAGACCGAGAAAGCATTAACTCATTCCATACACGCAATCACTGGCAAGGTCAACATTTCAAAGATTGTCTCTGATTTTTTTAATACAGTAAGTTAAATGTTTGCAGAATAAACTTTACTGGATGTTGATGTTTTTCAATTCGCATATTTTCTTCAAGTCTGACTGTAAAATTTTCAAAATACTAAAAAGGCCGCGGTTTTGACGAAACATTCAGACAAGTGTTGCCTCTTTTGGGGGATTTTTAAAAGCAGCATTTACAGCCAAAATCAGTCTCAGGTGAGATGAGCTGGATGAAGGCGGCAAGGCGCTCCTCTTCCATTAGGATCCGGCCACAAGAAGGAACTTACTTTAGAGCTAAAGCAGACCTCCTCTGTGTTGCAGATCACTTCACTCAGGTGCTGCACTGTGAACATGAATGTGTCAGAGACCTCGCCACCCGGCCGGGCCGCCTCTCCCCCATGGAGAACTACCTGCCTCTGCACTACGACTACCTTCAGTTCGCCTACTTCCAGGGTGAGTGGAACATCAGAGTTTTTTAAGTCAGACATAGAGCTTATTGGTTTGATTTCTGTCCTTTCATGTCCGTGTGAGGCCTCACAGTTCCTGCCGTCATTCCATAAAGCACCTAAACTGTTGAATGCAAAAAGTATTAAAGCAACAAACTCGGTGCTCATTTTTAACCAAGAACTGGAAAAATCACCTGATGATTTCTCTGTTTTTAAATGTTTTCTGTCTCAGAATAAAAGTGCTTTGATATTTGAATCCTGTGTATGAAAGGTAATTTCTAATTGGTCGATCGTTTATTGATACTATCCATATTGTCATGGTTATTTTTGTTATTATTTAGTAGTTAATGAACGTTGTTTCTGTCTGGCACTCTGTTTGTCTGGAGTAATTATGAACAAAGAAAATGGGCACACCCATAGCTGCTACACACACGAACACACATGTTGACCTGAAGCAGCTTCAGACAGGTTGAGTCTTTCAACAATGAGCCCCTCCCCGTTTCAGGTTTCATACTAAGTGTTATTGATATTATGTGCTGTGTGTTTGAGTCTTTCTGGATGACTTTTATACGGGCGTGTCAGGTCTGAAGGCTCTGACCGTGTGTGTGTGTGTGTGTGTGTGTACATAGCCTCGGGTATCCTATTGTCGTTGCAGTAAGAAAAACGCTCTTCTGGGTACGAGCGTTGGCAGAGCAGCAGAGTTCAGTCAGGAACGATGGTGTGTTGAGTGGTTGTGCGATCACCAGATTATACTTAATGACTCATAAGCATGTGGCTCTAATAAAGAAAAGTGGATCATTTGGTTTGTGCAAACACACCAAATCACACTGCTGGTTACTGAAAACCACAAGTGGGTGTGCGTGAGTGTCTGTGTATGTGGGGGCTGATAAAGACTCTCATTGTGTCATAGTGTTGTTTTTTGTTTATTTTCCTGACTTTTTATCAAACGCCGACTGCTTTTTGTTGATAGCCATTCAGTACATTTCTATTCTTCCTCTGCTCTGTAAAAGACTCACGCCAAACTCCACACAGAAAGGCCCCAGACATGGGAATCAAACCCAGAACCTTCTGATCACACAATGAAGGCTCTTATTCTGATGGCGTTTCCAGCTTTACAGTTTTATCTTCCTGCACTAATGCAGAAGGATGTGAGAAGGATGTTTGGAAGAGAGGCGGCAGGATTTCTTAAGGGAACGGCATATTTATGGTCCACGGTCAGCAATCCAAGCGCTCCCCTGCTTTGTTCCCCACAACAGTGCTGCAGGACGGTTGCCATCGGGTCAGCCGCCTCCCGCTGCTAAAGTTTCCACTGTAAATCCTCAGTGATGCCTCGTTCTCTGCTTTCAACTGAGCTCAAATCTCGGGACTCTCACTGACCTGGTGAAACGCAGCCGACGGGAGCAGAGGGGCTGCCACGGCCTCGGCCAAGGAAGGAAGTCTTTGGTTAACCCTGCGCCTTCACGAGCTAATGAAGAGTGTGTTAGCAGCAGCAGAGGGTAGCTGGTGTGTGTGCGAGTCAGGACAGTGTCATCCTGATTTCTGTTTGTCTCACTTAATTCCCTTCTGTTGTAACAGGCAACCCATGGATGGTGTGTGTGTGTGTGTGTGTGTGTTGTTTCCACTATGTCAGAGTGCAGCTTTTGCTCCGTTGTAGTAATGGTTTTGGAATGTGATAGATTTCCCACATCGCACTTACACTGATCATCCAGTCCATCGCTGAGCATCACTGCAGAAAGTAAACACGGCTCACTCGCACCTGGCAAGATCCTTGGTTTGTGTGTCTGATTGTGTTACAGCTCCTTAAATCTGTTCTCGTGTAAACTACAAATGGAGAGCTGAGCGGCTGTTTTTTGTGTGTCTGCAGTGGACAGGCTGGAGGAGGCGCTGCAGTGTGCGCTGACCTACCTTTTATTTCACGAGGGAGAAGAGTTCATGACCGACAACGTGGATTATTACCGAGAGGTGCTGGGTCGCAGCGGAGAACCGCGAGAGGTCAGGACCTGCTCTGGGGACACACCGTAAAACCTTAATGATTTCATGTTTTCACCACAAACGTTTTAAAGTTAAAAAGGACGTTTGAAAGATGTTTTAAAGGATGCTTTTTATTCAACCTTAGGATGATGCAGGAATCCAACTGAATCAAAAAACATTTTACAAAGAGGAATTAATAAGCAGACTGAAATCAAATTTTTCAAATGAGGATAGATGGAACTGACAGATTTTACTAAAAGCTGCTTCAAAATATTCAAAACTTCTTGAACTTTTAGTATTAAGGATTTAGGTTTTAGGTTTTGGGATAGTTTTCTGGCTTGTTCGGATTATCGCAAACGCATTCACGCATACATTAACACTTGCAGGCCTTTATTAGACTTTAAAAAAAAAATCCATCTGAAGCAATGACATTTCACTATAACTGCTATATTGTGAGCAGATCTGGAGTCAGGAAGCTGAATTTTGGACATGATTGACTGAAATCCGGAGGAAAAGGAAAGAGGGAGGAGATTGAAGGAGAAAAGGAAGGAAAGAAGGAGGCAGCAGCGCCGTTTGCTGTATTTCTTGGATGAACTTGCCACTCGCTGCTTGGCAGGAGTCGCCTGATAAAGTTTGTTTTTCGCTTGTATATGTTCTCCATCCAGCTGGACGAATTAGGCAAATTTTGCTACGTCAATGTCTTTTGGCATCGTCCTAATTCCCTTCCCATAATCCTTTTGAGTCGTTTAAGGCTGACAATCTATCTGGCCTGTCTGAGAAAAAGAAATCAGCCACTTCAGACGTCGTGCCCTTCCTAAACTCTGACCACCAGCACTTTGTTTAAGTCACAGTTGCACAACCTCCTTTCCTAGAAAGCCTGGTCCTCATTACGGCGAGCGAGTTTCCCAGCAGGACTGTGTGAATGTGCGAGTCACGCCGCACATGTGTGTGTTTGAGATAAAGAGAAGCTGAGATCTGACAACTCGTGTTTTTATTCATAACTTCACATTTTTATGCTCCCAAACCTTCACAGTCACCGGCCCTCTCCATCCGGCCTCAGGCAGCTCATTCACAGAGACCTCGCCTCCCTGCCAAAGAATCCTGCCATTCAGAAACACTGGAGGAGGAGGAGGAGGAGGGTGGGGGTCATTTCAGAGCACTTACAGAAATCTGGAGTTGTTTTAAGAGTTCCTTTTTTAAATCACCACAAGTCATCAAACCCCTCAAGCTCAAAGTCAGACACCCACCCCCCCGCGCTGACAGACAAGAAAAAACAAAAAGCAAAAATAGGATGAATCCACTCCAAAGCATCTGACAAAAACCGCCTTTTAAAGCCAAACTGCCAAACTTCATGTTTGTTCACATATGATCCATAAACTCTAGTTAATGTTCAGCAGCTTTTTAATACTTTTTTTCTTGAGCTAATATGACTTTAAACGTATTGCCACACAGAGAAATGAATGTGTATGTAAAGCTGACATCATAAATTGGCTTGTACAGTCTTAGTTTAGTCCAGTTTGATTCCATTAATTCTGCCTCTACTGGAACTGTTTAAAAAAGACGTTTATGTCTTCAACATGGCAGCTTGCATTTGCATTTACCTGAACAACTCAGCAAATGATTTTCCCATGAGCCTTTTGGTGTGTGTGTTCACAGAAAGCTGCCTGGTACCTGAGGAGGCACAGACAGGAACTGGAGCTGCTGCTGATCGGCAGCAAAACCATGGGGGTGGAATTTACCGAAGGGGTGAGTCCAGAGTCGGAGCTGGCTGTGGGCACTTATCGACCGACCGGTGGCCTTCAGCTCTCCGTTTTACCCTGAAAGGAAAAGTGCATGTTTAATCCAACAGGCGGTTGCTGTTAATGCAGTGCACATGTGCCTGCTGCAGAGCAGGCCTCCTGCTGGGTGTCTTAACAGCCTGCTGCAGTCTTATTCTAAGAGGGGTAACAGGTGTCTGGCACGTCTGCTCAGCATCAGCTTCTTCTCATCCAACAGTGACGCCTGCTGGTCACGTTCAGACGTGTCTCATACTTCACACGCCTTTTGCCCCCGAACAACTCTAAAATTACTGACTACTGAGTCTTTGTGCTTTTTTTGTAGAATTACTGGAGCAGCACAGGTGGAAGAGACGACTCCAACAGGTAGAAAACTTTAAAAACAACTCTCCTCTGTTGTTTTCCTCCAGTTTGTAAAAGCTCCGATCCAAAGAATATGGATCAGGACGGAAGGGTTTCTGAACGAGTTCACCAGCATTTGTCCTCCTGAAAAATGTGCTTGTTGAGTTGAGATCCTGATTTCAGCCTCCTCCTCGCTCTCCACTCCTTCAGGATTCCCTCTGGCACAGACGGATGGATGGAGTACGTTCCCATTTCGGAGAAAAGGAACGTTTCTGTTGCTGCCCCGCAGAAACTCAATGAGGGTAAGTCCTTAGTGCTCCTTCCAGTCTTCCCTGAGCACCGCCGTGGACGTGCTGCTGCATTCTTGAGATGCTGCTCTGTGATCTGTGCAGGTGGTCCCTTAGTCTACGAGAGCGTGCAGCTGGTGCAGAACTCGGCGGCCTTGAACGGGTCCCAGCGGGTGCTGCTGGATCACGTCCTCTCTGAGGAGGAATGCGCGGAGCTCCGGCACCTGGCACATGTATGGACGTTACGCACAAGTTCAATAATCATCAAGAAAATTCCCTTTTTTTTGTTGTTGTTGTTGTTAACTGCACTTGGCTGATGATTATGAATCTGTGTTTGAACGTCTGTCCTCCAGGTGGTCACCATGGCAGGAGACGGTTACAGAGGGAGGATGTCCCCACACACTCCCAATGAGAAATTTGAAGGAGCCACTGTGCTTAAAACCCTGCAGGTACACACTTTAAAGCACCAGTCTCCCTCACACGTTTTGGGCCTGCTGCTGAATCTTAAAAAGCGAGCAGGCGGAACGTCAGCATGTGTTTGTTTCCTCTTCAGTACGGCTACGAGGGCAGAGTCCCGATGAGGAGCGCTCGCCTTTTCTACGATATCAGCGAGCGAGCTAGACGCATCGTTGAGTCCTACTTCCTGCTCAACTCCACCCTGCACTTCTCCTACACACACCTGGTGTGCCGCACAGCCATTACAGGTAAACACACACACTTGTAGTAGATATAATACATGTTGATGGTTCATATGAGAATATAATTTATACAGCAGGATATGGGGGGGGGTTTGAACTCCGAACCTTCTTGCTGTGAGGCGACAGTGCTAACCACATGGCCACAATGCCAGCTTGATCAGAATAAGGAATGAAATTACGTACAAATATTAATATACTAAGAAAAATAAAAAAAATTTACGATAGATGGAGAAATAAGGAAAACAGATTTAAGGTTTTCTGTAATTTTTGTTTGTTTTGTTTTGGTTTTTTTTTCGTAGGTCAACAAGACCACCGCAATGACCTGAGCCATCCCATCCACGCTGACAACTGTCTGCTGGACCCCGAGGCCAATGAGTGCTGGAAGGAGCCGCCAGCCTACACATACAGAGACTACAGGTACAGTCAGAGGCTGCTGCTGGAAAACAAAACGGCCAGATAAACACGCTTCACGTTCACGTCTCTCTTTGTTTCCAGCGCTCTGCTGTATCTAAATGGAGATTTCGAAGGAGGGGAGTTCATATTCACAGAGATGGACGCTAAAACCATCACAGTAAGTTGGTTTGCTTCCAAGGGGGATGTTTTAAAAATGGATCTGTTGCTGCAGTTCGGGGGTGAGACGCCTGGTTGGGGGTTCGATCTGCGCTAACATGATGTAAAAAAGATCCATCTCTGTCTCCCTGATGGTAACGCCGCCCATCGCTCTCATTTCCTCCAGGCGTCGGTGAAGCCCAGGTGCGGCAGGATGGTGGGGTTTTCATCGGGAGGCGAGAATCCGCACGGCGTGAAGGCCGTCACCGGCGGGCAGAGGTGTGCCGTGGCTCTGTGGTTCACCCTGGACCCGCTCTTCAGAGAACTGGTAAACCATGGCAGCACTTCGGCAGCAATAACGTCTGAATGACTCCTTATTTCGCTTCCTGAAGCAGACGTGGCTGAATTGTTGATCCTTGTATCCTTCCAGACGAGGGAGGCTTTAAAGTGACCGATGGTGTTTCTGGTGTTAGGTGTGATGACTGACTTTAAATTGTCCCATATCAAGCTGACTAAACCTGCATCCTATCGACTGACCATCAAGGGGCGACTCCACTGGGTGGCAAAACAAGTTGGATTGTGTTGAAGTCTATTGGAAAATGACCCTATTCCCCCCTCAGTCTGAAGTTAATTTTTGAAATGATGGTAAATGTACCATAAAGCAGGGGAAGCTTTAGGGGGCGTGGCTACCAGGTGATTGACAGACTGTACCATAAATATGGCAGCCTGTCTGAAAATCAAGATAAAGCTCAGAGTAGGACACCTTATCCTAAAAAGACCAAGACTATAAAAAGGAGTATTAAGCTCATCTCTCTTTGTCTAACAGTCAGTTGTTCGTCCAGAAGCTCCTTTATTTAATTTATCCTTTTCTTTTCTTTCTTTTCCAGGAGAGGCTGCAGGCGGATGAGGTGATCCAGGCGTTGGACACACAGTCTGTTTGGGGTCAGAGTCTTCACATCAACCCTAAAGATGAGCTTTAGAAGCTGCACCCCACCTCCAAATCAAATATATATTTTAACTATTTATTGAATGACCTTTGACTCAGAACATTTCTATTTTTGTACTGATTGAAGCGCAGGATCAATAATATTGAATTTTTTTTTGTGTTGTATACGTTTGTTTGTTGTTGTTTTTTTGTTTTTGTTTTTTTTTCATTGTTTCAGCTTTCATTGCGCATCAGTGCTTGAGTTTACCTTTGGTTCTTTTTCTTTCCTTCCAGTGACAGCCTCACCTTAAGAAAAAGTAGGATTTGCTTTGTCTCATTTTGTAACTGGTGTTTTCTTCTGAGGTCCGTTTCTCACTGAGCTGTGAAGAAGCCAAAGAAAAGAACAGCAGACATTGTTCTGCTTTGGTTCGTGCTCGCTCTTATCCTGGTCAAATATTCAGCCGGCTTTATTCAAACACACTTTGTACAGTTGTTAAAAAATATTAATCTCACTGGTCAGTAGTTTAACATAACATTAGATCTTTCTAAATGATATTATCACATACGCCTTTTTTTTTTCTCTTTTCCTCCATGCCAGTAATAATTATTGTCCAAATAGACAGTGCACTGTTTGTTTTGTTCTCCGGGAAGCACTCGTTTGAAAAAGCAAGCAAAAAAATTACCCAAGAAAAGATGTTCTAGTATGCTGAATATTTAAAGATCATGCACTCCGTCGTCTGTGTGTCTGAAACTGAAAATGTTTCCTGTCGCACTTTTTCCTTTTGTCGTGATAAATCACTCATCTCCTTTTCTGGGCACACAGAACAGAATACTGGTTTATATGTTCACTGACATGAGGGCATAGTGTGTGTGTGTGTGTGTGTGTGTGTGTGTGTGTGTGTGTCTGCGTGTGTGTTACTTTTATTTATGGGATATAAATAACAGACAGCTGCAGTTGTGATTGTCTGCGTTAAATATGAGGAACTTTTATTCATAAAAGATGCCAATCGTTCCTGTTTCAAGGAATACATATTTCTAAGGTCTTTTTTTTTTCTTGATATTTGTGTTGATACAGATGATAGGCCGAGTCGTGCACTGTAAATCCAACCAGAAAGAGACGAACAAAGAGTAGCTTTGTTGTTCTGCGTAGATTTAAATTGCTAACCGAGAACTTAACCCTGTCGTTTTACGAGGTTGGCCACTTTTGTTTCACTGATGTTTTCTTTTGAAATGCTGTAGCAAATAGAACAATGTATGTGTACATGCTTATAAATTAAAAAGTAATATTCCAAATCTATATTCAGTTGTGCTTTTGTTTTATTTATAGATACAAATGTAACTTCATTCATTTACCTAAATACAGTTTTTACAGAATGAAAAAGATATCTATTCATATCAGTAACTGTGTTTTCTTCTTCCTTTCCAGTGACGTTACTTCAACTAACATCTTACAAAATGTAAAATCGTGTAGTATTATCTCTGATAAAAGGCAAACAGTAAGAAATGGTTCTGCCCTTGTATCAAAACTGCAGAGCACTGCAGCTCAGGGAGAGCTCCATTTAAAGTAAAGTGCACCTGCCTGTAAACACAGAAAATAAAACATCATTCATGTCAATGTGGATGAATAATTTATCCAGGTATGTAAGTTGAGGTCACTGCAAGTGCTTTTTTTAAGCATAACAGAAAAAAAAATCAAACAGCTAAAAACAGTAATAATAATATTTAATATCTGTCTAATGTTCAGAACAAGTCCCGTCTGCAGCCACATGAGCAGGTCGTCCATATGGAGCCTGATCCGGTTCGGGTGTGTCCTGTTCAGAAGTGATGGGCCAGCTGCTCGGTGAATCTGAACGTCTTGGCTTCATTCACAGAGCACATCAGGTCCCTCATGCGTCTCGCTCGCCGCTCTTCCAGCACCAGCCTCCGGGAGCGCTCCCGAGCCGCCTGCTGCTCCGCCCGTTTCTCTGCCCGCTTCCGCCTCACCCACCTGAGGACAGGAAAAGTCAGGAATCAGAACATTAAATACAACATAACACCTGGACACGGGCCTGTAAAAGCTCACCTTCAGTAGAAATACTGAGACAGCGGTGCTGACCAATCAGAAAAGAGCTGTGGCGATGTCATCAATGGGATAAAGAGCCTTAAACCTGCATTTAATCTGATGATCGTCAGGAGCCGTCTCCATTGGTTGTGAAGATTACTATTATATTGAAGTCTATGGGAAAATGGCCATATTCTCACTTGATTTACCAGCTCCGTAGACTTTTTCCAAATGAGTTCATGGGTTGAGTCTCTACTTTCAAGTCTATTTCAACGCAACGTGATGATCATTATTTGAAATCATCGTCCAGTTTGGAGGGAAATGAACCATAAAAGCAAGTTATACATTAGGGGGCGTGGTTACTCTGACTGACAGCCTGTTGTCTGTGGCTCGTTGGACCTTTGGGCGGTGGGTCAGCTCCGTGATCAGCTGATACAGCTGTTGACTATTAACTCAAAAATGTCTCTGAATGTTACAGAGCCTGGTGCCTGGAGTTTTAAGTGGTTCGGGACACTTTCATCTCCGTCTACACCTGCTGGGCTTTTTTGACGGCTCCATTATGGAGCACGTTGGGCGTTGCCAGCAGGCTGATCTTAATCGTGGCTGCAATTTCCACTGAACGCCAGAAAGCAAAGATAACACTTTCCTCAGTATAATGTGTAGTTACTTCAGGGGTCGAGGTAACAAACACCAGATAACTCGTAAAACTGCTGAGAAATGTTATTTAATGTAAAAGGGTAAAAGTTCCCTTTCTATTCAGTATTAAATGTTAAATGAATGTGATAACGGCCACTTGACTCATCAAACATTTGTATTAGTACAAGCCTTGATTGGAAAAGCTAAAAAGATTGAACTTGAACTCACAGTTTGAAGGCACGCTCACACTCTTCGCGGCTGTGTAGGAGGTAACCATCGTCCTCCTCGAGCTTCTTCATCTCCACCAGCTGTCTCTCCTTCTGCTGCTGTTCCTGCTTCCTGTGCAGCCACAGCTTGAAGGCCTCCACCGAGTCGCTCTGTGAGGAGTCTTTCTGTGGGAGGAAATAAAATAAAATGGAAACGACAGTCAACACTCACCTCTTAAGGCTTTTCAGTGGCTCTCACCAGTTAGATGTTTTTGTGAATGATGTTTGAGTTTCAGGAAGTCACCGATTAGGTTAAATGAGCTTTGGACTGTGGGAGGAAGGCGGAGAAGCTGCAGAGAGCTCACACGGGAACCCCAGGCCTGGGATTCAAACCCAGACCACTGGACCCCCAGTTCCACATTTTTAGGTGTGTAGTCTTTCACTTTCACTTTTTTCCCTTTCATTTTCCTGTTATGTGTTCAGCCTGATCCATGTTTTTTCATGTCTTCTAATAACTTTAGCTGGAGCTGCTGCTGGGGCGTTTAAAATAAAGGTAAAATATAAAATAAAATAAAAAAATTAAATAAATATGTTTTAAATAAAATAATAGTTCATGCAGTGGGAAGTTTAATAATAACATTTAGATTTTTGTTCTGTAATAATAGGCTGCTTGTTAAATAGTAAATAAGTAAATGGCACTCGGAGCAGGAACCTGAAAGGATTCCAGCTGACTGTATAAAAATATCGATAATCATTATGATCAGCAGAACATCCACTGATGCCTTCAGCCGTCTCTTCTCTCTCCTCCTTCCTCTTGATGTAGACTGCCCTCTTCTGGTCTTACCTTAGAACTCATCCTCTCCATCTCCTGAGCCCGTTGGATCCTTCTCTCCTCCTGGAGCTGCTCCCTCTTCCTCATCAGCCAGGCTTTGAACGCCAGCTCGTTCTCCTGCCTCTTCTGCTCCTCTTCCTCACGTTTCCTCAGCTCCGCCTGAGAGAGGTGTTTTTATTTCATTGGCTACTTTTTAATGAATCAGAGTTCAGAATTCACAAACTACTTATCGATTGCACCTCTTCTCACCTACCTCCTTGGCCAGCTTCTCCTTCCTCTCCTGGATCCTGTTCAGCAGCTCTTTCTGCTGGGAGGAGAGGATGTAGGTGGTCTGGAAGGGCGTCCCCGTAGCTGACTGCACTCGCCGCTTGCCGCCTCTCTTCGGGTTGCCTCTCTGGCTGTGACTGGCTGAGCTGGGCCTGCACCTGGGCTGAACCGGAGGTCTGGGAGCCCGGAAGGGATTGATGTCCTGCCGGAAAGTGGAGGAGCAGACACGAGAGCGAGGAGAGGTCTTACCGGAGCCCCCAGCCTGCTCCTGGAGACGTGGAGAGGAGCGGGAGAAGTCACTGTAGCTGTTTGTGATAGGAGGAAGGAGTCCTTGACTCTCCACCTCTTTCATGCTGACCAGGTCAAACTTCCCATCTTTTTCTACAAGGACCCTGCTCTCCTTTACATCACTGATCTCTCCAGCCCCACAAGCTCCTCCAGATCCTCCTCTTTCTTCCCGAGGGGAAAGCCTCAGCTCAGAGAGCTTCCCTGACACTTCAGCCTCTGTACCCTTCGCTCTCTCCTTAATCTCCTTCCCCGCTTCCACCTCCCTACTTTTGCCATCTTTCTCAAACTGCAGCGGAGGCACCACCAGGTCCACCAGCGTCTCTTTAAAGTGCAGCCGCCTCCGCCTCATCACATTCGGAGCTTCCTGGTCCCGCAGCTCCCGGTTAGCCTGCTGGATCTTTTCCAGGATGTACTTCTTCTCCTCGTCTGTCTGGTCATCCATCTCTGGAGGAGGTGGGACTATAGATGATGACTTAATCGGGCTGTCTCTGTCAGAGTCGTACTCCAACGGCTCCATTGGCGAAGGCCACCTCTCTTCATCTTCTTCCAACTCCTCTGTTTTGTTGCTTCTCTTCTCCTCTTTGTAGCTTTTCTCCTTTTGTCTGACCCCTCTCTTTTTCTCATCCTCCTCCAGCGCCTTGTCAATTTCTGCCTCTATGTCGTCATAGTCAGGACCCTGATGGGATGGAGATGGGAGAAGCACACTGCATGCATTGTTGTCTAAATGAATGAGCAGCATCGATCAGTAGGAGGTGAGTGTCAGCAGCCATGTGTAAGTGTGTTCATCAATATTTCATCCAGCAGCGGCACAGTGAGAGTATGTCACTGGATGTCAACAGAAGAGGCTTCACATGCAAATAGTAAGACATGCCAGGCTGAGTAACTCAACACTATTCACTGCCTGCAGTAAGTAGAGTCATTAATGCAAACCTTATTTACCTGATCTTCACTCCGGCTTTCCTCGCTGATCAGCCAGTCCAGATCCTTCTCAAAGTCATCCTCATACTCCTCCTGGGTCTTTGTGCAAACAGCCTCGCTCATGCTCCGCTCCTGGGACAAAGTCAAAGACCAAACTCAGGTATGAGGGTACTTTTGACACACTAGCTGTTATCGGTTCTCTGGATCTCAGAGAAATGATAGCAGCCGGTCAGGCTGAAGCCAAATCTACTGGGCGGAAAACCAAGAAATGAGTGTGATTTCTGATGATTTTGGTGATTGCCCAATCTTTTCATCTCATGCTAAAGGGAAAAACTTCACATCATGGCCAAAAGCTTTAAGAATCAAACAGCCATAATTTTTTAGCTTATTCTGTTAAAATTGTTAGCACATGGAGCCTTTGCCTTTTGAGGCTAATCACGACCACATTGTCATCAGTGTAGTATTGACTTAAATTTAAATCCCACAGATGGAGACAGTCTTTAGATAAATGCTCTTTTTGTTTACGAGCTCTCATTTAATGAAGCTGTGAACAGCTCAAAGTAGTGAACATATCTGGGGCCGTCCACACATCAGTGGAGTCACCGATGTACGTGGAATAAGTGTTGGGTATCCTATGACCTACATGACTGAGACATAAACAGAAAGGCGGTACACAAACTCCAGCACAGAGCAGGATGTCCCTCCAGGTTCTGTTTGGATAGTCCAAATAGCATCGCATGAAACAAATTTTGGTTGGTTCTGTCATGTGACAGAACATTGAAGAAAGTCAAAAATGTATTTTTCATCACTTTGACACAAGTTTCCTTCAGTCTGGCTACAGATGAAGCTGGTTTATGTTAAATAAGCTCCTCACCATTAATACCAACCTGGTCATCACTTCATCAGTGTGTGTGGATCATGAGATCTGGATTGCTATGATTGTGCTCTTTTGTCGTCGCCCGGTGGAGGAAAATCAACACTGCAGGACTGAGCAATGAACTATTAGTCTAATTTTTGTCGTTCCCTTGTCTACTATTATTTGGGCTGTAATTACTGCGCGTTTGTGCTTCTGTTGAAATAATAATCAGGCCTTTCAAGTCAGGGCAAGACAGAGACTGTAATAGTGTTTGCTTTTATACCTTTTATACAAATAAAATGAATACATAAATAAAATAAAATGACATCGATCAAATAAATAAATAAGGAATAGACTGAATGTGGACAAAAAACAAATCAATAGGAGCCTGATTAATTAAATGTGAGTCTGTGGAATGAAATAAAAAATAAAAACTGCAGTAAAACTCACCTTCAGCTGCTCCGTGGATTGATTTCCTCGGTTGGTTAAAACATCCAGGCGGTTTGTTTGGTGAGTATTTGTCCGTCTGTCCGTCCAAACCGGAGCGCTTAATCCGGCTCTGCTGCTCGGCCCGTCGTCATGGAGACCGACAACACGCTTTACGACCTGCGCATGCGCTGTCGGGAAACACACACACAAAAAAAAAAACAAGAGTTAAATTTTACAGTGAATAAAATCTCCATCTGCACGCTGTAAATATGTAGAAAGGCCCAAAGAAATTCAGAAAAATATATGTATGAAAAAATAAAACTACTGTTATTTTGTAAGACGTTTGAACATGTCATGTAAATACCTGTGCAGTAATATGAAATATGAATATCTAGTATCATAGGAGATTGAATGCATAATTCATTATAAGGATCGTATGAACTAAACCAGGTACTCTGCCAGATTTAAATTATTAAGATAAGATTGATCTAGTAAAAAAAAAAAAAAAAGAGCTAAATGATCTGCATATTAGTTGGATGACAGCCATTGTCTGGGAAAAGTCCTCACACAAGTAATATAATGGATTTATAGTTGAAAAATGTAAAAACAAATAACGACAACAAGTACAAACATAATGTTAAAGTAGTTTATGCTTACTCATATTGTTGGATAGTGGTATGATCTTAATCTCTTCGCAGTAGAATGGTGGTATTCACCTTTATTTGCTGGATTTGAGACCTCTAGTGCTGTGAAGTTTATATGTTAACAAACAACCAACAAACATTTTGAGAACTTGGTTTGTGTTTAACAAGACGCTTGAAATTATCCTCACGACTAACTCACAAAAGACGGATCTCGGGAGCATGTACTTAAACGCAGCATCTTCTTTTGAGTGCAGTGCATTGTGGGATTTGAAGTATGCCGATTGGCTTTCAGCACTGGAACCTCTCGGCGCCGCGAACGACAGAAGACGACATTTCCCGTGTCTCCTTGGTCGCTACCCCGGAAGTCCACACCGCCCCCCTCCTGAGTCGGAGCACGTAGGCTGAACTTGTGATAATGTCCAGAGAAGTTGATAAATAAACTGGCTGCCGGCGGCGGGAACACACCGAGGACAGCGCGGGCGGCTCTTCTTTAACAAATGGCCACCATAGTTTTCTACAAAATGGCTCACACCACGACCAGACAGAGTTTGGTTGCGCATTTAAAGAGGGTGGCTGGTTTACGACAGACGCGCTCGCCGTTCTCCTCCAGTCGCTGTCCGTCAGTGACTCCGCTTCCGGGAGCCGGACTGAGGTTTCTGTCCCATGGGACCGCAGGCAGACCCGCAGCAGGCCGGACCGGGAGGGGGGCCCTGGCGCTCTGCGGAGCCGCGGCGGTGACGGTCGCTGCAGCGGTAGCCGGGTTTTTAGCCAATGCTAGCCACTTCCAGCGCGCCGAGATGGCGACGAGGGTCTCCCCAGCGGCCGCCGAGGAGAAGGAGGAAGACGGGGACATCCTGGAGAGATGCCGGGGGTTCATGTCTCCGCCGGTGACCGACATCAGCGTGCTGCAGGGGAGGAAAGAGGAGATGCGTACGAGGATGGAGATGCTGATCATGGAGACGCAGGCCGACTTCTGCAGAGCTCTGCAGGAGGTGGACGGCGGGGTGTTCAAGGTGGACCGCTGGGAGAGGAAGGAAGGTGTGTGTGTGTGTGTGTGTGTGTGTGATCAGCATGGAGCACAGCATCCATCAGCCAGAGCTCGGTGCACGACCAGCCAGTTTCATGTGTGCTTGTGTCAGGTGGCGGTGGGATCAGCTGCGTGATGCAGGACGGAAAGGTGTTTGAGAAGGCAGGAGTCAACGTGTCGGTGGTGTTCGGGAATCTGACCGAGGAGGCCGCCAGGCAGATGAGGAGCAGAGGGAAAGTCCTCAAAGGGAAAGACGGTGAGCCTCAGAAACAGAGCACTTCTTACCCATACCCACAGGTCTGAATTTTAACAACCAGCCACCTGTCTCCTCTCAGGGAAGCTGCCGTTTTGTGCCATGGGGGTGAGCTCCGTTATCCACCCCAAGAACCCCCACATCCCCACAGTGCACTTCAACTACAGATACTTTGAGATTGAGGAAGAGGATGGTGAGTGCGTGTCAGGGCTTGATGTCAGCCATTGTGTCTCGGTGTCACTGACACTATTGAGTAAGTGAATGAATGATGAGCTTTGTTTCCTCCTTCCTTTTCTGAATGTGTGTGTGTTTTCCAGGCACTAAGCAGTGGTGGTTCGGTGGAGGAACAGACTTGACTCCAATTTATGTCAATAAAGAAGATGCATTTCATTTCCACAACACCTTGAAGGAGGCCTGTGATAAACACCACTCGCAGTACTACCCTGACTTTAAGAAATGGTATGCTCAAATTACATCCCCTGCTAAGTGAAGCTCCAAAAGTTTGTGTGTGTGTGTACTTCAGCACGTATGCTTGCTGTGTTTGTGGATTACAATGGGTGTATCCTGACTGTCAGATGAAGATAAGAGGAAGTCTCTGCCTAAAATCAACAACCGTTGAGCTCCGCTGGCCCGTTGATGACCAAATAATAGACGGGGGTGTGGTTTATCTACGGCAGCTTGTACTGAGAACATTTCGTCATATTTGATTTTTCAGTGGAGTAGTTTGAACATTTGGGGGGGAAATTCCATTGATGTGCTTTCCAGCACTTCAGATCTATAAGTTTCTTATTTTCTGCCTGCTCTGCCTGGGCTGCTTGAGGGATTTTTTTAATCTTCACAAATCTATCTCTTGCCTGTAGCTTCATATTCAACGGAGACATAGCATTCTTTTTTTTTTTTTCGTACATCTTATACTTTAAATAGAGCAGGAAGCATAAGTAGCAGTTTAAAATTAGTATCTTTTAAAATCTCAGTCAAGTGACAACCCACTGAGGCGTAAGCAAGCGGTTTGTGAGCCTCTAGTTTGTAATTTAGATGTCACTATGTTGGTTTTTTGAAACCAGAAGAAACTATGTGGAGGAGAAGGTGGATCAGACCTGGTCTTGATTGTGTGGTACAGTCTGTCAATCACACTGTGGTTGCACCCCCCGATTCAGCCCCTGCTGTATAACCAAAAATTTAAAAGGTCACGTCGTGTTGTCCTGAAGAAGACTGTAAACTAGAGACCGAAGCCATAAACTCATTACAAGTCAAGTCACAAGTTGGGCAATTTCTTCATAGATTTCAACACAATCTGACTTCTTTTCACAGCCCCCTGTTGGTCACTTGATAGAATGCAGGTTTGAGGCTCGTCTCATTTCTGTTTTTTTTTTTTTGTCATCTTTGCTTTAACATTTTGTTATTTTCATCACTGACCTCAATAGCTCAATGAAGCAGGAAAAAAATATATAAGACACACAAATTTAAGATGTCAGAATGGTCATAAAAGATTAAGTAGAAGATGTACATCTTGCAGATTTTGCTCTCCACAGCTGGATCATCCACCGGAGAATAATTCCTCCAAATCTCTTCCTTTGTTCTTCAGGTGTGACAGATACTTCTACATCCGCCACAGAGGAGAGACCCGAGGCATCGGAGGGATCTTCTTCGATGACCTGGACACCCCGAGTCAGGAGGCTGCGTTTCAGTTTGTCAGGAGCTGTGCCCGCACTGTGGTGCCTTGTTACCTGCCCATCGTATACAAGCACCTCAACGACTCGTTTACAGATGAGGAAAAGGACTGGCAGCAGGTACGAAGAGGCAGGTGAGTAAAAGACGCACAAAACAACTCGTGGCTGAAGCATCAAATACTGCGGAGGAGACTGTTAAAAGGAGATTTGAATTTCTGTTTTCCAACCAATTTCTTTTTACATGTTTCTCAAAGCACTCCAATTATTCATGTTTTTAAAAGTCCTCATTTAAAAAGTCACAGAAACACAATTAATGAACCATTTTTTAAGCTGACCGTGCCGCCAGCAGCACATCTGCACAAGCACGCATGCGAATGTTTGCTCTATTGGAGGAATTCTCGCGGTTTCTGAAAGCTGAGAAGTTGTGCTTCACAGCCAATATGGTAACTGTAAGCGCGTTGTTGTTGTTAAATGTTAATACACTTTAACATTCTGTAAACTGCTGGTTATTGAAGGTTCTAAGTGTTCTGGAAAAATGAGCAGAAGCAGTTACTGGCAGGACATTTTCTGGACCTCTTCATGGTTCAGTCCAGGTGGACAATAGAGTTTTAGGTGTTTAAGGGTTAACTTGTTTGAGTGAGGTGAACCATTGCAGTTGGCATTTAATTAATTTTATTTAGCAAAAAACACAACAGTACAAAAATAAAAAAAAAATAATGAAAAGGCTTTGTTGTAGACTCCATGCACGGCCTGTGTGGTCCAGACCTGCAGCAGATCCTGGCAGATCACCCCCCCGCCTCAGTGGGGAGGCTTAATTCCTCCAGTGAAAGACTAACAACAACAATGAGCAGGGAAATGAGCAAAAGTGTCAGTTTATGAAAGGGAAGAGTGTCCCTGGTGGTGAGCCAGCAACTCAGACAGACGAGGGGGTGGATGAGTGAGACAACACATGAGGGAGGGAGACTGAACCCTGGCTCAGTCGAATCAGATAAAGTATAAGTAACAAACTGCGCGATTCATTTCAACAGTGTCTGAGATCGTGACAAATAACAAACAAAAACAGATGAAGTGGATTCATTTGTGGCAACACGGAGGTTGAGGCACTGCAGCAATGCTGATTTAGCAGAGCTCTTTACCAGTACATGAATGCAGCACCCTGGAAAACTTTCAGGGGATATTGTCAAACAATAACATTTGCATTATTATAAACACACTAAGTGCTGTGATGCCGTTGATCATAAAATGCAAAGTCATCAATCTGACTGAAATTGTATAACAATGTCGGCTAAAATAATTCAACTCTTTTCCAAAATAAAACAAACATTAAGAGTTTAAATGTGTGATTTGCAGCATATCTGGACTGAGCGTGTCATAAATCACTTGAAGCCACGCGTCTGCAGGACTTCTGCTTTGTTTGTGTCGCAGATACGTGGAGTTCAACCTGGTGTACGACAGAGGCGTGAAGTTCGGCTTGGCCACGCCTGGCTCCAGAATCGAAAGCATCCTCATGTCCCTCCCCCTCACCGCCAGGTAAGACCGCTCTCATACGACGGCTACGAGCCCGGTGTGTGTTGCTTGGTAACACAGTCACCTGTCACCCGCAGATGGGAGTACATGCACGAGCCCGCCAAAGGGACTCTGGAGGCCGAGATGCTGGAAGTGTTGCAAAACCCCAAGGAATGGGTGTGAGCTCTGCGTTCACACAGGTTTACTGTCAGTACAGACAAAAGAGCCAGGAAGCTGACTGTATAGGCCGTGACCTTTATAAAAATAATATGTATATTTTTTTTATCTTTTTTTTTTTTTTCACATTTGTCTAAATGTTTTTAAATCTGCACTGGAACTTTTCTCGTTCCTGTTACTCATGTTTTGTCTCTGAATTATGGAAATAAGTATAATGAAAATGAGACTGTGTGGTTGAGTGAATGAACGGTGTGCCAACACGTACAGTTTGGCAAAGTAAATCAAAACAGAATGGTCCAACTTCACCGGGCCTTTGACCCGCTTTTAAGAAGTGTTTTTGTCAAGACAACTGTGTGTGTGTGCGTGTTGTTCTTCTGTAACTGAGCTGAATGTGGTCTTGCTCTCCTTGAAGCTGTCTGAGCTCTGCTCTTTAAGGAAGCACTGAAAGGGAAAACAAGGACGAACTGAGCCATCGTCTGGTGAATGTGCATCAATAGGTAATAAAACAGGTTTTGATGCTGAAGTGCTTCTGTTTGTTTTTCAACGCTGAATAATCTGAGTTAACTGTTAGCTCCCCGTTCATACGCCTCTCGGGGATAATCAGTCCTCTTTGTTTGTACAGAACCTTTGGAGTGTGTTTCACAAAGAGAAATGTGGATCAGGAAACTGGAAGTAGGGGTCCCAGAAGACAGGATTGTCCCTGTAACACAACCGCTCATTGAATACATCTTTTAGAAATCATGTATAGCTCATATTTCATTGGTTCAGCCTCCTATTAAATCTTTAATGACTCATTTTACGCACAATCTCTTACCAAGCGTTAGGACTGAAGAACACTCAGCGCTGTATTGTTGTCTCGTCTGTAAAATGATGATCCTTCAGGGAGAACTACAAACTTAAGCACACTTACACAAGTTCAGAGGCACACGGAACATTTAAGTGTTTTATTACAAATTAATTCAAGCTTTTGCACATCAAGGATTTATAACAAGTTCCTTTGCACTTCATATTATATAACATTTTGTTTGATAAGGCATTGTAAAAACGGGGTCTGTAAGTAACAGTACAACAACTGACCGAACCAAAATGGCTACTCCTACCAGCACAACTCAGTTCAAGGTCATAGCAAGTGCTGAGGTTCAAAGGTCAAATCACACAAAAGGTTCAATAATAATAATAATAGTCAGTGCTCAGAGTCTGTGAGGTGTAGACAGGAAACGTGACATTTCAGTATCAGGTAAAAATTAGAGATATTTGGTTGTTTTTTCATATATAGGAGTATTTGCAGCAACATTGCATAAAGATCATATGAGCTTTTTTTTTTCAGAATACAGTGACATCGTTATTGCTCAGAGTCACACTGAAGATGTCAAACCAATCTGTCCTAGCGTTCATCAAAATAGCTGATTTTGAGCTTATGCTCTATTTTACATCTGTCACATTAGGTCAACACAGTCACTGCATTCCTCGGCAGTAAAGCCAATCTCACTGTAACTTACTTTCACACAGAATATACACATTTTTGTACAGGTATATTACACATGCTAAACATGGACTTTATCCATTAAATACACAGCCCTCCCCTCCCGTCCCTTCTTTGCCCAAATGCCTCTTGCTCTGTTGCTTTCTGTCCTACATTCCTGTGCAAGTCTCTCCAAAACTTACATTTACTGTGTAGCTGCAAACCCTTTTGCAGGATTGTGTGTACTTTTAGTGAAACTAGCACAGCAGAAGCCTTTGTGTTTGTCTCCATACTCCTTTTGTTACATTTACATTACATAGATTTTCACAGTTATAGCAGACTTTGAGCAGCTGGGTCGAGCAGAGCGCAGCCAGATCCAACCTCAGGTGTGCAGACCGAGCTGCATGCATCACCAAAGTACAAGCACAACACACATAACCACAAACTGTATTACTGCGCCCCCCTTATGAACTCAGAAACATGCACAAGTGCATACTGAAGTTGGGACAATGCATTAGTTCAGCAACTTGATTGGATAAAACCCTATTTTTATCATCAACAATGAGTCAACTTAGTGACTGGAACCCCGAGGCGCACATCCCGGTTTTCTGGCTGTAACATTTACTGCATGGACGCAGTTCAGTACTTTTGTTCTCTCCAATATAAAAACTCTGGATTTATTAGTTATCAGGCTCAGACAAGCCAGACATTCAAGACCTGTCCACCAGAAAACAAAACCAGAGCTGCACTAAAACGAGCAACTGGTGACCTAGATATTTTCTCGGGAACTGATCAACCTAACCAGAGCTAACAAGCAAGCACTTGACTGAGATTAGTCACCTCACAGAGTGAACAGTTCTGCAAAATTCACCATGCTCTGATGAATTTCAAGTTAGTAAAACTGACACAGCCAAAGCACAATTGGAGCCTGTCTGCAGACTTGATGAGTATAATTACATAAGTGTTTCCTTATTTCTGCCCCCGGTAGCAAATTAAAAGAAATTAAAAAAAAAAAAAATTAAAAAACTAAATGCATCTTTAATGAGTCTGAGTTTTAGTGAAGTTGTTTTTTTTTTGTGGTTTAAATGTTGTTTCTGGGTCTTGCAAAGCAAATTCCTTTGCAATATAAAAACAGGATTTTCTGTTCAGAATCTGTTTAAATGACCTATTATTACACTCTGAAGTCCAAATATTGGCACTGACTTTCATTAAAGCATTCGTCCTAACCTTATATCCACTTATATAGTACTTGTCCTTCATTATGGCAGCCAACCACTTCTTCTTTACACTGCATGCAGCATCTGTTATTGCCAGTTAAATGTGTAATTTGCTACAGTGTGACAGCAAAGATGCCACTTCAGAATTTCAGCAGAGGTGTAGCTCGGTTTTGGTATTGCAGTATTATTTTTGCTTCACCTTACTGATGAAAAGTTAGTGCAAATTTCAACAGCAGTGGCCCGGGCAAAGGCTGCATTAGTCCACACGGTTATTAGTGTTTCTGTTTGTGTTGACTCAAAGGCTGGTGATATCGTAGCCTTAGTGTAGGTTAGGGCTTTTGTTTAGATGGTAGTGAAAGACAAGCTTACTTCCCGCGGCCGTTGACGCTCGTAGTGCTGGTAGTGACTATATCCTCGTACTGCGGAGGCTCCGTCTCTATCTGCACATCAGCATGGCCCACAGCCTCCTCATAGGAAGGCGGCGGGTCTCCAGCGCTTCCTCTCCCTGATGTGATCTCTGAGCCTGGATAAGCTGGGCTGCTGTGGACGCTGAGTTCTGATTGGTCCCCCTGCTGGTAATCCCTCCCCCAATGGTCCATAGAGACCACAGACAGGACGTGGTCGTGATGCGAGTGTCCCAGGCTGGGGCTGCGCTGCGAGCGCTTGCGAGAGTGGTAGCGCCAAACGGTGATGGCGAAGGCGGCAATGACGAACACAACCAGCAGCAATGGCACGATCAGGTAGAGAGAGTGGACTCCGCCCACCACCGTCTCCAACCCCCCAGACGGACTGCTTTCCCGCACATATTCCTCCCAGAAGCGTTTCTGCAGTCAGCACAAAAGACACACACACAGTCATCAAATCAAAAATATTCCAGTCAAGAGCTCCATTCATGGAGGACAGAAGTAATCACAGTCACAAAACTGTTCCCAAAGCCCAAAGTCATGACACACACAATGTCCACTGTATGAACACCCAAACAAAGAGAGGCCACACAACTGTGCACATCCGTCTGTGCGACTTTGCTCCCTGGCCGCTCACAATAGTTTCATAAATACGCCTCACTCTCTACCACGCACTCGGCTGTTCTTCCTGCTGATAATCATCACTTCCTGAAAAAAAAACAAACAACCTGACTTCACAAGCTTCCAGACCTGGCACCAGATTTATTGCTGGACAAACAAAAGCCAAAGCCAAAAGAGTGCAACAAGGAAAGGTTCAGATTTTTTTTTCTCCATAGTGTATCTGGTGCCAGTTACTCGTAATATTGATTTGTGAATTTTTAGATCTTGCTGGCAGTCCTGTGTTTTATTGTCAGAAGTAAGAAATAATTAGTAGAGATTTATCTTTTGGTTCAGCTGTTGCTTAATGACCACATGACTTGTGATAATTGTTTTTGTCAAGCCCAGTCACAGGCTGATCGGGAAATTACTGGACAGTCAGCATCCCATCATAGAAATGACACCGGATGACTAATTCCAGACCTCTCATGATAGAAAAACAGGCCTCGGCAAGTATTTTAATGTGTTCCACTTTTACATCCCTGTGTGAATTGACTGTGGGTCTGATGCGGTGTGACTCTTATCCACTCACCGTCTTCTCGTCATTCTCAAAAGCCTCTCGGGCCTCCTCGTAGGTGCAGATCTCCTCACGGCACTCCCTCTGGATGTCACCCTGTTTCATCTCCTCCAGCAAGAAGTTGGCCCTGCGCAGCCGCCGCAGCACGGAGTGGGCTGCGTCCGCTGGCAGGAACACTGAGAGGAAGACGATAGGGAGAGAAAAGGGCAAAAAGAGATTGTAAGATTGAGGTATGTTTCAGAAAAAAAAAAGAAAAAAAAAAAGCATGAATTAAGATAAAAAGGTGGAGATGTTAGGAGAAGGGGTGAGTCAGCAAGCAGCACAACAGGGAGGAGGATTAAAAACAGTAATTAAGCAACGATAACAGTATTGAAAGAGAAGGGAGTGAAGCAGAGGGCAAAAAAATGCAACAAGGGGAAAGAGAGAGCAAGAGGGAGAGAGAGAGAGAGAGAGAGAGAGAGAGAGAGAGAGAGAGAGAGAGAGACTGGTGGGGACTGAAACAAAGGCAGCAGAACAGAGCAGAGTGCTGCCCTGTGCCCACATTTCTGCATAAACACAAAAGTTCCTTTGATTTAGGCATCCATCCACAGGCCACATAAGAGAAACTGGAGAAATGAACTTCGCCGGACACAGTGCCACACTGTTTCACACGTCCAGGATAAGAACACAAACGCTCCGACTCCACGCTGTGCACAAGATGCCACAGCATGCCCTGGGAATGCACGGTGCGTTGCTGAACAAACGTATAATGGCCTCTGTTTGACTCATGAGTTCAGGGACGTGACCAGCACAAGTCCCAAACCAAGTGACCAAACAAAAGGAGCAAAACAAGAAATACCTGTGGCAGAGAATGGGAATTGTATCCCAGAAGGGTCACATTGCAATGACTGAATCGTGCTTGACAAACAATGCTGAAGAGCAACACAACAACACGATATTTAAGGAGAAGAAGAAGAATTTCGTCAATTAGAGCAAATTTTTCTGCTGTTTGTGGGCAGTAAACTCACCACTTCCCATGATTCCTGCGGGTGTGTTGGGCCTGATTTATCTGCAGAACAACAAACACACACACACACACATCGTTGAACATCACCAAAATGAACCTTGGCACAAATTCAGCAGCTGGATCTCTTCTGTCTGCCAAAGTAAACAGCTCTGACCGACCTGACAAACGGAGCCGTGTCCGGGCGGGTCAACCAGCCCCGGGGGAGGAGTCAGGGGATCGGTTCTGTCGACAGAAACGTCCTCCGGAGGTTTTCCCCTCACCTCTAATCTGTCTGTCGGGGGTAAATTAGAGCGGATTTCTTTAATTCTCACCGTTTTTTCGGGCTCCTCTTTTGCCTATTAACGGTCCGCCTTCGACCCCCAGAGAGAGCCGCGCAAGCGCAGTGTGCAGGGGATCATAGCTTAAAGGGGACGGGCCAATGATGTCATTACGCATCACGTAATGACGTAATTACATGAGGCTTTTACACATCCTTTTTTAATAATCCAGTCATCCAGTCATTATTATTATTATTATCATTATTTACATTTGATCCAAATAACACCAAAAATAAATAAAACACAGGAAACCTAACGAGACTAACTAAACAGTATTTATGGGTAAAATCCCCACGCGTCATTCCATTTATACCTTTTGTGTGATGGTGAGAAGACTGCATCTTTCTGATATTTATAATTTACGTATCCAGCAGAAGCTTAGACTCTTTACTGTCTATTCCTGCATTGCTTTATTTCTATTTGTTTAACTTAAGGGCAGCAGTTTGAAAAAGATCAAGACATCTCATAAACATGTTTTACCTCCATTTATTCTTTTTTGTGCTTTGACTCTTGCACGTTGTTTTTGTAAATTTTGTGTAAAGTGCAAATTTAGAAAATAATTCTTAATCAAATTTAGTTTTCAAATTTTCAATTTAGTTTCTTTACAAAACCAACAATAATTTCATTTACTCATTTGACTGATGCTTTTTTACCCAAAGCTACTTCCAAGGAGGGATCAGTCAAGCTTCAGATGTAGCACTTAATGGTGTAGCCATTAAGTGCATTAAGTACATTAAGCAAGAGCAGGAGATTGTCTGAGAAAGTACAACAAAAGTGCCAACTGGACACATTAAGGTTTTAGGAGGGGTACCATTATCAAGAGCATCCAGTAATGAAAGCTTCCTGTAATAATACTCTATTATTATTAATATTATACTATTACCACCTCAACAAAAAAGAAAAATAATGCAACAGCTGATTTGATGGCCTGAATGAATTACCAATGTCTGTTATTAAATGTCTCTCTTCAGTATTACAGACTGCCTGCCTATTGTGATTCTGTGTGGAATAAAATGATCTGATTGTGACCCAAAGTCTTCAACAGGGACAATAAAGACTCCCCACCTGCTTCAGTTTTGCTTTTAATTTTCTTTTTTTTCCCCTTCCTCATCAGCTAATCAGCGGCGGTGCACTGCCAGCAGGTTATTGACAGCAGGGGGAGAGACAAAGCGTCATCAACTTGTTTCTGCACGGCTTAACTTTTGCTTAATGTTCTGTGCCAGTCAATTATTAATTTCAGTCTCAGCAGTAACACTGTGGAGCTCACACATGATCACATATGTGCTCCCGCTACTCCTCAGCAATGTTACATTAACAGTGATGAGTTTTGTTGCTCTGTGGTTTGACCAGGATTGTGTGAGTGTGTGTGTGTGTGTGTGTCCTCTGTTTGTAGCCATTGAGTCTCTACTGATTTCAATCTGTAATAATCATTAATGATGTTGCAAGACTTTGCAGCCAGGAACGGTTGACCTACACCACTCAAGGAAACACACACATACATATAAAAACTGAATCCCTGTAAATTAAATAGTACACAAGCATTTGGCTGTGATTAATAAAATTATTGCACATAGAGACTGACACAGTTTCTCCAGCTGGGAACTAAAAAGGAATTTGTCAGTGATGCTGTTTAATATTTAAATGTAACTCAGATGTCAAAAATAATACATGTGCATGTGTGTGTGATTGTGTGAGTTAATCAACATGGATTCATTTGGAGATTCTTCCCTAAGGAGAAAGAATTAGCCTGGTTCAATTAATGAGCAGTGTAAGCTTCCCTCAGCTCAGTGTGTGTGTGTGTGTGTGTTAAAGACAGAACATGGGGTGTTAAACAAAGCGTAACCAGAACCACTCAAACTTGGTGTTTGCCTTTGTTTAAAGTTAAAAGTCGAATTGCTGCAGTTTCCCACATAAATTTGGACTTTCTCCTCCAAATGATGGCCAAACCTCAAAAGCAGCCTTAACATCACCTTTACATCACATTTACCTCACCTTAATATCACCTTTACACCACCTTTACATAACATTTAGCTTTAACATCACCTTACCATCGCCTTAACATCACATTTACCTCACCTTAATATCACCTTTACACCACCTTTACATAACATTTAGCTTTAACATCACCTTACCATCACCTTAACATCACCTTTACACCACCTTCACCTTACCATCACATTTACATCACATTTGCATCACCTTCACCTTAACATCACATTTGCATCACCTTCACCTTTACATCACCTTTACACCACCTTTACATAACATTTAGCTTTAACATCACCTTACCATCGCCTTAACATCACATTTACATCACCTTCACCTTAACATCACATTTGCATCACCTTCACCTTTACATCACCTTTACATCACGGCCGTGTGCTGACAGCAGGATACACCAACTCTGACACAGACCCACACGGCACTTTAAGCCTGCACAGAAAACAGAGGAGACCATTAAATTGATGAGGGACCAATCAGATTTTATCATTTATAATTTCGATTGGCCTCATCGTGGGTCAGCAGGCACTTTGGCTGCTCTGGGAACGTCCCACTCAGCCTGCTGCACATCACAGTTTGATAATTGCCACTCACATCTTCACACTTGGCCATCTTTCCTGCTTCATCACATCAGCTTCAGGACTAAATGTTCAGGCCCATCCAGATGGCCCACACATTCAGCAGTGGTCATCATGTTGTGATGGACTGACAGGAGCCATTTTACTTTTACACTTTTGCTGCCAACACATTTGTAATTGTAAGAACATACTGTTGGCATTTCTTCTACAGTGAACAAACAGCTGAATGCCTCATGACGTCACCGTGGCTGTTTATCTGTCCATCCATCGGTGAAGACAGTTCACGTTCATTCCCACTTAGTTCCTGCACCCTCATCGGCGAACGGAGGGGAGGTGGGGGGAGGGGGGGGGGGTTCACTGAGAGCAGCCGTCGGCTTTAGGACCCAGCAGGTGCAGCTCCGTGTTATTTCAGGGATGTGCAGCTCGGTCCGGGCAGCAGAGCTCTGGGACTTCTGCAGCGGCAGCAGCGTGCTCCGGACTCGGGACGCGGAGCGAGCGGCGGTCCCCATCCTGCGACCCCAAACACGGGCACGGGCAGGTGGGGAGGGGGTGGGGGGCGACCAGGACCTCCTCCAGAAGAAACACATGATCTTCTTCTGATTTGTATTTATTCATTTTTTTTTTCCTGTTGAAAACAACTTTGATGGCTTCCTCGGTGAGCGGCGCGGAGGAGGCGCGGGTCTCCACGCTGACGCCTCTGAGGCTGGTGGGACTGGTGTGCGTCTTCCTCGCCCTGTGCCTGGACGTCGGCGCCATGGTGAGCCCGGCTTGGGTCACGGCGGACGACCAGTACCACCTCTCCCTGTGGGCGTCCTGCTGGAAGCCGGTCAGCTCCGTGGAGTGGTCCTGCAGCAGCGCGCTGACCACGGGTGAGAGACGCGCTCATGCGCCACCGTGCTCGTCTGGAAACTTTTCCACCGGTTGGGTGTTGTTTATTGCTTTTTATTTTTTTTTTTTCAGGCACTTGGCACCCGGGGGTGCAGACAGACACCCACATTCATATTCAAATGAAAGTCAGATGCAGAGCGCTAAGGGAAAACAAAGAGTCCCTGCAGACGGACCAGGCTGCTGAAGCTGAATCTGTTCAGTGGTTCAGGATTATAAAACAGCACCTGAGGGAGTGCTCAGTGTTAATTACTTTATAATTAGCTACGGCCTGGTTCATTCAAACTGCAGAGGGTTTCTAAGTGCAATAAGACAAACAGCCAATAATGCGGTGCTCTGCACTGTTTTCCAAGTTCGTCTGATAATTAATACTGCAGGATCTATCTTTCATTTTCAAACTGTTTTTTGTTTTTTCTCTTTTCAAATGCAACATTTGGGGTCCTGAAAGATGTGGGAATTTTGCCTCGCCAGGAGCGGTCCAGCTGGGGTTTCATTTGGCCTTTTGTTAAGCACAGAAAAAGCCTTTGTGTGGGTTTCTCCACCGGCCAAGGAGCGAAGGCAACTCCGAGCAGAGAAACTCCCCAGAGATCCAGATGCCTGCAGATTAGTAACCAGGGAAACAAGTCAAGCACTCCAGAAATGCTGATTTTCTCTATTAAGGAAACTTCTGTTATGGAGTGCCCATTAGGCTTCTTCTTTTTTCTTTTTCTTTTTTTTTTTTTTGAATCATTTCATATTTCACAGCTGGTCAACCGAAAAAAAAGACATATCATTATGTGAACAATAATCAATCATGATGTCAGGAAAGACCTTATAATGTCTACAAATCCCAACGAGCCAAATCAACCTCAGTGCTGCTTTTATTGCAGCTGCTTCACTTTTAGGCCACAGTTTGTGGTGATAAGTTGCATAAAAGAACACATCGTATTATAATTATAAAAAAAAAAAAACAGACTTTAAAATGGCACAAAAAAGTAAAATGTAAATTTTTCTTTTTATGGGGTTGCTTTGATTTTTTATGATATAATGAATATTATGTGAAATCATTTCTGTCCTGAAAGTTGTGTAAAGTATTTTCTCTTTCGGTCACATGTAACACTACTCTGAACTTCTGGTGTTCTGAGTAGTAAACTGCTTGTTTTCCTGACAGAATGTTGTCTCTGTTTGAGGGACGAGTAGCTGCGGCCCATGCTGGCCTCGGTCCACTTCTGTCAGCGCAGCAGACAAAGTGCACTTTGGTGCCTTATAAAGACATGAAGTCTCCGTGTCAGCCCTCAGCTCTCGGCAGCAGCAGCATACCACAGTGAACGGCAAACTGTCCATTTCCTCAGGCTGCTGCTTGGCTAGCCTTATTGATTTGAATCCCAGTAATCAGTTTTTTTAAACCCCCACCACCGCCACCCTGTCTCTCTCTCTCTCTTTCTTTCTCTCAGCTCATCAGCCCCCCCAATATTTCCTCATTGTCATGCTCTGGGTATTAAATAAATCCTGTTAGTCTGAAACAGCAGCTGGCCGCTCAGATGTTTTGAGCTTGTACAGCACAAGCTGCAAGAGTGTTTGTGTTTCTGGGGAAAGAAAATAATATGCAGTGTGAATTATGAGATATTCACTTGTTAAAGGCTGATGAAGACACATTTCTTTTTGTTGACACACACACACACACACACTTGGGCACGAAGGTCAGAGGTACAGCACAAAAGATAAATGCTCGGCACAGAGCTGGGAATGTGGAGTGGTCGTGTTAGTGCAGGGAGCGAGGATGCCGGGCCGGTGCGAGATGAGGGGACAAAGGTGGAGCCGGTGTGCAAGTGAGTCGGCCTCTGTCAGACACAGTGATGGCGAAGCGTATTAATAATGTAATACGTTACTGATACCACATTCAGGGTGACTGTCTTCCCTTTAAAGGGAGGTCACAGAGCAGTGCGAGCGGCACAGAGCTGCACTCAGGGTCTTGCCTGAAGGACTCTTGGCTCTTGAACCAGGGACCTCTGGTTGCTACCTCCACTTTTCAGTGAGTGTGAGTGTGTGTGACAGCCAGAAAGACACTGGAGGCTCCTCTGTGACACAAATCCTCCCACCATTGTCTCAGACAAAGAAACAGGAACGGGGCCCTGAAGGATTTTTTCTCGATTAACACTTCAGCAGCCTCTGACATGCACGCAGGGGGACTATAATTAACGCTCAGATTGGATCTTGTGTACTGTATCTCCTTTTCCATCTGTCATCTTGCGGGGCTCAGATTAATAGTTTGGTGCTTCCAGCTCGCTGAAGCCTTGAAGCACTCACACCCTGGCTGTGCTTCTTCTTTCGCAGCGTGCAGGGTGTGTTCCAAATCTGAGATGAGATGACTTTCCGCATCCTCCTGTACTCATGGGCGCTCTGATAAGGGCTGAAGGCACCAAACTGACCTAGAGAAGGTATCTCACCAACAGTTCGCACGTCGTGGTCGTTCTCCTGAGAGGCAGTGGAGGGGGGGGGGGGGGGTCTGTCTTCAAGGGGGGCCTCGTTTTGTGCAAGCTGGAGGGAACGGGTGCTCTGCTTTTTGTGGGCTTGTTCCAACATCCTGTGGTGACAGGACCCATTTTTAAACTCTAAATCCTGAACCATATTTGGTCAAAAGTAGTTGATGTTTGTTTATATTTGAGCTGCTTGGCCCCTTGAATAAAGTTTCCCTCCAACATGAGTGGGAACTGTATTTTAAGCAGCTTGTGCTCCATCACTTTTTCCCCATTGGTGAACATTTGAGTGATTTTCTGCCTCAATAGAGAGAAATATCCTGCTCAATCTTTTATTGGCTCCATAAACAACGAAATCATGATACTTACTTAAAGCAAACAAACAACAACAACACATTCAAATGGTCAGTGTGAAGTTTTCCACCGCTGTAATGTTGAATCACTTATGTGGAGCCTGCTCCCCTTTATGCTTTGATGGTGGGTTTTTTTCCACCCACTGCACTTTAAATGATTTCCTCCTGTGTAATCAAACGTTTCATCATAATATCCTCTGCCTGTTTACATATGGAGCTCCTGTTTCCGTGAGGAGCTACACAGCAAAGTCACAAAACAGACTCATGATCTCTAAACAATAACACATAGTGTTTCTCAATCTTCAGCTAATGTCCTGTAGCTAAACAAATCTGCTTTTCTTCTGCGAAAGTGATTTCAAATGAAAGTGTCTTCTCTGCTTCCCCTTTTTCTTTTCGGCGTGTGCGTCCGCCACCACCAAGAGAAAGAAGTGAGATTGAGACTTTCTTTCCAGTTGAGTGTTTGCGGCGTAAATCTAAATAAAACGCTAAAGATGCTGCTGAGCTGGCGTCAGCCAAGAGGGAGAGATACTCATTATCGGCGTCACCTCACAGGATCACTTTGTCTTCCTGCTGCACTGGATCCATTTTCAGAGCTTAGCCATGCGAGCGTGCGCTGTTTGCTTCTTTGTCAGCCGCAAAACTGCTCTACTCGTTTTCAAGGGTTATTCGCAGTGTGCTCGTTCTCCCTCACATCAAAACACTACGAGCCGTCTCAGCCCATGAACTACAAATAGTTTGTTTACACTGCAGTGATTTATTTTTCTCCTGTGTGAGATTGAGCATGGCAGTGTTACTGCGGCCTGTGACCCACTCAGCTGCCTCCCTCTTCTTTTTTCTGTCCTTTTATCCCTCCACTTTTCACCCTGCTGTCGGCAGCACGGCTCTCCAGAGTAACCTCGTTTTAGCCACCTTTGTCACGCTCTATCTCAGTGTGATTTCATGCCTCTCCCCCTCCCCGCCTTCCCTCTGTCTGTGTCTCAGACTGGCAGATCGCCACGCTGGCCCTGCTGTTGGGGGGGGCGTCACTCACCCTGCTCTCCTTCCTCGTGGCGCTGGTGTCCCTGTGCTTCAGCTCCAGGAGTCGCTGCTACAAGCCCGTGGCTGTCATGCTGTTCTCTGCAGGTGCGTGGAAAAAACAAACAAAAAAAAAAAAAAAACAGCTGACGGGTCAGGTTGTCAGGATTCATTATTCCCAGCTTTTCTAAACTGATGAGCCATTGTTTGTGTGTATTTCTGACACGAGTACCTTGTCTTTTTCCTTTGCAGTGGTGCTCCAGGTTTGCAGCTTGGTCCTGTTCCCCATTAAGTTCATAGAGACGGTCAGCCTCAGGGTGTACCACGAGTTTAACTGGGGCTACGGCCTGGCCTGGGGGTCCACCATCTTCTCCTTTGGAGGCGCCATCCTCTATTGCCTCAACCCTAAGAATTACGAAGACTACTACTAAAATATGAGACAAGAGGAGGAAGCCAGCACTCACCAGTGTCCTCTCAGTGCACAACCACAGACCAGACAAATAGGAAAAACAAATGCTTACTGTTAGTTTCAGAGATGGAAACAAGCCTTTCCATTTGATACTGTGAACTTACTCTCTCAAAGACTATCCTCACTCATTGGACTGAAGCCCTGAGCTCTCTTAGGGGCTTTGGCAGCAAACCAGGCTGTGGAAAAGAAATTCAAAACCAGCCCATTTAATTTGGGGGACAATGTCACCATTCAGATAAACCTGCGTCCCCTTTAAGCAGAACTCCAGTTGGTCTTAAATTTGGGCTGAAAATCTGGAGGGAACAGATGGATCCACTGACCCCATACTGGGACGAATTGGTGGATTAATTAACCAATCAGAGCAGAGGAGGCAAAGGAATGACGTAAACTCAGGCCAATCGGGGAATTTACAGCTCCAGGCAGAAAAAGGTCTCATTCAAGTCACATCCTGACGACGACACGGTGCACCTGAGGAAATGCAACATATTGCATTTTCCCAGAGATGCACCACATCTGGAACTTGGCCTAGTCTTCCTCCTCCGGCAGAGTTAATAGATGCCGTTTTCTGCTGCCCCATTTCAGTCTAGTTAAAGGGCTGGCTGCCTTACCCTGGTCAATGAACAGCAGAGTCTGTCACATGTAAATAGCAGTAAAAGCTTTGGGCCATAACGCCGGTCTGCAGTGTAACCTGTTATAGCAGTTGCTGTATTATATGTAAGTAAGTGCTGGAAGCACATTAAAGTCATGGTCTCTCCAAGCAGACCAGCGGGAAGGAAAACGGCAAATGACCATGTTTTCCTGAGTGAGAGTTCATGTCTGCATGATCACATCACGTGCTTGTGCACTCCCTCCCCATGTGATGCCTCCTTATCTTCCCACTCTGTAGAAAGGGCAATGCTCTCAGTAGAATAGGAAAAACATTCAGACCTGGAGAGGTTGCAGAAGAAAATCACTGCAGTTATGAAAAAAAGAAGAAGAGGAGAAAAAAAAAAAAAAAAAAAAAAAGGCAGGCTATTCGGCTTTTGCATCCAAGTGATAAGATCCTTGGTTCTGTGTTTAGGAGGTGCCAGTGCCGTGTGCACTGGGTGAGCCGTTTTACAAGGACTTGGGGATCAATCACTTTAGAAACATCTTAGAAAAGTTTCATTTATATAAATTCGGCCATGAGAGTTGAAGCTTGTGGGAGCAGAAGCACTAAGCTCATCTGCTCAGGTCACGCTGATCCTTTCACACTTGAATTAAGGTGGTCAGAAACGTCTCCTATTCCCTCTCGCAACATTAGTGAAAGTGAATGTGTGTGCATGCCACTTCTAGCTGCTGTATATCCACTGGTTTGAGTAATAACACAATAAACTCCTACTGTGAAAAAGACAATAAGCGTGTTTGGTTCATTTGGAGAAAAAGCAGCACAAGTGAATTGTGCTATGTGCACATGCTAGCTGTGCACGGTCAAGTCACATAGAATCAGCTCCTTTATTAAGTACAGCAAGTTGAGGCATTTGCACAGGAAATCAACATCTTTTGAACACATAATACAGGGTGGCATAGTATGCATAAAAGTACCAGGAATATACTTGTATGCAAGTCTCCTTAGTGTTCTTTCAGTGAAATGAGCTCTAAAACAGAGCCAGATACAGTGTACAGTCTACATTTTGCATTAGTCAGAACTTATTACATTGCTTTCACTGTTCCACTGTCAGAGAAGGAGTTACAGATCCTGGATTAAAGTGGAAGTTCCTCTGTTTTCAGTTCAGGAATGGGTGCAATTGTGTAAACAGGGCAGTCACTCATTCTGCATGGAATGTTCGCCAGGTAAATCGTAGCTCCTCCTCCTCAAAACTCAACTGCTTTGACCTTTCTGAAGCCCCGTCCCAATCAGGGCCAGAGTCGCAGGAGGTCACGTCCTTTATACATTTGCCATGAGAAGAATCTCCAACAGTCCAGAGAAAAAGATTCATCATCCGCCGAGAGAAACAAGGGTCAAAGTGCACAAGAGTAGTGGATGGGCGCAGGACTAGTTGGCAGAGAAGAATAGTGGCTCTTCCTCAGCAGGTCAGAAGGGCTAATATATTGATTGACAGGGGAAGACCTCTAGACAGATTCTGCGTATCGTGGAGGGGTGTGGCTTATAGTATCCAAGGGTTGGTGAAGGATGGGGCAGGGGTGGGCAATACAGTGCAGAGCTAAGCTCAGGTGTAGCGCGGCATCTCGCACTGTTCACAGCGGTTGAGTGCAGGGTGGTTGAGGAAGGTGCAGCTTTCACAGTTCCACTGGGCGCCCTCAAAGTCCTCGTCCCTCTGAGGCCCCGTCACCGGCTTCGCGCCCTGCTCCCCTTCTTTCCGAAACACAAAGAGCCAGCACATGAAAAAAAGTTTATCCACGCAATAAAGAGCATAACGCAACAACAATTTAGGTGTCATCAACTCAGGGCCAGAATTAACCATGGCTGTCACTAAAATATGTGTGAGGCACACATTCAGGCATCGACCATTCAAGTAGAAATGTTGACAGACTTGCATTTACTTAACAGCAAGCTTTCTTGTCTAGTTTCCATGCCAACAGATTTGTGGAGGCCAACATGGTCCAAAGTCAGTTAAGCTTTTATTCTTCAATTTCAAACAAACAAAAAAAAACCCCAAATCTTCACTGTGGCAGATCTCAAATCTGTATCTAAGCAACAGTATTAACAGATGATCCTACCCAGTAAAACATCTTTTCTAGTCTTCCTTTCTTTACACACCCTTATGAAAATATCTTCTTTTGCCTCTGAAAATGGCTTTGGACAAATCTTACCTTTCTTCCCAGGCTTTGGCGGCACAACCGGACCAGGCTGAATGTTGTCATAGAAGTTGTTGATTGCTTTTGGGTCAAACTTCCCTGTGGCGGAAAGCAGAAATCAGATACTGCAGTTTGTTTAGAAGTGCCCATCCCAGACAGATACCCAACTGGCTGCTGTTTCTCTCTCTCTCTCTCTCTCTCTCACATGCGCGCACAACATTCACATTCACACGCACATGACCAAGAAACTTTTTTTTTTTTTTTTTTTTAAAGGACACAGGGTCAAAACACGGCTGACTTCACTGCAGCATATCTAGACATTGTGCAGCTACACTGTGTATGGAAGTGCACAAATATTTCTGTTAGACTCACTTCTGATATGAACAGTGTTATTGTGGTGTTTTCTTCTGCATCATTGTGATGGGAAGGCAAAAGAATTGTTGCAGTAATAACTTTGCTGATAAAATGGCAGTGAAATGTTTTGGCATCCAAAAATTCATGGTTCCATCACTCAACCTTGCTGTCCCGGACTGGATTTAATAATCTCATTTGCACCTGAAGAAACATGCCCCAACTAGCTCAGTTCCTTTTCATATTTATTCAGTTCAATTCAATATCATCAGAACAGCCATAACTCAACTCAAGCGTGAGTTACACATTTGTAAGAGATGGTGCCTTGTTTTTTTTCTTAAAGTTAGCAACAACAGAAAAATATCAATCTTTCCTGAGAGGTCCTTTGTAGAGTTCCAGATTATCAACACTGGTCTGCTTAAAGTAGAATACAAATCCTTACAGCATCAATGAGAAATATAGAGCAGCAATAAGCTCATTTTCAGACGGATGTTAACTTGATTTAAAGACTTATTTTCTTTAAACTGGATGCATCAGCTGGGCACATCACATGGGCAAGTCATGCGCACACTGAGTGAAAGACAACCGAATGATAGAACTCAAACAGATGACCACTATGAGCCTGATGAAATTCATATTACTACACAGTAAAAAGTAAAAGGTCGATTAGTGTTATCAAACAAGCAGGTAGAAAAGTTACACCGGAGGATCAAGACAACTGTGAATAGTCATGAAGCTACTAAAGGTTGTCTAAAATTAACTTGCCATGAACCTTAAATATGGCAAGCTCTTGTAAACTGGTTAGATACAAAGCTCTCCTCCATCGTGTTGTGGGGCTGTATACCATGCAAGGCAATAAACACAGTAATACAAAGAAATCCTGGAGGAAACCCTTCTGCAGTCTGCAAGAGAGCTGACACCAAGGAGAGGATTTGACCACAGCACCGATGATCAGCGGCACTGGGCCAATAAGTAAATTGGTCACAGTCTGGAGACCAGTGCCAGTTAAACTGTCTCCCCTTTCCACACCATCACTACAGTTAAATAGATAAAGCATTGCAACTAATTTCCACAATGCGGTTCGGGGCATTTCAAGGCAGCACAATTGTGTAATTGACAAGGATCACATTACCGGCCAAACACAAAGAGGGTCAAGCACAGATCAGCTGTGTGACAGACCAGACGGTTGTGATAGAGCGCAGCATCTATATGCAGTGAGATGGAACCCCATGCATCACTTCAGACCTGACTGTTTGCTTCTGGGCTTGGCTCTTTCAAGATCAATGATTTCAAATAAATCAAGAGGCAAACTTCAAAGGTTTGTGCAGGAATGTGCACCCCTCTGTGTCCATGTGACGTGTGTGTGTGTATGTATACCTCTCGACTGCAGCAGATCTGTCTCCTTCAGGGTACAGTCGATATCAATCTGAAGCTGTCTGTTCAGACTCCGCAATCGGGTCATCTCTTCAGGCTGCAATCGGTGTGAGCACACAAACAGACCACCAAACATTACCGACTGCCCCTTTCATACCTCCTCCTCCTAGGAAATCATTGTGCACACTATGAAATTGCAATTTGCCTTATTACATTTAGTGCTGCATTTTTCGATGGTGACTACATTTAGCAGTTTGTAATGTCAACATTAATCCTTTCTTTTTTTTTCGAAACAGCTGTGAAGTCCAAAGGCTGATGCAAACTCAGAATATCGGTTGCAATGTACCTGCTACGGAATACTGAACCTTCTTGAGTACAAGATAAGGACAGTCCAAAATATCCTCCAGAGCTGATTAAATCATTCATCATTACCATTGTGAAATGTATAAAATGAAACAATGTCTTGGCTCTGTCCTTACTCTGGGTATAAGACTGGTCGAATTGACTCGTCGAAAACGTCTCTGAAGGGCGTCATACTCCATGTTGTTGACGTCAGCCTTAAGCTGTTCTAGTTTCTGCTTCTCAAGCATCAACTCCTTCATTAGACGCTCCATCCTGGCCCGCTGATGGAGCAGGAGAGCTGGAGGGAAACGCACCAAAGACAAAATGCCTGACATTCAAGAATAAGAAATTAAACTTTAGAAAAACAACCTTCAATTCACAAACTACTGGAATTACGGTTCAGGGGCTGGTTAATCAAACATCACATGTAAAATAAAAGATACTTATAGACATGGACAGATTTTGAAACTAAACAACTAAACTTAAATCCTGTTGGCTAACGAAAAACTGTGTGTATTACTGAGCAATTAAACAGGAAATACACAAAGCAATCACATGGCTGAGAGAAGAGTCTAAAACACAGCAAATTATACCAAGATAGAAGCTGAACACTATGAAATAACATTCATTTACATCTTATTCAACATGTTTCAGCTTCAACAAAGGAGGATGCCAATTTGAAATGAAATTATTTTGCAGTAGCAACACTTTCAACAATGTTTGTTCTTTTAACACATTTTTTCTGCGAACATGAAATGCAAAAATGACCGTTTTTGACAGACTTTGCATATCTGCCAAAATATTGGCTGTGCTTTCTTTTTCTTTTGCATCCAATATAGCACTAAAATCTTTTTTTACATGCTCTTCTTTGACCATGTAGATGCATAAAGTAAAAACAGGGATAGCATACTACAAGCAACAAATGCACCCTCCTAGAGGGACATTTCAACTGGGATGTTGCTATTATAAAGAAAACAAATTTAACACCAGCACAGGCCAAGATTAATCGCATCTACAAACTCTGTTCAGCTCAGGTTTCATGAAAACCACAAGTTCATTAAACATCTTATAAGATGAAGTCAGCTACAATCAGCCAGTAGCAAACACACAAAGAGTAGTAGTAAAAAGAGGAATCCTTTACCTTGTGTGTAGGCATAGTCATCAGAGCCTGAGCTTGAACGTCTGGGCATTTGCTGAAACTGACTGACGATGTTCCCCGGTAGAGCCGAGATGGGCAAAATAGGAGCTGGGGCAGCACTGTGTTCCCCTTGGTCTACTATATTGAGAAGAGAGTCTGCTTCAGCCACAGGAGGCGAGCTGGGTGGCCTCTGGGCCTGACCTCCAGGGGACACTTTGATTTTAAAAGTGTAGGCCGATTGGCCTGGTTGAGGAGACGAGGCAGGCCGAGGCCTTGTGGCGCTCTGGTGCTGCAAGTACATCCCAGGGTGAAAGGCCGCTGGACCCGTAGGCCCAGTCATGGTGATGCCTCTCGAAGGGGAGCTGGGCGAAGGGCTGGTGGGCATGTAAAGCCCTCCTTGAGGGTGAGGGGTGTGCACAGGTGAGTTGCTGCGTGGCCGTGGACCTTCCAGGGTAATTTCTATCTGATTCTTGAGCGAGGTTTTTGTATGGTAGGGCCTGTAAACAGCAGGCTGTTGCTGGGGTTGTTGCTGGTGGTGGTAGGGCATGCTGGGAATGGTTGGCGAGCTAATGGGGAGGAAGGCATATTGCTGGTGCTGGGGTTGTGGCTGTGGTTGGGGCTGGGGCTGGACCTGATGCTGGGGGGAGCTGTAGGGCGAGCCATACGTGGGAGTGCTGTAGGGGGACTGCTGATGCTGATAGACAGCCGCTCCTGAAGATGACCAGGGCCCGGGTTGAGGGCTCTGGGAGGGTGAGGGTCGAATATACAGAGTGGTATTGGTGCTATTAGGGTAGTGCCCTGGGGGAATCTGCAAAGCCTGTGGGACAGTAGGTATACTTTGTGAAAGTGTGACAGTTATAGGGTTCATAGTATAGCGTGAGACGGGGGAGTACGTGGGAGACATGCCCTGCATCGTGGGTGGCGGAGTGGGCGTGCTAGCCGAACGGCTCTGATCGTTCATAAAGAAAGGATTATAACCCGGAGATGGGGCAATGGTGGCAGGGGCTGACAGGGGCTCGGGGTAGCTGGGCCGCTGGGGTTCGATGTGACTGTCACTAGTGCTGTGCACCAGAGAGCGTCCTCCTCCCGCTGCTCCTCCATTTGCCTTGCTTGCCTCTGAGCCAGGATAACCCAGGCTAATGTGTAGCATGTGGTTTCGGCTCAGTCGTCCCTCCTCCGGACTGTGATGGAAGTCTCCATACAGGTATCTATTACTCTCCTGAGCCAGCAGGTGGCAGCAGAGATCCAGGTTGTTGTTGTTCTGAGAAAGAGAAAGAGAAAGGTCTCAGGCACAAAGTTCAGATCAGCTGGGGTGTTGCACTGCTCGTCTAGCTTCAGGACTATCCAGTATACAATGCCAGGTATAACATAACATGTGCTGGTGCAGAAATGAGCCACATACAATGCGACAAAACAACTTTCCACCGTAGTGTCACAATTTTCCAAGCATCTTTCTTTTTTTCTTTGGCTGCGTATTTGCATGAACAAGTGTGTGAATACCTGCAGAAGGCACTGTGACACTACCCCCTCGGGGATCTCTGGGAAACGCTGCTTGAGGTCCTGCAGGATGTGGTAGTCGAGCTGAGAGCCTCCCTGCGCCATCCTGAGCCAACACAGACTCAACGAGCCCAGAGCTGCAGTTGCGGAAATACCCGACCTCGTCTCATCCCCTGGAGGTGCAGGAGATGTCAGACAATTCTGGAAGACAAATAAGAACCCCAAAATGCCCTAACTCTCACACCCTGGAATAAATCTCTTAGCACCGCTGGCCTGCCAAAAAAAAAAAAAAAAAAAGCCTGTCACACACCCTGTGTGTCAGCATTAATCCCGACGATCACTCCAATTAAAGCAGCCTGTCAACCTGAGCTTTCATAAAGGGCATTATTTATTCATCCAGCCAGACGAAAAAGGCCGAAAATAGATGCACAATAGCACAGAAAACACGCCAGGGTCACTGATACTCAGTCCCATTAGCACACAGTGGCTCGCAAGGTGCCTGTCAGTGTGTTGTTGTTTGTTTAGTTAGACTGTTGCACCAAGCAACGACGACATACCACCGCTAGCTCGCAGGCTAAAACGAACAGCATCAGTTAGCCTCCGTGCATCATCCAAACACAACAAAACACGCCGGTACACCGACAGGCTACAGCCACGGACAACAGGCAGGTGGTCCAATGTCCACCTGTGACTCCTCCGGTGGGACAATCCCATGAATCAGTTTAAGAAAGATTAACGAAGCTAACTCCGCTAATGCTAACAGCAGCAGTTGGTCAGCTGTCACAAGCCTCCGCTGTTGACGGATTAGCTAGCTAGCTAGCTAGCTAGCAAGCGAGCGAGCTAGCCCCAATGCTAACATAACGACTTGTTTGATTAAAATTAAAATAAACTTTAAAAACTCACTCATATGTTAGGCGTCCCCCTCCCCCCCAGCCCTGTGCAACTCAGAGCATGGCTGAGTCCCGGGGAGAGTGGAGATATTTCCGACACGAAGAGCCGACGTGGGTCAGTTTCTGTGTCCGGGCTCGGTAGCTGGTAGTTTCGCATTCCAGCGTCGGGCCCCCGCCGCGGAACTCCGAGCTCTCGTCTTATCGCGATACTTCACATTTTCCCGGACCAGGAAGTGGATCAATCGACGTCGATTGCGCATGCGTGCGTGCCCACTATGATAATCAATAATCCATTCATTTTTATTTCATTTATTTATTTTTTTTTAATCATGCGATTTTTTTTTACTCAGTGTTCACAGATTTCTCTCAGAGATGTTTCACACTAACTTAAAATGAAACGAGATCTTAACTCCGCAACCAATAGTGGTTTCAATGGGATTAAATTATTGGTCCATAAAATACAAAAAACTAAACACACAACTAAGAAATACACCAACATCCGATCCAAAATTTTCAGTGACATGCGGAGTGGGTGTGTTCAGTCTCAGTGGGGTGAGTTAACTCCAGAATCATCTAATTTTCAATCATTCAGATGGCACATACATTTCTACAAAAAAGTACTGCATGTATATCATTACTTGTTATATAGCTTGTCATATATCTCATGCCTTTCCACCTCAGGAGTTTAAGCAAAATTCAGAAAGCATTTCTCTCTCAGTATTTCTATAAGGAGTTTGTTCTAGACCTACCCAAGAAACTCTGTTATGGTTTAATACCATATAAAAACATTTGATTTGATCTTAGACTATAGACATAGGTAAATAGGTAACTCTCACCTAAAGTAATATGTAAAAACAAGCTAATTTAGAAGCAAATATAATGGCCATTCACCCTGATGACAATAGTGATCAGCTATAATTTTGTTTTTTTCTGTACATTATTCTGTGTTGAAGGAAATTGAGCAGTCACGCTCATGCAGTAAATAAGAGGATGAGGTTGGTTTCGTCTCAAAGAGAGGCCTCAGCAACTCACTGTCACAATTTTATATAGCATCTTAAACACAGTTGAACACAGAGAGTGCAGCCTGTGTAAGAACCAGAAGAGATCAGTCTTCTGATATAAATTCAGCTTACGTGACTTGGTAATTGGTTCTGGCACGCTGACGAGAACAGATAATCACAGTGTAAGCACATGTAAATAACATAGACACGAATACAGGCTTTGGAATCACTGCTATAACAACAAACCATTACCTACTATTTACCTTCTTATTAAGTTAATGTTTAATATTGCTTTAATCTGCTAAGAGCCGAGGAGTCAAAGCACACAAACATGAAATGCTGCATGAATAGGCTACAACGATCTACATTAGTATATTACAACTTATGTATGTCATAATTAGATCAAAACATATATTTGGAAGGCATCAAAACTTCATCAGGGCTTTAAGATTTCAGCAGTATGAAAGTAATTGAGTTATCGTTGTCTGGACATTTAATGAGACATAGTGGATATTGACTGTTAGTAGAAAATGTGGCTTAATTTTCCAAAACGTAAACAAATATGGGCTCGTTTCTTGTAAAACCTTCCTTAACTTCATTATATAGAAGTGTAGGCTATATGGGCAAGACAGACAGACAAAATTTAAAAACTCATAGTTATGAGATCCTGACCTGATCGAGATCTTTTAAAGGCTTTTAGGCAAAAATAAAGACAGGATAATGGGCGGCGCATCAGTATGTTGACATGCGGATTTGATCTCTCTGTAAGATGTTAGAGGCTTTAACAGCCATGAGATATAAAGAGAGGGCTTTTCAGGAGCATGTACTGGCAGTCTTCACTAGGGGGCAAAGAGAGGTACTTATATTCCACACATGCATTTACGCTTCAGTTGACCATAACAAAAAGGAGCCTCAGTGGTTACCTGTTAAGAAAACTATCCATGATGGTTCCATGAAGATGCAATAATGCTTACTTCCTAGTAATTTCAGTAGATTAAGGAAGAAAATAGTCAAATAAATACGCCATCATATGAGATCAGAGCATGATAAGAACTTTAGATCGGTCCATCATTATATTATACATGTGTCTGACAACGCGGTGGCTGGTGTTGTTTAAAGACAGCAGCAGTATGGTTGTCACAAAGCAATCATGAAGAGTTATGTTTGACTTACCAATGCCCGTTAGCTGACGGGACTTGCATAAGGTATTGGATTTGGGCAGTTTCACTTTTGGATGGAGTAAAAAAAAAATTCTAACAGAATCTTGCAGTATACCTACAGCAGACATATTTGAAATGTCATTAGACAGCCTCTTTCATCATCTTTTTTCTAAATTGAAAAAGTTTCCTATGTGTTTGTTGCAGCGTGGTAGGAGTGTGGCCTTCTTTACTCACAGTCAGCACCTGCTCTGTGCTGGAGTTGCCTGTTTCCTCATGACAGCTGAGCCCTCAGCTCACAGCTGGGAAATTACAACATTACTTGTTACTCATGTAGTTCAGGACAGAAATTGTTCAACTGAAAAAAAAAAAAAAAAAAAAAAAAACAAATTCTGTAGCATGTCTGTTGCTAAGTTGGCAAGAAAGAGCACTCTACGCTGAAAATTAAATTGCTCGAAAAAGATTTGGTTTTTAAGGATTTGTCGTTTCAACAAACATCACCTCAGTCAACCCCGTTCACAGCAGAGTTCACCAGAGTTCATCACCTATGTGGTCTGCCCACAGTGTAGTCTGGTTCGGTCGTCAGGTCATCTTACAGATCAGGATCTTTGTCTCAGTAGAGACTTTGTCCAGGAACAACAGACAAACCCACAGATCAGTTGGCTTTATTTTGACACACCAGTGTCTACAAGAGCACAAAGACCTGACTGCCCGACACTACTGAGCGCTAGCAGGAAATGCTGTATGCATTAACGATGACAGGATGGGCATGCGTCTTAGGTGGCGTCTTTGTGACCTCAGATGGTGGAGCGGGGAGGCTTCAGAGCTTATGATTTGCTGACTGTATGATTTGTGTGAAGTGGACGAGGAGTCATTGTTTGGGTAATAATCAGGCTTAGTTGATTTGATTGCTGCTGACATGAAGGGGAAATGGTTCAGTAAAGGTGTGAGACAGGTGGCCCTGATGTGTCCACCCACCAGTACATATAGGCAGTTTTGACCTGCTGAGCCGGTCTACTGGGGCATCAGCAGGAGGGGGGTGAAGGGTTGTACCACTGCAAAAATATTCACAGGGGTGTCGGGGCTGAGCTGCAGCAGCTGAGGCGACGGCCCAGTCTGACTCAGGTTAGCTGTCTGTGCAGTGCTGATTAGTTGCCACAGCTGTGGTGCTATTTCAAGCCGTCCCCTTGTTGTCCCTGATGTCCTGCGGGACTTAGAACAGAGGAGGTTGATGCACCTTTGGCCCAAGAGTTCACAGAATCGAGGGGCATTCAACCCACATCTTCCTCTTAGGAAGTGAACCAATCAAGGGGTGAAAAGAACAACTCCAAATCACGCTTTTCTTCCACGTTTATTTCTCATCTTGTACAAATGTACTTTTTGAAAGAACTTATGGTTTCCTGTATTTAGAGCGAACATATCATACATAATATCCGTCCATCCGTCAGTTCATATCTCAGATACAGTAGAAACATGAAGCCCAGAGATCAACACATGTGAGAGCTCAACGTGGAAGTGCACTGGATGACAACTACATTTGCTGGCTGTGAATTATTAAAAAGACTTGTGTGTTCTGTTTCTGTCCGTCTGCACTTGAAGGTTTTACTTCTTGAGACCATCCGATCCCTTCTATCTAAGAAATCTCCATTTCTCTTTCATCGAGTCATTGTCTGGTTCTCGGTTCTCGGATTCCACTTCTGAGTACAGTATTAGTTGGAGCTTTGCCCTCCTTGTCGGGGGGTTTCCCAAAGCCTCAAAGTTAGCAGTTGCTCAATTATGTAATATTGTGATTTAACCTGACATTTACCTTCAACCTTTAACATCACTGTTTGATTTCACATTATATATTTTACATTGTTAGAATGTAAGCAATGGAATATATCAGTCTAACAGGATGATATAACAAATAGTATAGTACAGTTGATAATTTAAGAAATAGCTGCTGTTCACCAAAGGTATTGGTTTCTCTTAAATCAAAGGAAGTCTCTAACATTCCTTCAATGCTTGATCGGGGACCTAACTTGCTGTATTTTCTGCCTGAGGCCTGTTTGGTCAGTGAGTCAGCAGCTGTGCATGGAGCCATTTGAACAGACAACGTGTGTCTGCAGCAGTGTTTCTATTTACATCCATCCACAGTGAGAGTTCAAGTGAAGACTCACCCAGCGGGTAGTATGTCAGGGCTGGGATTAATATGTTATCCTCTGAGCTTTGAAACGTCTCTCATGTAGGAATTCATAGTTTCCGACGACACGACATTCACGAGCACAACAGAAAAACTGGTGATCTTTCGCTCAACTGCCAATGCAGAGAGGAATGACGATATGCAGGTTATCACACTATCACAGCGAAGAACAAGCTGGTGTTCCTCTGAACTGATAAGACAGGAATCCTGGTCTGGTCCGAGGAGACCAATATACAGGACTGTCTGGATTTAGGTCGCTGTGCTCAAACACAAGCACGAGCAGAAGACTGTTTAGTTTTTCTCGTATCAGATAATTCAGCTACTTTTGTTGTCGTTGTTGTTGTTGTTGTTGTTGTTGTTGTGGCTGCTGTTAGTGCTCCTTTGTGGTGAATATGAGAAGTTAATAAGTATTTGAAACACACTATAATGAAGTGGTAACCAGATCTAGCTGTTCATTAGAGTATTTGTTAACAACTATTACTAATTACTACCTACGTAAGTGGGGGGCAAAAGGATCATTCATGACAAAACAGTAATGAAAGGCAATGTAGTAAAACAGTGTGGTAATAATACGTCTTTAAAAGAGATGTTATAATTTAGGACAAATCTTTGGATCACTTATAATGCCATTAAAGCTGCCAACAAATACATTATTATGGGTTATAAACCGGCTTGTCTTATAAATGTTACATATCTATGATAAACGGGAAATAGCAAAAGAGCAATTAACAAAGTCAAAGTTGTCATTGCACATGAGAATACAACGAAATTACTCAAATGGTAGCATTAATGGATCAACTGCAGCAACAGCACTTCGAAGCAAAGAGGAAGTAGAGGTCTTAAGTTATTATTATAATAAGAAAGAAAATATACATACAGAGAGTGAAGGAAAGGAATAAAACGAGTAGAAAATAATGAAGAGAAATGGAAAAATGGTTATGCGCCGTAAAATAGTCAGAAAGATGCTAAATGAACTAATTATTAACATTATTTATGCAGCTGTGGTTCAGTGGGAAGGGTGTGTGCGTGTGCGTGTGCGTGTGTCTGTGCAGTGCGCGCGGAGGGAACAGCTGAACCTGCGGCAGCCGCGCGCGGAATGCGGTATCCGGTAGAAAGTAACGGTACTTTTATGGAAACGGCTCGTCGACGCGCAGCCAGCAGCCAGTCGAGCTGGTCCACCGGGCTGTTCTCCTGGTTCTGCACCCACACGGAGGATTTTCTATCTTTTCTTATTCGACTTTTCTGAAGTCACACACGGGAGGAAGACGTCACGCTCGACAGGTAAACCTTTTATTTTGTAGGTCGTGAAGCCGGATGAGGTTTAGGAAGTGGTCCGATCATCGTGAGTGAACAAGGTCAGAGCTGCTCCGGTTCAACGGAGAGCTGACTCTAAGTGATTTTAGTCTGTGGCCTCAGGTGGCTCTGCTGTCAACGCAATTCAGACTGTTGTGACCTGCATTTACACGAATCCGCATCAACATGCGTCAGACTATTTTTCTGACAGAGTCATGATGTCTGCTGCCAGCTGAGAACAGAAATAGGACATCAGCAGCCAAACATAAAAGCTGACTGTTCTTTTTGGGAAGTTAAGGCGTTCACTTATTTTGAAAAATGAATTCACTGAAGATACTAAATTGCATTGATCAAAGGGAGGAAACACTGTCACTTGGCCGCGGTTTCAAAATGGACGAGGATGGTCTCACTGAACTCTTAACATTGCTCAGTGGCAGGTCATTGACCTACTTTTTAGGACTGACGTTGAGAGATGAAGGGAATGAAAGATCATAATGAGGAATCATAGTTATCATATGAAATCAGAACCAGCTTTAGTGTCGAATGCACGGGTCAACTTTGACATTGTTATTCTAATAAATGCCAGATTGCAGAAGCTGTTTATGTGTGTGGACACAAACTGGACCAACTAAGAGCATAATCAGGATCAAGCTCAGACACCAGAGGCTTTGTCTTTCTTCAGCTGTTTAGGCGACTTCTGACTCTCATTTTACATCGACCACACCTCTGAGGCCTCCGATGGTCAATGTGGACTCCACCGGCAGCAGAATGAGCGGCAGCAGCTAAATGACCGTAATATGGGATGTTTCCTGAGTGAAAATGATTCTTTATTTCCACGGCACACACAAACAGCCAAGCTCTTGATCTGCAGCACTTTGGAGGGTGATGTTCTTGAGATCTGAAGAGAAGAAGTATTTGAGGACACTGATAACCAGCGACGGCTCCACTGTTGGGTGACTAACAGTCCGAACGGCCTCTCATTTATCCAGTTGTCTCGCTCTTAGTCTGGCCATTTTGTCAAGGGTCTGCGAGGCGACATGTGGGTGCCAACTTGAGCGCCGTCCAACTGCCTATCACTCATCAGAAATAGCCGGATCACATGTCCTGCACCCACAAGTGGCCTATAAATAACTGTCAACGAGCCTCCAATGCGCTCTTTCTCCACATACAGAGAAGTGGAGCAGCTCTCTTTGCCCTTAACGTTGTTGCTCATAAAGTCCAAGCATCAGATCAAGACAAAAGGGAGCGAGCTGGTCCATGAATTAACCGGGAAAAGTAGAGAATCAAACCTTTCAAAATGCCAGTCATTTTTTCTGACGGTACTCAACAGCTGAAATACAAAAAAGGGTATTTAAAATGTTCAATAAAACCATGAAAAGGAAGCAAATATTTGCTGTACGGTTCAAATTAACCCTAACCCTAACAAATTTGTGTATCAGTATGAAGTTCTTATATATACAATCTGATAATTCAGTGAAATGAGTGATGCATCACATCATGTGATCAAAACTTTCAACTCCTGTTGTGGTTCAAGCAGGTTGGCTTCAATATATCCACTCTGCATTATGCACCTAATCGTCCTTTATTTTGCAGGTAACTTTTTTAGCAGAGCCTGTTTGTCAACTTGTCATTGTGGTACAAACATGACGGAGGTTGCACAGGTCGCGGCTGCGGTCACCCACGACATGGAAGACGTCTCAAATGAAAGCGAGCGCAGCTTGAACAACGCGGAAAAAGATGAAGCTGGGGAGGCGCACGAGGAGGACGACGTGGCGGCTCATGAAGATGACGACACTGAGGAGAAAAACAAAAAGGCCTGCCACACGGACGATGGAGGAAAGAGCGACAAGCGGCCACGTATGAACGGCGTGGAGCACGAAAAAGATGACACAACTGAGAAGAAAAATAAGAAAGAAAAATCAGATGCTGTTAACGGAGTATCAGACGACACAAAGAAAGCCAAGGACGCACAGTCAGACACACATGAAGAACAGAATATGACTGATGTGGCTCTAAAAAGAGAGGTGAGACAGAAATGTTCACATTTTAAGATGCTGTGGTTCTTCTCCTCCGGCATCAGATAACTTCCTGCGATTATTTGTTGTTGTGGTTGTTTTTCTTTGACCCTCAAAACACAGAAACTCCTCCGATCCAAAAAGCCGGTGGCCAGAAGCTACGTGCCCAAGTTGAGCAAAGACAAGGGGGACGTGACGAACAAGTTCGAGGCCATGCAGAAGGCCCGGGAGGAGCGCAGCAGGCAGAGGAACAAGGAGGAACAGCAGAAGAGGAAAGAGCAATACGTCAAGGAGAGAGAGAGGAACCGCAGGAAGCAGCAGGTCAAAGAGCGATAACACCCACTAACCTCAGACCGAGGCCTGCATGGCATGATGAGGCATGACGGCTGGACAAGGCTGCCGGTTTGAGTTCAGTACTCCGCACTGCAACATCCACCACACAGTGTTTGGTGCAATTAACCTATTAATTATTTTTCACTTCATATAACATTCAACTTCAGTTTGTGCTCAACTTTTTCTTTTTTTTTTTTTTTTTTTTTGGAATAAAAAATAACTTTAATTCCAGCTGAAGTCCACCAGCTCCTGCAGCAGATTAAGAATTTAAAGTGCATGTTGTGCAAATCCACATTATCTAACTCAGTCTTCCCCGTTCCACAGTTTACCATTTATTAAAAACCTACTTCAAAAGGCAGCTACTTTAAAAAATGCTGGTTAAGAGGTAGTTTTTCCGGCAAAAACATGAAATATCTGATGCCCCGCTGTGGGAGAAGTACACTGATGTTACAGCTTCATATTGTTAGATCGGTAAAATTAAAGCATTAATGTCAGGCAGTTTATCGAGTTACCCCAGACATCACAGAAGATAATTGAACATCCAATTGATCAACTTATACAAGCAATTCTGAGCTTTCAAGTCACCGCTAACTAAAATGGTAGAATAAATGTAGTGGAGAAGAATGCCGTCATACAAGAAGCAGACGTTTAGCAGCCAACATCGGAAAATAGATTTGGTAACAGATTCTGTTGGACTATTTCCAATCTACTTATTTTTGACTTCTTCCTAATCACTCAACAACACATGCTGATGCACACAGAGGAAGACTTTTGAAAAAAATGTAGTTTGTTGGAAATTTAAAGGGGAAGGCCGGAGATTTAGAAATCGACTGTGGTGAAACAGAAGCAGTGATACAGTGTGATGTGAGTGGATTATCAGTGATACTCAGGCAGGGTTAGGGTTAGGGCTAACCCTAACCCTAACCCTAACCCAACCTTCCTGTGTGCAGTCGTGCCATAGCTGGCCTGCCTGGGACTCCTACGCTCATCTTTCCTGTCTGTGCACCAACATGGCGGCCCAATCACCGGTTGACCTGCAGGTCACGTGACCTGCCTATTAGCGGGGATTAGGCCCTTGTTCTTGCTGGGACCAGCATGGCTCCTGAGTGGCAAAGGAGATGATCCCAGCTAAACCGTAACCTCACCGCACTCTCCATCTGATCCGCCACAGATAAAAGAATTACTTGCTTCCAGCGATGAGGAGGAAGAGGTGAAGCCGGCAAAGGTGGAAAAATCCTACGTCCCCAAAATCACAGGTAAGACGAACAAAAGGCGCAAGACGAGGTGGATGTTAATCTGGGAGGAGAGGAAGGCTAAGGGCTTGTGTCATGCTCTGAAATCCCCAGGCAGTGTGAAGGGGAAGTTTGCAGAAATGGAAAAACAAAGACAAGAGGAAGAGAGGAAGAGGATGGAAGGTGAGAGGAAGAAGAGGGAGGCCCAGGACAACATGGAGAAAGCCAAAATCAAGAAAGAGTTGGCTAAAAAAGCGGCCGAGGTGAGTGAACCTGCAGGGATTTCCTCATCCTGGGAAAGGGGGGCAGCGTGTCTCGCTGTTCTGATGAGAATGGCGTACTTTTATCTGCAATGATTCAGGTAATCCTCAGCCGCCACTCAGATGAGTTATTTTAAGTGGCATTTAGGATCCGAACAGTTGGCAGAGGCTGTATATAGGTCTGAAACCAGCAGGAGCCTTGTTGACATACACACACTGAGTAACAGAAGGGACAATGTGAATTGTGGTTTTAGTCTTATTATACTGCACTTTTAGAAAAGACAGTGTAGTTCTTGGGAACGGTGACACAAGCTTTCTTGTGCCAGAGGAAATTAAAGGCAATTACTTGCTCCCTCTTTGGCCTAATTCTGCTCCACACTAACAGTTCCTCGAATAATAAAGAGCTTTATGAAGACTGTTTGAAGTGTCTGACTTCATCTTCATCGGTCATGGTTGGAGCCATATGTTGAGATTTCATTGAAATCATGAGATTATTACAACTCAGGGGAATTAGATGAAAATCTTGGACCTTTAGCATAACCTCCCAATTTTTAGAAGCAATTTTTAAAAGCTTAGTAGCTTGGACAGGCCTTTATGTCTTGATCTCTATCAATGACCAAATTACTCTGAGGTTCCCCAGAAACAGAAAATGACAAAGCTTTTTTATTTTTTATTTTTTTGAATGTGAAAGCAGCTGTTGACTTTCAGATGCTTTGTAACAAACTGATTGACTGAATTTAAGGAGGTAGATGGTGAATGAACGAAAAACAACTGGAAGGATCTGTCAGGTGTGAGTGGCAACTGTTTCACACACCTCCCAGTGACTAAATTAGCTCCAGACCTCCTAACTGGGACTGAATTAGACTGCTATCTCAGCCTGACCCACTGCAAATGGTGACATTAGGCCAACAGAGTTGCCCCAGCACGCCTACACTCTCCAACTGACTGCTGTTTGTTCCAAGGGTGACCTGAATTTGTCTTTCCTTGAACGCTGTTAGTCTGTGACAGCATCTACAAGAGCTCGACCTCTTCCACAGTATGTGCTGATGGGGTTTCTAAATTTATTCACCGATCCCTTTCATGACTTCTACATTTTGTCCCCCTGGATGAACTTAAAAGAAAAAACTTTTTGTTCTAGGAAGGAGATGACACGATCCTGGTGCAGGTTGTTCCGGCAAAACCGTCACGACCTCCAGGCAGAATCAAGCTGAACTTTGAGGACATGGAGAGGAATCGAGGAGAGGAACTGAAGAAGAAGGCAGAGGAAGAGAAGAAGAAGCGGTACGATGAAAACAGGCGCTCCTTCAGGGAAGCCAAGCGGCGCTCGGTTATTGAACAGGTAAGAATTAGTGTGAATGGATACCACAATATTTTTTTGGGATTGGGATGAAGATGTAAAAACGCCTCTATCCTCACACCTGTTGGCCTTCAGGATGAGGAGGACAAGCCCTCGGACAAGGTGCAGGTGACTCCAGGAAAGCTGAAACTGACATTTGAGGAGCTGGAGAAGGAGCGGCAGGAGCAGAGGAAGAAGCAGGCGGAGGAGGAGGCCAAACGCCGCCTGATAGATGAGAAGAAGGCTTTTGAGGAGGCCAGATTGGAAATGGTAAATAAAAACCGACCAACAAGGAATATTAGACAAATATAACTTTTATTGTGAGAACCTGCAACATTAGATCCCATTTCCACCTCCTCGTTGTGAGGTTAGATGACTCAGCGCTGATGGTACATCTGTGCATCAACAGGGAGAAGACGAGGACGACACCCAGCCATCTCAGGAGGGCAAGGAGGAGATCCGACCTGGAAAACTGAGGTTGAGCTTTGAGGAACTGGAGAGGCAAAGAGTGGAAGAAGTGCGCAAGAAGGCCGAAGAGGAGGCCAAGAGACGGATGGAGGAGGAGAGAAGAGCCTTCGCTGAAGCCAGGAAGAGCATGGTCAATATTTATTTTAGATAAACGAATAACAATTTAAGTTAAGGAGGCTTTTAAGATCTAAAAAGAGACTTGAGACTTGAGACTTAGGTGAGATTGTCTGGATTAAATAAATGACTTAAAATGTTAATTAATGAGCTTTAGTCACTTCTGCGATGACTGGGCAGATCCAGACACTCTGTTTCCTTGATTATAGTTTTTGTGATGAATTGTAGTTTTATTAGATATGAGGGTGGTATAAATCTTTAATCTACCACTTTACTTTACTCAGCTTGTAGATGAAGATGATGAGGCACTGATGGCCTTGTTGAACCTGGAGGGCAGTGAACCTGGGAAGATATGTGCCAGTTTTGAGGAACTGGAGCGTCAGAGAAGAGAAGAGGAGCAGAAGAAAGCTGAGGAGGAGGCCAAGAGGAGGTTGGAAGAGGAGAAAAGGCTCTTTGCCGAGGCCCGCAAGAGCATGGTAAGTGCACACGACTATAATAAAAAAAATACAGTGTGCACTAACATGTCGGAGCTTAAACTTTACCTTAATATACTGCTGCTGAGCTGAGCAAAAAAAAAAAAAAAAAAAACTGGGAGAAATGTAAAACATATTTTAACAGCCCAACACACATAAAATGGAAAATATTTATATTATCATATCTCTGTGTGGGGCATATCAGTAGCACTATAAAGAAATATCAGTTAGGACCACAGATGATTTGGTCAAACTAACACTTCCTATATATTTTAACACTGACTATATTTGTTATCTACAATTGGATTCAAATTGGATGCAAATAAATTCGTATATATTTGTGGTACACCTACATTGCTGTTCCCTTGTCCAAATTATTTTTTTAAGAGCCCTGGCCTGGATCAGGAAAAGTCTGCATATGGAGATGATACAGTAAGATATTTTCAATTTCAAATGTACATTTTTCACAGAAACACAAGAGGAACCAACAAGTCTTCTTCCAATATGCTGCTAATAATGCATTTAACATAAATGTGCAAGCGTAAAAGTCTACAAGTGATGATGTGTTTTTCGATTTTGGATGCTTTTGGTTGCCTTGAATAGCAAATGCAGCATTAGAAACTGTGTTGTTGTTTTTTTTATCTGGTCCTATTATATTTTTCAATGTAAGGTAAGTAGGTGCACTCGAACCGAGGTGGTGATAAAAATGAATATTACATTGAATGGAGTCAGTAAATATTTTGTCCAAATGGAAACCTCTGCCTCTCTCGTGTCTAGGTGCAAGATGAGGAAGGTGAGCTGGTGAAGACCGAGTCTCAGGAAGCGCTGCACCCTCGAAAACTGGAGATCAACTTTGAAGAGCTGCTGAAGGAGAAGGAGGAAGCCGAGAGAAGACGTAAGGCGGAGGAACGCAAAAAGAAGATGGAGCAGGAGAAGCAAGAATTTGAACAACTCCGACAAGAGATGGGCGAGGTCAGCCCGGAACAGTTGAATATTTATTAGGCTTCTTAGATTTAGTCCAACATTTTTGGCCAATTAAATAAATTCAAAAACAATATAGAACTCATATTTGAGGCACCCCATTGCAATTTTACATTTTTCTCTTCACATATCATTTATAAGCCACTCACTGTCACTACCGATCGGCTTCAATTCTACAGGAGGAAATAAACGAAAGCATGGATGTTGTAAGCAGAGAGTACGAAGAGCTGACCAAGCTCAAGAGAACCGGATCGATCCAGGCCAAGAACCTGAAGTCCAAGTTTGAGAAGATCAAGCAGCTGACTGAGGAGGAAATTCAAAAAAAGATTGAGATGGAGAGAGCACGGAGGAAGGCCATCGATGATGAGATTAAAGAGAGAGAAGCTGAGAAGTTCCAGGAGGTAAGAATACGCCACTCTGTATTGGAATGTGAACCAATAATACAAGATGCCACAAACAGAATTTGAACGTTTAACTTCCTTAAACTGACCATTAAATATTTGTATGAAATACTCTTTCATACTGTCTTTGAAACAAGATTAAGTGATTTCTAGTATTATGTTCTCCGTGATGTGGGGGAGATAAATCCAAAAACACTAAAATTTGGATAGCAGGAGCAAATAGAAAAATCGCCAAGTGCAATTTATACATATAGGTGAATTCTAATATTAAGAAATGGCACTCAGTGAAACCCATATCTCTGCTGAGGCCAAACAATTCAGCACGCAAGGATGATGTGTATCTGACCTGCTCTGTAGTCTTTCCTCACTGTCGGTCAGGTTGCTGTGTGGTGCAGTCCGTCAATCACACAGCTGCCACACCCCAATTCTATTTTCCTTTAAATAGAATATATTCTCATTTAGTAAAACATTTACTGAGGTAAAAATTCAGTTGAGACTGAGGACCAATTTCACATAGACTACTACACACTTAGACTTCCCTTTCCAAACAGTAGTCGCCCCCTGATGGTCATTAGATAAAATGTTTTAGTTCAGCATTCACCTCACTTCTCAGTCCCAGAGTCAATGTCCACTTTTATATCTGATCTATGATTGAAACTAAAAATAAAAACGATTGGTGTGGGTGGACTGTAGTCACAGAAGACACACATAGCAAATATCAGCAGGATTTATAAGTTATAAAATTACATTTTTCATGATGGATTATACACTTTTAATGATTTTTACTGATTTTGTTGCAGAAGTTGGTTTTTTGGATAAAAGTTTCGTACATCTCGACTTGCAGCTGATATAGGCAATGACTTTGATTTTTGTCAGGAGGAAGAGGGAAGTGAAACAACTCCAGTGAAGGCTGAGGAGTCACCATTCAAGCAGAAGGTGGACATGAAAGCCCGATTTGAACAAATGGCTAAAGCCAGAGAGGAGGAGGAGAGGAGGAGGATAGAGGAGCAGAAATTGCAGAGGATGCAGTTTGAGCAGCAGGAAATTGATGCCGCCCTCCAAAAAGTAAACCTTCCCAATTTGTGGCCATTTAAGTAATTTAAATGTCTGCTAGCTCAGCAAGAGTTCGCGCTCAGATTGCTTTGACTGCAGCAAACAATCGTGATTCTTGTTGTCATCTGTTAACAGAAGAAGGAGGATGACGGTGAGGATGACGGCAGCATCATGAACGGCTCTGCGGGCTACGAAGATGAAGAAGATCATGCCAGGTCAGGGGCTCCGTGGTTTAAAAAGGCCCTCAAGAATCAATCGGTGGTGGACTCGGAGCCAGTTCGGTTCACCGTTAAGATAACCGGGGAGCCGAAGCCAGAGGTGACCTGGTGGTTTGAGGGAGAGATGCTCCAGGACTGTGAGGACTATCAGTATATAGAGAGAGGAGAGACGTACTGCCTCTACCTGCCGGAGACCTTCCCAGAGGACGAGGGAGAGTACATGTGCAAGGCTGTGAACAGCAGAGGCACTGCAGCGAGCACGTGCATCCTCACAATAGAAAGTAAGACAACCTTGGTGTGACTGCATGCCTGCATGATACCTCCTATGTGGACTTAAACCTCCCTCTATGAAATGGATCGCACGCTCCTCTTCCTCTTAAACTCGAGCTGAAGTGCAGATGTGCTTAACTGCTCTTCTTTTTCTTCTTCCCTGCAGCTTATGACTACTGACTGGTGCCCTTCCATGTTCTGGAATCTTTCCCTGTTGTCTCTCACTTCTTTTGTAAAATTTTGTCCCTCATGCTTCGGTATGGGCAAACAAAGGGAAGAAAATCGCAGTATGCTTGGCATTCCTTAGGGAGGGATACAGACATACACACATACACACACACAAGCAAGATGTTGTTTACGTATTGCTCAATTTGAAAGCTGCGCTCCCTGTTAGAATAGGATGATACTTGTGCCAAAAACACACGATTCTTGTTCCACTGCCAAGGGTTGCAAAAATTTCAAAACCATCTTCACTGAGAGGCCCTTCAGTGATATTTGTAATAGCAGCTGTTTCTAAGTATCATCGTACTGTTTTGTAAATATCACACTTTATGGCCCACACATGACCAACGTGATGCTTGAGGCACTCAAATGTAATACACAGAATGCCCACATCTGCTGATTTTAACAAACACCATACAGAGATATAGTAATAAAAAAAAAACCCTGGCATGCTCAACAACATTAGCAAACAGTACTGTGATACTTGCTTGGTATGGAGCAACATGCCAGTCTTCTCTGTGGGGTTGGTTTACAGTGATACAGGACTTTGTAATGGTGGCAACATACTGAAGGAACAAAACAATTTGAACTTGTGTACGCCCTAATTTTCAGTGAACCTCTTTAAGTCCAGAGAAAGTGTTTTTTTTTTTTAAGTGCAGTATATAAACAATTTTAATATCTTGATTTTTCTTGCACCAACCCCCCTTTTGTCTTTGAGTTGAATGTAATACTCTTGATACAGTTGTGTTCATTAATTTGTGCTGAACTGTAGGTAGCCGTTTTATGGTTTGATAATGAGAATAAAAACATAGGCTAGCCTGAATATTTGTCACATATTATAAATAAAAATGTTTTAATAAAAAGAACAAATGACAGCATTTTGTGATGTTTCCTATTGCAGAATTGTTTAAACAATTGGAAATAGAAATTTGTTGGGAATGCTTTCATCTCCAAAGAATGCCTCTTTAGACTTTTGCTGCATTAATAATTAGTTTTTGCCATTCTTATCTCGTAGTGTTTTATTTTATTTCAGATTGTGCATTTTTCTGCCTGAGTTGCATAAAATAAAATTGGTGCAAAATAACTGCACCATTTATGCATGACATGTTGTAAGGATCAGCAACAGCAAAATCCAAATGTCCACCATTAATTTATTACTTTTCACGTCATTTCATTCATATTGCCTTGCAAAGCCAAGTGAATTCTGAACCCCAAGCTGGTTCTCTGAAAATCTCCCTGAGGCTCTTTATCGACATGATGAAGTGTGTGAGATTTGGTTTCAGCCAAAATCCCATCCAAGAGTTAATGCTGTTCCTGGCGACGTCAGGTTGCATAAATTCCTTTTTGTTAGCAATTCAACCAAAACGGAACTTCCCTTCTTCCCTCCAGTAAAAAAAAAAAATAATAATTGAAAAAAACAATAGGCAGAGAAATTCTTTAATAAAACAAATATTAAAATAAGAATCAGCTTCCTGTGCATGGACAAACAATGAATTTGAGTCCAGCTCAGGTTTACTCTCTGTGCACAGAAGTAAACAAAGAAGTACAAAAACTAAACTTTACTTGAATGATCATACGACGGATTGGAAATGTTTAAATTTAACAAACATGTCAATCTTACTAAACTTTAAATACAGAAAATTCAAACACACATATACAAGAATTTAAGCATGGAGCGTGTTATAGATTATATACAATAACAGTAAATTTACTGGATGAAATGTTTCTACTCACATTAGAAAGTACAGGCCGCCATCTTGGAATACGTCATCCACCGAGCGCCTACGTAGCGAGTAACCGGAGCGACAGGCGTCACCATGGAAACGCAGGTTGCGAAGCAGCGAAGCCGACGAATCTCCGCAGTTACTCCGATCTGTAGTCCGCAGGGACCGGCTCCAACAAGTCCTGGAACCCGGTGTAGAGCCGGGGTTTGCACCGAGCCTGAACTCGGTCAGCCGGTTACGGTCATGGTGGTCTCCGTGGAGGAGGTCTCTTCCTCCCTGGTGAGGGAGTACCTGAGTCGGAAGGTAAGTTAGCTAACGGCAGCTAACGCCGACATGCTAAGTGCTGGATAGTCTGTTGGTCAGCGGCTAACCGCTAACACCGCTAGCTTTAGCTCCCGTTTAGCCACGCTAGCCAGGATTCGAGCAGAAAACGATAGCTTTAGGGTTAGTGTTAGCCGGGAGGAGCATCACGTTTAGTTACAGTATGACCAGGAAAACAACAACAACAACTTACTCCCTCGTCCCAAGCTCGGGCAGCTCTCATCTGTAAGGCTGATCTCGGTGATGTTGATGTGCAGGGATTCAAGAGGACCATCGCCTGTATGGATGAGGAGAGTCCCCGCACAGAGGAGAGCATCAACAACAGATCACGGCTGAGGCACATCCTCAACATGGAGGGTCTCTACAGAGAGAATAAGGTCAGTGTCATCAGCTGGAGTTTGGCCTCTGTGTGGGAAGGTAACGCAGACGGTCTGCAGCCGAGCCTCTTTGTCATTCCAGGTCCAGAGCTCCCCCCTTAAAACATTGCTGGAGATGATTGTAAAGCATCACATGGCAGGCCCGAAGAAAGACAAGATAACTAGCAGATCTCTGCAATCTGCTCCGGCTACCAGCCCACCTGCTTCTCCTGCAGTGACACCAACAGCTATGAACGCCTCTAAGACAGGAGGTGGCACAGCAGCCTTTGTTAGTAGCAAACACAGCAAATCGAGGTAATTCACAAGCATTCACTGCCAGACACCTCTTGCTGTTTGGACCTTTTGAAACTGGTCCACACGTACACAGTATTTTTCCTTCTCACAGGTCTGATGTAGAAGAAGCTTCCCCTTGTCACCTTACGTATGCCTCATCAGTGCCAGAAACAGACAATCTGTCCAGCTATAATAAAACAGGTTGCTGGGCCTTTCAGCCAGGAGACCCTAAAGGCAATCCAGCATTGGCTCCTGTCCAGGACAATGACAACTTCAAGAGAAGAGAGCCAGAAAAAAAGACATCCATCTCTGAGAGCACTCAAAGGAACAGAACTAATAGGATTAGACGCGGAATGATGGCTGGACCGATAGCAAGTACACTTCAGGTACTGAACTTCTAAAGCAGTTCTTAAAAACATAGCGATCCTGTATTATGACGTTCTTGTCCTCCATTGATTTTAGACTTTTTTTTCTTTCTCTCTTTAGGAATCAAACAAAAAAAGGCAGAGTCGATGTGAAGAAGTGCTCTGGCCGCCGCTCAGAAAAGAACATCATCACAAGGATTCTTGGGATGGACGTAGTTCAACTGGCTTTCATGCAAACAGCTTGGAAATTAGTGTAACTGAAAGTGACTGTGTGGGAGGAGAACAAGAGTTTAAAAGCGCACCAGCGAGAATGCAGAGTGGAAACAGCTTTGAAACAGTACGACAGCATTCCCAAAAGACAGGAAAGTAAGGAGCTGTGAAATGTTACACACCATATTCCACTGACCGTGTCTTTCTACTGATCTCAGGAGTTTGCTCCTAACTTTTTGTATGTTGTGTCGTCTTCTTAGAAAAAAGACCAGATCAAATGTAGCTGAGTTGGGTGTGTCTGAGCTGGTTTTAGGTAGGAGCTTTATATGTCATAATGCAGAAAATACTAAAAGAGTCTTCATCTTTTCCTTCGCTTGGCAGTTGTCTCCTTTCCTTTGTTTTGTCAAAGATGATTCTGTGTGAAAATCTTTCCAGATGATATTGATGATGAGGGGGATCTGCAAGATCTCACCAAAGTGGCCCTCCCAAAAACCATGGCCGAGTACAGCTATACAGGCCACCAGATGGACCAACACACTGCCATGGTTAGTGATGTGCACCAATGCTGGGGACAGTTTTTGTTCAGTTGCATTTCATTTTGTGTGGCCGTTATTTTTGTTTTTCTCCAGGAACTGAAAGTGCTTCTTCTTGGTTCCAGTCTAAATTGTTTCAGCGTTGAGTGGAGGAATCAGGGCTTTACATTCTCGGAAGCGCATGACCTGAGATACGGAATTGTGCAGAAAAAGGTTGTCTCACCCAGCTTCCGGAAATCCACGAATCCAGCACACTGATTTTCATACCGTATCATGTGTTGTACTATTGTGTTTTATGTTCTTTGTATATTTCTTAATTTTTTAGGGTGGTCCATGTGGCGTTTTGGCATCCATCCAAGCCTTTGTCCTAAAGAAACTACTGTTTGAAAACACGGAAAACACTAATGAGGGCCTTGCGTATGTTATCCTTCAGAGCTCGGGGCTACTTTAGTTATCTGAATGCTTTCACAGCTGTCAGTTCACATCAAGGGGGGTATTGTAGCTACTGCTATGTGTTGACTCCTGCTTTTTGGAATTAACTGCATCATAACCCCATACAACCAACTTTTCACTAAATTGTCGCTTTGTACTCAGGAGGTTAAGGCCTTTCAGCAACACCAGAAGACAGTGTCTCGTTTTAGCCATGGCTGAGATCTTATGGCGAGCTGGTGAGGAAAAACAAGCCACTGTTGCAATGTAAGATCTTCATCCGTTCCACGCAGATGTAGAGTAGAACCTCATTACCAGTCAAGAGGGTTTAAATACCTCATACTTGGGGCAGTCACTGCCATCCACCATCATTAAACTGGGTTTAGGTTGCATTTAGAAGCCAAGTGATCAATCACCCTTTTTATCTCTATCTGTACCTGCAAGAATCATTAATCTCAGAAATACCTGGTCAACCTTCTGCTGCAGCTGTAGCCCTGACTAAACCCATCTCTTCTTATTAACAGAAGTTCAGGAAGAAATAATTTCACCCCAAGAGGACACTACAAATCTGAAGGAGTGCTCGAAAAGGTATAGATACTGTTCTTTAATTCAGCTTAAGTTACAATTTTGGAAAACGTAGTTGAATATTTAACAAAAATCATATTGCACATTGATAATTTTAGTTTTTCTTCATTATTACCATCTGTGGTAAGAATTAAGTACTCTGTGCTGCTTTAATTCAGATTAAAATGAACAATAAAATTAAAATGTTATATCAATAAGTAGCATTTTAAAAATCTTCATCAGATCATTATTATTATTATTGCTGGTGGTATTCAATTTAGAATAAAGCTTCTATTTTCAATGCAATGTAAGTTATATTTTGTGCACATTTGTTTGTTGCAGTTAACATACTTCACTGTGGATAACATCATGGACCTGCAGCTGCTTCTAGAGCAGCATATTGATCAGGTGAGAGACTCGCTGTTGTCTTTTACTTTGCCACATTGTAAATTGACAAAGAAAAAGTTTTCTGTTCCAATGCAGGGGTTTGTTTGTTTCTTTCTTTTTTTGCCCAGTTTGAGACAAGTATGTTAGGATGTATTCTGATGACCATATCTGCCATTCTCTCTCGATCTATTGAAAAGTATGTGGAGCCTTTTTAAAAACATTACTCAACAAATTGAGGAGTGTAAATCCTGACAATCCAAAGTAAACAAATGTGCTTCCTTCTTTTTTTATTTACTTGTGTATTTTTTTGAAGAGTGAAAGAGGATATGGACATGCCCACCACCACACTCATTGGAGCCCATGGTTACTGCACTCAGGTTTGATTTCATCCAAATAGGCTTGAGGAACTGGGTATTGTGTTTGTTTGTGACTCAGATAATAATAAAGCTGTTGAAATTTCTCTGGTGACACCGGCATAAGAACTTCATCATACTGAAATAGTTGTACTACATGCTCTCCCAAGTCTGCTTTCAAAGTTTTCAACAGTTGCCTCACAGCCATGTCATCTCTATAATTCAACAACTGCAAGTAATTGTCCCTGAAAAAACAAACCAAGCATTTTAAAATCTGCTGTGGTTACACGACAGATGTGCCCGTCGAATGAAGAGTTTTTGATTGCACATGACATATGAATCTTAGTGAGACACACACAAATATTTTTGTATTGTTCCTAAACTATGTAAAAATCGTGCTCTAGCACTGACACAACCTTTTCTTGTGGTAATGTTGGTATGCTTTCACCAGGAGCTGGTCAACCTGCTGCTCTGTGGCAGAGCGGTTTCCAACGTCTTTGACAATGACATGGAGTTAGACTCGGGCAACAGCACCATGACTCTACTGAAGGGAATCAAAGGACACTGTGACGTCGGCCTGTTGTCCTTGTTTGAACATTATAACATCTGTAAGGTGAGCAAAATCTGCCCACCACTGACCAACTGGATAGTAGTCCGACTGAGGTCGAAACGCAAGTCCTTATGGGACATTCTTGATGTTTATTGTCAGCACATCTGTTCAGCTAATGGCCTTAATATGCCCATAATGACAGAGAAGAATGTTCTTAAGAACGGGGTTTTAACAGCTAGTTAAGAACACATACACATCCTGTGAGTACCTACTTCAAAGTGGTTCACATGAACTAGAAAAAGATCACTTAAGATGACTCTGGCTGTCTCAAATTGAGGCAAAGTTACAAAGTATATTTACCAAATAAAGTGCATTATGATCACATGTGAATGTCCTGTGAGTTTCATTTGCGGAAGAATATATCTGTCTTCAGGAAACACTGATTAATTGCACATTTTTGTCCCAACATGTCCAGTAATTCAGTCCAGTAAGTTGTTCAATTGGAACTGGATAAAACACAGAAGGTTAAAAAGAACCCCACCAACTCTGAGCAACTAGATATTTGGTGGTGTTTACCAGAAACTGTAATAAAGAGGAAATGGAGTTAAACCGAGTAGTTTAATAGCAGACGGGCTATTGAGCGTGGAAATACTTTTCTTTTTCCTCCATTCCGCCCCCACCCTGGAAGACGCTGGGCTTTTTTTTTAACAGTGTTGAATTCCAACCTTGCATTATGCCAACCACAATCATTTATCACACTAGATACAGAACAGTAGGAAGGGATCCCCCTAACTGGTCTTTGTGAAAACTGATGATTCTTCAATTCCACTGAGCTGTGGCATTTTCAGGATTCGTGTAATTTGAACACCAACTCACATGTACAGCATAACTTCACGAAACTATACGACTGATGTGAGTAGATTAAATTTAAGACTTTACTTAATTTGCAATGAAACGACATACTTCTTTGTTGTGTTTTATTCTATCTAAGGTAGGAGCTTACCTGAAGACTCCCCGTTACCCCATCTGGGTGGTGTGCAGCGAAAGCCACTTCAGTGTGCTGTTTGGCCTGCAGAGGGAGCTGTTGACCAATCCAGACAGAAGTCTGCAGTTCGACCTCTACTATTATGACGGTCTGGCCAATCAACAGGAGGAGATCCGCCTCACTGTCTGTAAGTAGCATCACTTGTCTTGAACTCTCAGCATGTGAGGTTAGTTTTTTTTTTTTTATGTTGTTTCTGATAATCCTCTAATCCAATCAATGACCATTCAGAAAAAATAAGTAATAGAGGGTTTTTATGAAATATTTGGAAAAACAATGGAATTTGAAAATATTAAATTCCAATTGCAATTTATGGAGAAGTTTTGGAAAAATGTAAGAAGTTTTAAGTCATGCTTCGCGAATACCTGTAGATGTGATATGGTTATGAGTGGGCTGCTCCTCAGCCTGCCTTGGTCGAATACCAGCTAACGTAAAAGTGCTTAACAGTTTGTGGGAACCTTATGCTCGCCCACCAGTTTCCCAAAGCAGCACATCCTCATTTATAACTTTAAGCCTCACTAAAATTTAAACAGGTGAGTGATATAGTAATTAATTTCAGTACAGTTGTCGTGATGGAGAAAGTTGAATCTACATTGGTTCAACAAAACTTAAATGTTTGGAAATGAATGGAAATCAGTCACGACTCATGACGTTATGTTGTTCTGTGTGGTGTCATGGCTAACTGTGATCTGAGCTGCAGTCTGTGCTTTGATGAGATCTAAATTAGCAAAGTACCAGGAAAAGATTTAATAACGTCTGATTCCACTTTGATAAGAAAAAGACATGGCTTGAGAAAGACCAGGACCCTTGACATTTAAAATGAGGACTGTCCATTAAATCTATGACATAATGCACGTTATCAATTGTCATTGTAAACACGATTAAGGTTCATTTTTACCAGTTCCATCTGTGTAATTCATGAGCACTTGTTTCAGTTTGACCGTTAAGCCAATACGGACCTGCCTTTTACACCAAGTGGCCAAACGGGCTCCGGCTTTTCTTCTCCCCAATGCATAACTTACTTGATGGACTCATAATAACAGTAATCGTAACTGGCTCATGATTTGTAGGAATAATGAGAAGTACTAACGCACTGTCTGAGTAATTAAAGTAGGACCAACAAGTAAGGTGAGGTTACCTTACTGTGATCCCTGAACCCTGACCTAAGTTTTTAGAAGCACCGCTTCATGCCATTAGATCTTCAAGGGCCAAAGACCTTCTGACCTGGTCTTTTACAGAGATCTGAGCCAACCCTGAAAGCCTTTCCTGGCTCATGGTGGACCTCAGGTAAGTCCAGGTTCAACAAGCTCCTCTCACCAGAGGCAACAGTGACAGGATGAGTGAACAGACACTGCACAGCAATTCATTTTGATTATATGAAGTAAAGTAACACCACATAAATAAATAAATCAGTGTCACTTGTTGTCTTTAGGGGTTCCAGATTCACTGTGAGTCTGCCATACACACTGATTGGTTGACAAAATAATTGTGCTGCATAAATAATGTTATCTGCTGTGTTCACACCCAAGTTTTATTTCATTGTATTTCTCAATAAAAACAAAACTATGATTGATCATGATATTGAGTTGTTGACATGATAATCGTAACCAAATTGTTAGACCGGTGAAGATAGTCCAACATCTCTTTGGGAGACACATTTGAAGAGAATCTGTGGATAGCTGCGCTGACTGTAATTCTTTCAAGATTTAGGCACAGCTTTTCCACCTTCCAGACATAATCTGTCATTTCCTGTCTGGAGAAAATAAAACCACACAGGTCGTAAATATACTGCTTCTTTGAGAACATGATATTGGTGGTGCTCATGGATAAATGCACCCGCAGAAGAAAAGAAATCCTAACTATAGAGGTCATCTGGTAAACTTTTCTTCTCCGTCCTCATATTGAAACTGCCCTGATGAGTTTCTTGTCCAATTGTCTCGTTTCTGTGTGGTACAAATTTAAAGTCTCGACCGTCTCTGGTGCTGCCTAAGCACCAACCTGCTGCTGACGCTGATTCCGCTGTCATGTCCTTTGCATGTTGTTGTGAAAATAAAACGTTGGTTCTGCCAGAGAGGGTTCAGGGTGTGAATCCTGCAGGGAGCACAAACCGACTTGGGCTGGGCGTGATTGTTGCTTCTGTTGTCATAGGACTGGCCTCAACAGTCAGAATTATTTAAGTTGTATTTTTCTAGTTTTTCCAGAAGCAAAACATTAAGGCCTGATTTGTATTTCAAGAGCAATACAATGGCCAATATTCTCATTTTAGATATTAGTGTCGATGTAATGCACTTTGGATTGGACATGCCTCCTTTATGATTGGATTACATTTTCCATTAATCCAATCTGTGCTAAGAAGTTTCCATCATTTCTGCCAAGCAGAACATTTGTATGGGTCCTTCAAGCCCGGCTTGGCTCGACTAGTCGCCTTATGATGGTAATGATTCTTTTGACGATATCCTAGCAGTGCCCCACCTCAGGCTGCTTCCAGTCTTGTTGGATTTGATTCATCACTGTCCTCTGACCCTCTTTTTTTTTTTCAATGTGTCTATCTCATATAGTTTGCATGTGGTTTTGAGAATGTATGGCCTTTAAGCTGACAACCTAAATACTTCCAGCTGCGGAACCCTTGAGTGAGTGCATTTTTGTGACATCTGCTTTTATGGAGTAAACCAGCCATGGCATTAGGCTACCTCCTTTTTATATTGGTGATCTCTCTATCTTATCCAGCATCTTCTGAAATGTCTGGTCAGCTGAGCTTCAGCATCATCAGATGTTGGCCGTCGTGGTGCTGAAAGAAGGTTGTCTTTGCTTTTCCATAATTGCTCCATAAGTCTCTATAGGCGATAAGCCTTTTGTACTTTTTGAGCAATTCATCAGCTCAATATTCTTGCAAGGCACCAGGTTTCCTCTCATGCAAGTTCTAGACAAATACAGATGAATTATGGGCTGCGAAGGAGACGAGACCGCGCACACTTGTTGCTTTCTTCATACATCATATAATTTATCCAACTACCTACCAAGTAGGGTTTTATTTTACATATGCAAAAATATCCATCCAGGTTGTCAGGTTGAAGCTAGTGCAGCGTAAGGTGGGGAAACGTTTGATCAACATTTGTGCGGGCTGCGTATACTGTACAGCTCACACTGTTTGGGAAGACTTTGGCTGACCCTCAACAGCAACTGGACCCAGAACACCAAACTTTAGTTTGGGTAATTTTCATTCTTATTTTTCACGTTTACGGTCAGTCATGGAAATATACATTTCTCCTTTTCACAGCCATCTGGACTGGAGCGTTTAGCTGTAAGGATGTCTAAACTGAAAATGTTGTTTTTTCTCCCGCAGCTGTTGGCAAACTGGACATGAGCTGCCAGGATGTTGACACTGTTCTCATTCCTCCTCTGGAGCTCTGTATCAGAACAAGGTAACATATGGACATCTTCCCACACTCAGTGGTATCTGCAGATCAGGGGAAGATCTTTTTTTTTTTTTTTTTTTTTTTTTTTAATGCTTGTTGTGTTTGACACATTAAACATGATGGTTTTTTTTGTTTTGTTTTTTTTTTAATCAGGTGGACGGATGCATTTGTCAACTGGAATGACACAGAACCGATTCTCTGATTCTGACATATTTTTCTTCCTATCATTTGATGTTCATCTTTATCTACGATACAGCCGTTCAGCATTACGCTTGTTTTCTCTTGCACGTGAGGCGCAGTGTTGGAAAAATTACGATTTCACATATCGCTGTCTGTCAAGTCTTCTGCTGTTGCCAATCATACATGAGAGCATGCAATAGCTTTGCTTTAGCAGCAGACTTGGATGAAAACGCTGTTGCAACTGAAATGTAAACTGGCTAAAAGACCTCAGAGGCCTTTTTATTCTCTACCTGTACGCTGTCTTCATTTTACTTTAAAAATGATTTTCCTGCCTATTGCTTGCTATAAGTGGAAAAAGATATGCTTTTTTTATTTTCATGTTAAAAAAATGTACAAAACACGTTATTTTTGTTAAATATTTTCACATCCTGTCTTAACAAATTTCATGTGCTCTTTAGATTCTTGTACAGTTTGGTTTGGAAACTGCCAAAAAGCAATTTGCAAACAGCATGTGCGCTCCTGAAACGAGGTAATCTGTTGGATTGTACTTGTTTGCATTGCTCCAATTATAATTCAGCGGCTATGAAGTTTACTTAAATTCTGTGTGTCAGTGTCAGTGAGAGGCAGACCTGATGAAGGCTGCATGTGTTAGTGGGGGTGACACTGAATATTACTGACACTAAATCACTGCCTTCACAAATTTTCACTTGACAAACTGCTCAGCCGGAAAAGATAATAAAATAAAGCCATA